>NC_135303.1:18579642-18890238 GCF_051311805.1 Agelaius phoeniceus
GCTTTCTCAAACAAAACTAAGGCTTATTGCTATTGCCTTAACACAGATGCCATTAAGACATATTGGTGTATCTGAGACATGAGTATGGAGCTGGCAGAATTTAGCCTAATCTTGTCATAAACCTGTCTATTTGTAAGCCAAGAGAAGAGAAGTACTCTAGGGAGTCTCAAATGATTTTTACATAGGCAGCTGAAGCTTGGCCAGGTAACAAGAGATGCTGAAAGGAAGAGAAGGAAAATGATTTTCAAACAGCAAAGCAGGTCAACAGCAGTCTTCACTCACTTCAAATATAGGTTCCTTGATCCTTATGACAGTGATCCATTTCCTAACAAACTTTTCCTTATCCTTGTGTGCATCAGCAATAACACTCGTGATTCAAATGCATTATGTATGAATTAATCTGTTACTTTTCAGCTATTTCCCACATACCTGTCATCAAGGAGTAAAAAACAAAAATCAAAACTTAATTGATGAAATTTATATTACCTTTTTCTAAGGAGTTTACTTGATATACTAATCATCTGTTTAACCATCACTTAAAAAAAAGAATAAATGTTTACACACACTTTAAAGATCATAATTAAAAGAGCATAATTTAACTTAATTAAGGAGTGGAGAATATATTGGCTGCACAAATGTGCCATTATTAGAAAATTACTGGTATGCCCAATTGATTTATTACCAACAGAACATTGACCAATATTCAAGTGGCTGCTAGCATTTGACACTGTACTCACTGTACTGTTTCATTTTATTGCCATGTCACTGTAATGTTCTTACATAGAAAACATACTACCTGTGATAGAACAAAACATTTCACTGGGGCTCAAGAATACACTTATCTATATTGTCTCATGCATCTGAGACAAGGGTTAGAATATTGCCTTTATCTCAGAATAATTTGGGTTGACAGAAAGTCTTTTAGAAGAATGCATTCAAACAAGAAAAAGATTTTGCCAGTGATAAACAGCAACAATGTACCTGTGGCATGACTTTCTGACCTTATAATGAAATAAAAGAATGCTATATAAGTTAGTTACTCAGTTGAAACAAGCACTGAGATATAATTTTCATTCTAGTAGTCAGGTTTACCCCTACTTGATTAAAAATTGCATTGTTCTTTCAGTGTTTCAAAAATTGAGTAAATCACAAAAAAGGTAAATGCTTACTAAGGTATGGATTAGCTTATATGTGATACCTTAATGCAGTAGTTTAATTTATAGCCTAGGTACCATGGTTTCAGTCAACACAGAGGAACTCTTGTGCTAAAGATATCTTTTGTTAGAGGTCTCAATTTCTTTATTAATCCTTCTATATTTTATAAATATACAGTATGTATTTATGCCTACATACAAGTAGGTGATACATGTTTAGGATTAACTGAGACTTCAGAGTCTACATCAAATATTCAAAATTACTTCATTTACTTACGAACTTGAAATCAATTCAACAGCATACTTTCAGAGATACTCTTTTAAATGTGTTTCATGCTGTGGTAAATATTTTTTCTTCTTTTGTGACAAAAAAAGAAGAAAAATACTTCATTTCTAGTATTTTGGTGTTTGCTGTTGTTGTTCCCTTTTATCCTATCATAATCATACTCTACTTATCCCCGTTCTTTGAATGTTTGAACATTAGAAAAATTTCTATTAAAGAAATTACAGCAGCAAAACTTTACATTTCTTTGACGTTTCCCTCTATGGGTCTTGTCTAGATAGGTGGAAGTGCAAATTTTCATGATCTGCCACTTTCCTCTTATTTGTTCTATTACGTTCAAAGATTTATTCCTTTCACTTCTTAGACCACACTTTCTTTCTATCCTTTAGATCAAACAACAATTGTAAAGCCTTTTGGTGTAAAACCGGTCTTAGAAAGTTAGCCATGATTGCTCCTGAATTATATAAATTCTCTGTCGTCTGAAAGAAAGAGATTAGAATGACACAATAGATACAAACTAATGTCACTAGGTCTAGAACATATTTTGCCCCCTTCCATTTAAAAATGCAACAGGGAAGAATTAATTGACTAGAAAACACTAAATGACAAAAATTCTTCATGTATTTGATATAAAGTAGTTTTAGAAATGATTCTGCCACATCATTAATTCTTCAACTGTTCATTATGCCACACCAAAGTATAATCGTTGCATTATTTATAAATTCTTTATATATTTACAGTGTAATCTTTTACATTCTCTTACTTTCAGCTTTCTGAAATTAGTATATATTTACCATTTTCTGATATTACTCATTCATATTATCTTTGGGGTGTGGAGATATGCTGCCCTTGGGTCTCAACAACCCCATGCACTATTGCAGGCAGGGGACAAAGTGCCTGGAAAGCTGCCTGGCGGAAAAGGACCTGGGGGTGTTGATCAATGCCAGCTGACCATAAGCCAGCTGTTCAAAGGTGGCCAAGAAGGACAAGACTCTCCTGGCTTGGATTAGCAATAGGATGGCCAGAAGGAGCATGGCAGTGACCGTCCCCCTGTGCTGGCACTGGTGACATCACTCCTCAGCTGATGGATTCAGGTGTGGGTCTCTCATGAGAAGAAAGGCATTGAGGTGCTGGAATGAGTCCAAATAAAGACAACACAGCTGGGGAAGAGTCTGGAGCACAAGTCTGATGATGAGCAGCTGAAAATGCTGGGGTGTTTAGCCTGAAGAAAAGGAGGCTCAAGGGTGACCTTACTGCTCTCTGCCTAAGAGGAGGTTGTAGCCAGGGAGGTGTCGGTCACTTCTTCCTGGCAACCAGTTACAGGAAAAAAGAAATTACCCTAAATTGCACCTGGGGAAGTTTAGATTAGATATTAGGAAAAATATCTTCACGGAAGGGCTGGTCAGGGATTGGAACTGGCTGCTGAGTGAATTGGTGGAACTGACATCCCTGACTGTTCAAAAAAATCATGCAGATGTGGCAGTGGATATTGCTTAATGATGGAAATGGTGTTGCTAAGTTTACAGTTTGTTAACCCAGATGCCAGATGTTCACCTGGGCTGGATGCCTGGTGCCCACCAAAGCATTTCTCTCACTCCCCTTCTTCACCTGGACAGGATATACATCACACACTTTACAAAGATATAGTTACAATCTAGAAAATAATACAGCAGTCTATATTGCTATATGCTTTGCTCTATGACTGTCTGTTCCCTGTTACAACAGCTGTGAATACAGGGCAAGAGAGCCACAATCATTTTTATGAAGTAATTTAGGGACTATATATTCTGAATTTTACAATAATGAATGAGGACCAGTACAGGATATGGTAGTGAGATGATATATCCTCTGATATAATTCACATTAAAGTCTGACATATTTCTTCTTTTAAGCTTGAAAGGCTATAATACCTATTTTGGACAAGCTGAATTGTGCCCATCTGTAGCAAATTAAAGCATCCAAATACATAGATATCTAAAGCAGACAGATGGCAAGAATGAACACGTCTTGCTAAGAAGCAAATAAAAACAAGCAGAGAGAAAATAAGTTAAACATCTATTTTTGTTCCTTAGAAGGTAATAGTTTACAAGGCTCTGTTTTTGTTCAAAACTTTTGATAGAGAAGTCTGGACCATCATAGTTATTCCCCTATTTTTTTAAACAGGTCTGAATTTTTTTTTTTGAAATTTTATTCAACAGGTCTGTACTACAGAACTGTAGTTTTCATCTATGGAACTTAAAAAATCATGGCAGTCATGGCCTATTTAAAATCTGCAATGCAAGAGACAAGCACCAAGTTTTTCAGATACTTAAGTATCATACAATAGAGGGAGGTTTATTCTGAAAAGGTCTATTTTATATTTTATGTAGTTTTATTGTTAACAGTATTGAGTTATCACAAGTACATATATATTCCATTCCAATACAGATCCTGTGACTTTATAACTGTCAGTGCCTTTAGAAAATGTGTATTTTCCTCATGATTTTTCCCAATAAGTTCACTTCCCAAAAAGCCTCACTTTCAGCAGGTACTCCTCACCCTCTAAAGTCTCCTTCCTTCCTTCCTTCCTCCATGGCTTTTTTTTTCTTTTTTTTTTTTTGGTTCTTTTTGTCTGGGAGACAATGCATCAAAATCTTCTGAAAGCTCCTTTATGCTTACAAAGCAAAAGCAATATCCTTTATGCCTACCAATACCCTCATTTAAAAAAGAAAAAGCTGCTTCCTATGACATCCTGTACAGTAAAATCAGGCAGCCCCCATCATTGGAAATGACTGGCATCTGACTCCAAGGCTTTGGAATGCTGAACACTCCTTTTATTAAAACTATATTATATTACATCATACTATACTATATCTATACAACAAAGAATACTAAAGAATACTTACTACTAACTAAAAACTTGTGACTGTCTGCAGACCAACAGTCCACACAGCTTAGACCTGATAATTAACATAAACAATCTCCACTAGAATCCAATTACCAAATTCCTTCAGGTAAACAGCCTTCCCAACATATTCCACATGTGCAAAAGACCAGGAGCAGCAAGTAGAGATAAAAATTGTTTTCTCTCTGTGATTCTCCAGGAAAAAAGAGAGAGAAAATTATGTCTCTCTCTATTCAGAGGGCATGTGAATACCACAATCCTGAAACCAGATGTTTCATTAAACACATTATTTCTTCCATGGCAATGAAGTCCCTTTCATAAACCAAATTCTCATACTAGGCATCCTCTATATTTTTCAACCTAGTTTTCTGTCTCTTTTAATAAGCAGGTAGTTAGTGTATATGTATATTGTCATGCCCTGTTAATCTTTTGATATATTCAATACTTTTATCTTATTCACATTTGATTTTAAGCAACTTAATAGCAAAGCATTTTCCCCTAAGAGAATCTGTAAGGAGGAATATTTGGTCCCAGCTGGTGGTTTTAACCATTAAACTTCAGGGAAAAAAACCTAATTAAACCAAACATTTCTTTCTTTTCATGCATGAGGGTCATATATTCTTTGTAGCTGATTTTTACTCTCCAGAGGATGTGCTCTACTGTCATATTCTGGTTAATAACTTCCCTAGTGCTAATTAAAATCTCCTTGATCTTACTTAATTATCTCACTGTAATAAACAAATACTTTTCAAGACAATCCTTAAATGAATGTAGTTACATAAGCATTCATGCAATTATTATGGAATGATTCCATTAATTAATTAAGTATCAGAAGCCAGATCTCAAGCCTTGTAATGAAATTTTACATTGTTTCCATCACTATACACTAAAATATTGATGTAGAGTGAGCTTTCCCACTTTAGAAGGGCACATGGGAAAAATGATACTGCAGAAATGGGGATGTATCAGCACACAAAGTTGGAAGAGATGGACAGCACATGTTTCAGGACATCTTTAATCAGAAAGTGTTCAAATTCATCTAAGTTATGCCAAATGCTGTTCCAGGTTGTGAATTGGTCTTTAAAGTGTGCAGAAGTTTCTCACCATGCTAATTTAGTAGTTTTTTACAACTCAGATTTCTAGACTGAATATCTTAAACACTTTTTATATGGTATTCTGGAAGTGTGATTTTTGTACTAGTAACAGCATCACATATTTACACTTCATTCTATCACACTAGTATTCCTACAACTGCTTCTGGGTTTTGTGGCATGTTACACGATGAATGTAGTTGTTTATATTGTCTTCTTTCAATAAAATGGATGAAAAATTCCACAAAAGACCTCTCAGTATTTTTTGGTTAAAAAGCATCCCATGTCAAATGGTAGTTGAGTGATGGAGCTAAGAATGCCCCTCTCAATTTGTTAATATGCTATTTTTCCTATAAAGGACTAATTCAGCTGGTGATTCAAATGACAAAACTTGTAAATATATTTAGCAAAAAAGTCCCTAACAAGCCACACCAAAAAACACACACCACAACAGACATCTAACTTGTGCTGTCATTACCATGATGAAAAATATACAGGTTCTTCTTTTACATATTTAGCAAAAGACATAGTCTATCTTTTCTGCAATTTTGTTTTAAGTATGGCTTTCCTATCTTCCTTGTGGGCATTTGATAACAGATAAGTTTGATAACAGATTAGTTCTGTATGCAAATAATCTTGCATCTGCCATTCCTAATACTATACAAAAGTGCAACAAAATCACCTAACTTTAATGTCAGGTCCCTTAATTTAGATTGACAGTGGAATAATAGTGATTTGCCTTGACAGTGTGTCTGCACGCAGATGAAGTTATATATTCATCCACTTATCACTTTCTTTCAGCATAGAAGAAGAATTACAATAGCTTTACATTTGAAAAAGGGATTTTCAGTATGATACCCAAAATTAAAGATGAAAGGCTATGTCTGTGGTCCATGCTTCTCTTTTTGAAGTTCTTCTTTTTTTAAATTACCATTGCAAAAGTTGTAGAATTATTGTGAAATACTTCAGTGTAAAAGAAATTACAACTGGAATTGAAGTAAAATGCTTAAAGAAAGTTTTCTTAGGGTGATGCCACAGTGTCATCAACAGATAGGTCTGGGAGGAGGAAAAGCAAATGAACATAAGAAAAAGGAAGGGGAGTGAAGCAGTGCACACACTCTCTGGGAAATTAAATCATAACGCCTACTGTGATGGAATATTTTAACAAATATTAATGAAGTTTATGAAAACTTTATGAAGCCTTCGATACATATCATGAAACAATTTTGGTACAATGTTGTCCTAGATGAAGTGATATTTGTAAAGGTTTAGTACTGCAGTTATGGTGCCCATCAGCAATGTAGTTAAGTCTTTATAATTGTTACATGTTCTCTTAAAAGACCAGAGAAGCCTGAACAAAATACTTCCCACCTCACATTCCAAGTGTCTGGATCCAGAACTTCTGGATATGACTTTGAATAATCACAGTTTTGAAGTGAGCTCTTTTTTTTTTCTAAAATAAAGACTGCTTTTCTTTTGAAATGCAAATATACCAAATACAGTGTCTTTCTTCAGGTAACTGCATGGCACAGAAAAAGTTAACCTCTTTTAAGAGTGAATTTTGAATTTCTGCTGTTCATCTCACAGCACTTCCTCATGACTTATGTTCTTCTATATAACTATTCAATGTTAAGGATACTTAGGATAATTAAGTTCTTTCTTAATTTTACTTCTTTCTCTGTTATGCTTTTGGTTTTGTATTTATTTTTCCACTGGTGTTTTTTGAGGCACCTTAGGTTCTCCAAAGATGTCCATGTTTTAGAGTATTTTCACTTACACAATTAGATCTAAAGAAGAGTAGCCCACTGCACAAATGCATTGTACGAGTACTTTTATTCACATGAATCTCACCCCTTCAATATATTTCCACTCTGAATGTATGGACAGGAGAATGAGAAGTTGGAGAGCAACCCCTGCATAAGGAAACGGAGTGTCCTGGTCAATGGCAAGTTGACCAGGCAGGCCCCTGGTAGCCAGGTGGGTCAACTGTGTCCTGGAAACATCACACACAGCATTGCCAGCAGGGCAAGGAGGGGATTTTTCCGCTCTGCTCTGCAGTGGGGTGGCCTCACCCTGGGTCCTGGAGGCAGTTTTGGGCACCCAGTTATAAGAAAGGTATAAAACTATTAAAGAGTTTCCAAAGGCATGCCATGAGGATGGTGAAGGGTCAGATGGGAATGGCATATGAGGAGAAGCTGCGGTCACTTGGTCGATTCAGCCTGGAGGAGACTGGGGGGACACCTCATATAACCTCATAAACCCTAAATTTAAGTAACCTTCCTTGAAGAATCTGCTTAATCAATCAAACGATTACTGGAAGTTTTCTCAGAAATATTCATGTGATTATGAATTTTTAACTTCCATTACCTAATTATGAATGTTTTAACTTTTGAATATACTTTGTCTCAGAATGACTGCTAAAGAGTCCTTAGATCATATTCTGCTCTCAGACAAAGTGAATATTTTTTAAATGAATTAATTAATTTAGAGATTTTTTACTATTATTAATGTTTTCCCATATAATAAATTAGTAGCCCAAACTCTCATGGTTATTTTAAATCCTGAAAACATGAATAAACTTTTTCCACAACCAGGATTAGCACAAATGCATCTCTCAGCTAGCCAAACAAAATGCCCACCACCCCATGTGTGGGACAGGCACATGTGGTGTACAGATATCCTTGGGGTGTGAAGTCAGCTCTGTAGCTCAGTCTAGTGAATACATTCCTAATGACCTACTGGATCTCTGGTGTTCAGGAGGAGTTGCTGTTTTTCCAATAATTCATAAGGAAGAGAAATAATCCAGTAGCATCACTGTTTATCTTCCATTCCAATCTAAAGTGGATTGTGGTTGAGCCTGTGTTGCTAATTCGGGCAACTGGTTTATAGGGACTAAAAAAATTACTGAGATGTTGAATTTTTCTGTGTCACACCATATTGCCATTGCCCTGGCAATTGGTTTTACTAGTAGACTTTCCTGCTTTCCCATTTATTTAGTAAGTAGTGAAAATATGATTTATTATAAGAAAACTCAGAAATTCCTTTGAAAATATCAGTTTTCCTTAGTGAAAACAGAAATGTAGTGATTTGCAAGTCTAGAAGTTAGATCACATCCTCAGTCTAAGATGAACTTCAACTAAATGTTTGTAAATTAAAAAAAAAAAAAATGCCTGGCACCTGTTATGTATGATAGTCTCGAAACACTGCAATGGAAAACCAGGCTAAAATGCATAAAAGAATGGCTTTGTATTTAAAGTAAAAAATGTAGACCAACTTACATTGTGAAATTACTTCACAAGTGAGAAATTGTTGCATTCCAGTTTTATATGACAGCAAAATCAGTTTGGTCATCAAAATCAAATTAATTTATTCACTTGTAGAAACTTCTTAAGTTTTCTTCTTCCTAATCAGTCTTGTGTTCAGTCATTTTAATTCTAACAAGCCAAAAATGGTAACTTTGTACATAAAGCTTTAAACTTCACTCAGTATTCAGCACTTTTTTAGTAATAATGACATCGTGTAATTAAACAAAACATATTACTCTCTAAAAAAGTTACATGCTAGGCTGTGCTGCTAGGAATTATTAATGATTTCAATCTATTTGGTCAAAACACATGAATGATGGTGATTGGTTTTTTTTTTTAGAAAAATGCCATAATAATGATATTAAACTTTAAGTTATTATTTCACTTTAAAATCCATAACATAACCCCCAAAATGATACCTCCTTAAAAAAAAAGTATAATAAAATGCATCACTATCCCTAGGTTCTAAAGTTATATCTATCACATCAGAAACATATTGTTCTTAAAAATCTGTTCACCCAAAGGCAATCACAAAATCCAGAATCTATTTCTGCATGTTATAATAAATGCTTTTGCACATATCAAATAAAATATTATAAATTGTCTTATTCTTTATTCAATGAGCTGTGTCATTAATGAAAATTAATTTCAGAATTTAGATGTAAATACAGCATTTCTCTATATAGAGAAGTTTTATGAAGATTAAATATTATAATCCATGCTATTTAAGAATATGACATCACAAAACATAACAATAAGAAATCCCAAATGTGGAGCTATTTAAAGTTTAGATAGGTGAAATTTTGCCTTGCTTTGTCCTGTTTTGCTTTTTAAGATTAAAAGAGTTTTTTTAGTTTGCAGTGTAGTTACTGTCTGAAATACCACTGTAACAGAAAAAAATGCATGGCTGAAATGTAATTTTTTTTATTTTGATCATTTCATATGACCATGATTTGGTCATAAATACAGCATACAATGTACTTCACTGATTAAAAGGACATTTTCTATGGTATTATTGTATACCATAACTTTCTAAGATTCATTTGCTATTTTAAATTCGGATATTTGTCCCAATCCTGAGGAAAACACACATAATAGGAAAAAAAAAAAAGACAAACAGGTAAATATCGAATTGTTCTCCATAGTAGTCAAAGTAGAAAACAATACTGACCATACCATAACTCTTTCAGGTCAAAACAATGAGATTTTGGGAAAGGATGGACTGAAAAAATTGTCAAGTAGTTGTTAATTCATTAACAGCAATTCTCTTAACAAGACCAGAAAGCCATGAATGAACAAGAAAAATAGTGAATAGGCAGCCTATTTCAGAAGCATTCCCAAATGTTTCATATGAGATTGGAGGGGATGTTAGATTTTATCCTTCTGTAAAAGCATATTTAGTCTTATTCTGCATTAATTTTGGCTAGAATTTTCTTTCTATAGAATAAGAAGGACTTTTTTAGCCTGAAAGACTATTTTAAGCATGAAGTTTCTCAAATCATCTATGAAACAAACCCATCAGGACTTTCAGTTTAACTTCTATCTCACACCACTAATCAGATAAATTCCGTACAAAACATTAGAACATCCTTGAAGTTTCTGGAAATTGAACACTTTCTTTCTAGCAGAAAACACACACAGCATAATTTTACATCAGATTTTGCAGAAAAAGAAAGCTGGAGATCAATGAACTGAAACAGAAGGCTCACAGGAGAGTGTTCAATTAGTCATGTGCAAAAAAAAAGAACCACTCTTGATCTGAATGCACCAAGAATTTTGGCCTAATTTTCCAGTTTTTAAGGCAAAAATAAAAATGCTAAGGAGGGAAATTTTAGTTGATAGCAAAATAGCTTGCAGGATGGTTTATTACATATTTAATTGAAAAAATTCTGAAATAAAATTCATGTAAGTATTTAATATTCTTTTCAGATAGGAAGGATAATTGACAAAAGCAAAATAGATAACTAATAGATGTTAAAGAGATCACTAAATTAAAAAAAAAAAAAGAAGTACAATACTATCTTAATTAGGACAGCACAGAATAATTTTGGTATAAAATTTAAAGTTTTAATTTATTCAACTGAAGATTCAGAGCTATTAAAGTACTAAAATCTTTTAGCAGATGGCATCTTATTTTGCCAGAAAAAATTCATAACAAATCAAAGGAAGATGAATGAGGTTAGAAATAAGGAATATATTTTTATTCAATGTGAAACAGACTGGACTTGAAACTTCTGAAAACATCTTGGCCACAGATGGCCATGACATCTTTTTTCATACCTTTAGAACTAAAAATATAAGTAATGAGCTAGGCTTTTTTTTCTTTTGCTGAAATTTTATATTTCAGAATCTACAAACAAACAAAAAGCTTTCTTGGAAACTATTGACAGATTTACATGAAATAAAATTTTATTTTCCTGGGAGAAAATGAAATAAAATAATAATTTCTAAGAACATAAGAATATTTTTCAGAAGTTCTTTTCTCAGAGCATTTCAAACTTTTTGGTTCTACCCTACATGACATGAATCCAGATGTAGAAAACTCAAAGCCATTTGCAAAATGGAGATACTTTACTATACAGAGTTTTCAGTAATTTACTTAGTACTATTGCCGATAGTGGAAAAAAATTCCTTATGAAATATGAATAGGCAGTATATTGCATATCTGAGCAAGCCTACATGAGAACTCAAGTGCAGAATTCTGTTGCAAAGTAACAGAGGAACAAGAAAATAATTTACAAAATGTATTAATGTAGTCTCTGTGATAGTGTCGGTTTCTGTGTGTGACTACTCATTAATCCACACAATAGCAGAAAATAAATAAGAAAAAACATTTATTCCAACTTTGCAAAACACTGCCTGTTTCTTAGAATGAAGGTTGGAAAACACAGAAAGGCGATGGAAACACACTGCTGGAGAGTATTACTTGGTGAAATTACTTCACCCTAGCTTGAGTAAAACAGAGAAAGCAAAATGTACAATAATGAAGTGTTTTAGAGTAAGAAAAAATGATTTGAACAACTATGATATTAAAATCAATACAGATTTCCATTTATTCCAAGATACAGGGACATTGGAATAACATATCAAAACAAAAAAACCCTGGTATTGTAATTAGTACTCAGTAACTATAAGGGAGGAATGACATTCTTTGACTTAACTGAATCATTTACAGACTAAAAGTGTGTTGGTTTTTATCCTAAACATTGTGGTATTGCAGGAAAAGTCTATTCTAATTGTATTCCAATGCTAAAACCATAGCATTTTCTGTTTATCAAGTAAGTGCAAAGTACATTTATGTTACAAATGTCTATTCACTGTAGCTATGACAATAAGCTTCATTTGAAAATATGCAATGAATATGGTTTCTGTTTCATAAATATCATGTCTCCTTATTAGCAAGGAGACACTTAAAAATCACCTTCATTTACCATAGATATGTGTTTTAAAAATTTGATTTGGAATATTGCATGCTCTAAGTGAGAATGTGATTAACTGAGATTGGAATAAAATCTGACCTTTAATTGTTTAAATCAACCTAACTGTCTAGTGTTTCATTACATTAAAAGAAAGAGTAATATTAAATCTGGGCATAATTTAACAATTCATCTAACCATGGTGGATTTGGATAAAAGTATGACCATAGCTGTTCAGAAGCCTAGTGCCTCTTTAGGATGTAGGGTTCTGCAGGTTCCATGAACTTGGAAGATAATAAGGCTATTTAGTGTCCATGAGGATATTGTTGCAATGATGGTCATGGTTCTTTCAGAGCCTGCCATGTAGTATATAAATGGATTGCACTCAGACTGTGTAATGGGAGGTATTAAAAGAGGAAGGATTTTAATTTAAAAAGGGAAGTGTTCTGAAGCCCAGGGCTTAGAAACTAGACCAAGTATTTCTTATCCAGAGAAAGGTTTCAAGGTACCTAATTATCAGTACAGGTGACAATGTCAACAATTCATAATGAGGAATTCCAGAAAAACTAGACCCCAGCCTACCAATGTAAGCACCATCATAATTTTTCTGTTCTAGACATCAAATAACTATGATTTATTGTGAAAAATACAATCTGTAAGCTCACTGTGCATTATTTTTTTCTCATAGAAATAAACATAATTAATTAAATGGTATTGTGTAAATTAATAGAATTTTTAAAAATTAGTTGCTTCACATGATATGAAAATGGGTCTATATATTTTTTCTTTTTTTTAGTCAAAGGCAAATATCTGTCAAAAGAATAATTTATATCACTATCAAATACAACTTTTAGTTGTATTTCTACTACTATAAGACTTTACAAAACCAAAAACCAGTTCCTTTGCAGTCTGTCCATATCAATTAATAGCAATTAGAGTGTAACGAGTTTTAGTAGGATAACTTGCACTAGTAACTATCCATGGATAGGTCAACAAAAAGTTGGAGATGATAGCACTCTTTAAAAGACTCTTTAAAAGACTAAATTTTTACATAGTTTTTCTGTATTTATTTTTAATCTAATATCAGAATGAATGTTTCACAAACGCACATAGCTTAATGGATACATTTCAAGCTGAGTCCTGTCAATTAAAGTAAATTCTGCTTTCAAAGTTATAATATGTAGTGATGTCTTTTTCTGAGATTAAAGAGTCCACCTGGCAAGATTAAGAATGGCTGATGTGACACAGTAGAGCTTGTCACCAGTACATTAAGGTTATTTCCTCCCACTTTACTTTAAAACAAGCAATATTGCTCAATGTAAATGAATCTTCAGCTTCAATTGTGTGTGCATCACTAAAGGCAAATTGTTTGAGCTACCTAAACTCAAACATAATTTCTGTTGTTTTCAACCATGCATCTTGCTCCATGACAACATAAGAGATTCATCCTGAAACAGAGAGAATATTTTTAAATCACATGTGTAGCTGAAAAAGACAGAAGGTATGAAAAAGACAGAAGGTATAATAGATTTACCCTAAAGGTAGGACAGTTTATTAACATGTACTTTCTCTTATTGTTCAGTACAAAACCCTGGAATTTCTAATTCAGTCCCTTCGGTACTTGAATGCAAAACTGAGAATTCGTATTTTATAATATGCCACATTATGATGTAAACATATCTTGCATGCATTTCAGCTTGCTGGGATTGGAAGCTATTAGCAGCTTGTTGCTATTAGAACAGAAGAGCAGAATCATGCTTTCTGTTATAATAACTACTCTTCTTACCACTGGACATGTAGAAAGCAGCCACTGTCTTCTGTTTTCTACCATCTCAGCTCATGCAAGTCAGGAAATATCCATTCTATGAGATACATAAGCAAAAAAATGAAACAAAAACCAAACCAAACCAAACCAAAAAAAGAAAAAAGAAAAAAATTATCAGAATATTTTATGCTTTCTCTCTCTCTCTTATGTCCTATTTTCACTACAGAAATGTGTTTAACTGCCATTCATTACGTAAATACAGTTGCATTCGCTAAGAGTAGAAATTTCAGATTTGCAATAGTTTTAAAATAAAGAAATAGTTATGGTATTCTTAACGTCTTGCTTTAGACATAGGAGAAATTTTATTCAGTTGCAACTCAGTTCACTGTAACCGTTAGCATAAACATGCAAGTTAAACTCAATCACATATCCATTATCCTTCAGTTTCTGTCTCTAAGATTAGGCTAACAGAACTACTATAGTTCACAGTAGTACAATAGGTAAATACTTTAGAAACTGTTAGATGTTTTGAGAACATAGTAACACATGATCCAAAAGCGAAACACAAATACAGATTTAATGGGGATGAAGGGATTTTAGAATGTGTTCAGTTTGTTTTGTAAGACGTATTAATGAGTGTTAACAACTTTCATTACCATCATCTGGATGGTGAATCTTAAATACCTTCAGTCTCATGAAGAACATTACTACACCAAATGCAAGAAAAGTTCTAATTAATTTAATTTCCCCTTATCTTTGCAGGAGGTTAGCTTAAAAGCTAGAGATAAGCAAAGTTTAGGGTTAGAGTTAACAATATACTATGAGGAGATCTAAACAGTGATTTGGGGGGGCTTGTCCCACAGTATTCATGATTGATGTGAAACTTTTTGGTTTTCATCCAGTTGTAGGAAATGAAGCAACTAGATAGTTATCAAGATTTCATTTTTTCCCTCCTGACAAAAGGATTCTTTTCTATGCCACTCAGAGATTCAGCTGGACAGTGAAGGTTCTTGACAAATTATCTGGCTCCAAAATCAAAATAAATTCACATTTTGCTACTTCTTACTTTGCTAGAGGTTTTTTAATGTCTTCACAGAACTATAACCCTCCTTCTTCTGCTTTCACTTGCTTATAATTTTTTCCACTATACAATTTATAAAAGTGAAGGAAAAAGCTGCCAACTTGTGATGATTGTCCAATGACTTCAGAAAAAAAGTGACAAAGAGAGAGAAAGAGGTGGGGAGAAAGACCAACCACTATTTTAAAATATGTTGCCCAAGCTGGAGGAGAGCTATTACCTTCCAGTGTAATAGAGTATGGATGTCAACTTAAAACACAGTAAACTCAGGTGGCTACAACATATACTTTGCTTTCAAACCCAAATTATTAGGAAATAGTTCTAAGAATAAGCTAGAAGCTTTATTCAGAAAATATTAAGAAGAGTTGAGCAGTATACAAGGCTGCAGACAACTGACTAGTTAAATGAAGTTTCCAAGCATTTCTTCTGATTTTTATAGAATAGAGCATCATTAAATTCTGTAACATAGTGTCTTAACACTAAGCTCAAGTGTTAACTGGAAAACTGCATTTATTTTAGCAGGGTTTGTCATTCTTACATCATTTATATATATATAGTTTATGAAAAAGTAGTTCCATTCCTCCTCTTTATCCATTGCAAAGTATCAGTGCCAAGAATTGTTTAGTGTTAAGCTAGTAGAAATTATGAGTCAAACAAAAAAAATCTGGTATCAGAAAGGAGAAGAGTAAGATAAATTTTTGCAGACTATAAGTTTCACAGCAATAACTGATGTATTGTATTTACTAGCTGATGAAATCTTACTTCTTCAGGCCTGTGTTTTGTCAAAGGTTTCTTTTTTCAAAATAGACTAAGGCTTCTTCTTAACTGGGACAAGGACACATTCAACTGAATTGGCAATAATACCAACAATAGTGAGAAGGTACAACGGTCCAAATCTGAAGACCAGTTGTTCAACCTTCCATATTTATCCCCCAGATATTCTTCCAAGCCTATCCAATAAAGACAGGACTACACCTGACAATACCTTCCATTATTCCTGATTTATTTTTCCATAGAAATGCAACAAAAAAACTCTCCAAAATTAATGTCATGGTAAAGAAATAAATATTGTCTTAGGTATAATAGGAAATTAAAAACCTCAAAATGACAGCTAGTGATTCAGTTCTGCTTTTCTCCAAGACAAAAAAAATATAAGAAACTTCTAATAGCTTATCTTTATGACATTATATGCAGGTTTAACTGCTCATATATCTCTTCATTTCTTCAGTTGTAGCATTATGGTATGTTGGTTTCCCACCTCATGAGGGGTTGGTTTGGCAAGCTCTGGACCCTGGCAAGATCGACAAGGACAAAAGCAAAGGACAAGAGGTGCTCTTTCTTCTCGGAACCAAAGTCCCACAGCTTTAATGAGAACAATTTCAGGGGAGGAAAGAGAGAGAGCCCGGGAGAGGAAATGGCATTCAGGAGAAGAAAGAGATCATCCACTACAGCCAATGGGATCCAACTGATGGGAGCGGTAAAAGGAGGAACTAACCCGGGGGAAACCAACACCACAGGACTTTGGGGGGGGGAGGGGAAGTGTACAGATACAAATCAAACCACTCATTGCAATCAAACAAACCACCCAGTGCAAAATAATAACTGAATAAACTGCTCAGTGCAATACAACAGTGGTACATAGTGAATAATAAGTCAAAGAGTTTCAGTTTTAACACAATGATAGGCAATAAATCAATGACAGTCAACAGAGACTTGACTGTCCATTAATACTGTCAGCTATAAAATGCAGTTAGTTTCTTGGGAAGGAGCTTTGGATCCTGTATCTTTTTTTCTAAATATTAGAAATATTAAAATTAAATATTTCAAAATAAAGTAGAAAAGTGGTAGAAGATGTAGTTTCTGGAAGATGTCATATTAATGTGCATACTATTTCATATGATAATTCATAATATATGCCCTTAACTTGATAGGATACAGAGGGTGAAAATTGTTATATTCTTATGATTTTAATTTCATTTTATGTGTCTCAAACTAGAATGAAAAACTCTAAGGACTAAATTCAAGAAGAAACATTGATCTTTACAATGTGACTTAGCAGAACAGAGCTACCAAGTGTACATTTATTTATTGCAGTCACATTTTTCCCTTTGATCAGAAATAATTCCTGTTTACTCAGACAGCAACTCCAGTGTAAGATCAAACACTCTTAATACAGAGTACTTCAGATGTCATATGATGTCTGTTTATACATGTATAGAACAATTTCAACTTTTCTAACTAGCATGAATAGTTCAATGTCAAGCTTTTGAGACTTGTTTTTTTCTGTTTACACCAGGTATTCCAATAGACGTTTTACAGCAGAACTTGCTCATAATGTCAGAACTAGTGCCAGGCAAAGAGTGTTAACATGTGGATTGGCATGGTAACTTTTCAAAAACAACAAAAAGCCAGCCAACCTTGCTGATCAAAACAAGAAGGTAAGAAGTGGTTAGTCTTAATCAGCTGTAGGGAAATCAAATATCCAAAAGACCAGATGCTGAACACTAACTATGAAACTTTTGGGAGAAAATAGAATCTGGAAAGGGCAAAGGTATTTAAGTTCTGTTGCCAAATTAATATATTAAAAAAAAAAATATTATGCTGAAATTTGCTATATACAGCCTGTAATTTGATAATTTTAAAACCTCAAGTGAAATTTATTCTTTTTAATTTTTCCACTCACTAGGGTATGTGCATATACTTCATTGTATTTCAATAGAAATTTCTAACTGCATCCAACTGGCACATGTCAGCCCTTACTCTCTTTCTACTCAGCTGTATCTCAGTTCAAAGGCACAATATTTAATGGTGACTGTTGGGTTAGAGTAATTGTAACTGTCTCTTCAGCTAAAAAATTAATAAAAATCTTAAATTCTAAGTTGGTTGAACAGCCTACAGACATTCAAAATCATAGTTCTGTATAAAGTTTGACAGGAACTCAAATCTCAATAGGATCTCATACTTACAAAGTGAAGAAGGACTTGTTTGCTGAAGAAATTTTTTTTGTAGGATTTTTGGTTTGTATGTTTGGGATTTTTTCTTTTTTTGTTTTGGCTTGTTTTGGGTTTTTTGACACTTATCTGTCTAAATAAATAGCTGAACTTTTCTCTTGCTTAGGGGTTTTATTTATTAATGAAGGTGGACCTTCTATGTTTCATATGAAAAGATTAGTAAAACAAACTTACATAAGTAGAACAATTGAAACAATCAAAATCTTATGCATTGATTCCTGAATGTTATCCAAATATGTCTGGTAATTAAGGCAGTTAAAGGAACTAAATTTCTAATTAACTACTTGATAAATTTCTATCTGGCCTTACTGAATAACGTGAAAATCATATGCAGCTTTTTATATGAAGAGAGAAAAAACAGTGTAAAATAGAAGACCATCCTGTTCAGAGATGATAGTTCAGGAAGGAGAGAGATATTATTTTAACTTTTTAGTCTAGTATGAAATAAATAGTTCTGGCTACCAAAATGACACATGGAAGTGCATGTTATTCTGTTATTCTTCTCAGACCACAGTTTTCGCAAAATTTGAAGTAAGTTGTTCTTTAGTTTGAACAAAAGTATTAACAACTCTTTTCTCTCTCATGAGGAATTGTGTAAATTAGGATGATTACATTCTTTAATAATTTAACAAAATTTGATGGAAAATTCAATGCATATTCTCCTTTTGCAGTATTTTCAGTAGTTCTGATTTATTGCCATTCGTCTGCACTGAACTTTATTTTCTAGATAGCATTCATAATTTCCAAAGTACAGAGTACCCACACTGGAATGGATAATTTTGTATCACTGAGAAATAATATCCCTTTAAAAAAACCACATAACTTCAAAATTCATCTTCTTGAGGTCACCATGCAAAAAGCAATAAAACCCCCACATAGTCCTTAATTTTTGAGACCCATTTACTAAGGTTTTGATAATAATTGAAATAAATAAATTTTACTTAATTATTAAATTTGAACTAGTTGAAAACTGTTTGTTTAGGAATCATGGGAAAAGGAAGTATCACAGAAACTAGCTGGTTATGAAGTGGCTGATTACACTTCCCAGCTTGTAGAGTCATACACCATCTCTTTCCACAACTTCAGGAGCCCTACTTTCCATTCCAGTGGGTAGAGATTTCATAAGAAGCCTTGAAGTAACTTCAAAAAGTTAATTACACATATTTTAAACCTCTGAGAAGAAATAGACTTTAAATATGTTCACATTGAAACACAGTGTTCCAAACAATTGCATTAGTAAGGAAGGAAAGATTTGGCATTTAAAGGTATATCAGTGATGCATCATGAAGTCTTATTGTTTCATTAAAATTAAGAAAGCAATAGCTTTGTGATTGTGTCGTATATTGTTAATACATGAGTTGCAAAAAATACAAGCCTATCGTCATGGGAAAAAAATCTCTTTTATGAGTTTAAAAGTTTGAGGTCAACTTAAGAATAGTCCCACAAAACATTTAATTTAAGTTTGTTTATGAGTTTAAAAGTTTAAGGTCAACTTAAGAATAGTCCCACAAAACATTTAATTTACCTACTCCAGAGAGTTAGATCTGTATATAGTTTATTTCATAGACTAGCTATGAAATATACTGAGTTCATCTGAAATTGAGAATTAATTTGGGAGTCTACTTACCTTATTTATCAGATTTAAGCACATTAGATTTTTATTTAGACTTAGATTTAGATTTTTGATAGATCCTTAAGATGGAATCTGACTTCCCTCTTTATTTGGTAAGAGGCAATATTATTAAATGGGCAGTATGACAGAAAGAAAATCAACAAAAATATAATTTATAGGGATCAGTAAAAGCAGTAAAGGTCAACTAATGGAACTCATCATATAGGTAAAACTAATGGTGAAGTTGTATGTTTTTCATTCTCCAAGGTCAACTAGAGATGTAAAATTGAATAGATTAAGGAGGCAGTAGATAATGGCATCAAGAAGAGAAAAATAGGTGCCCAGCACCATCCTGTCCTTGTCTAATGCACATTTCATCATCTAATATGGTAATGGAGTTTTTCTGAACCTGTTTCCCTGTCTTGATGCACAAGGTCAACCCTGAGAGTGCCTAAATATAATGACCCTAATCCAGGATCATGTGTGTTCTTAATATACATACCAAACAAACAAAGAAACCTAATAGATTTAGCTAGTCTTTGTTCCCAACAACTTTTATTATTAGTTATGAAAAAGCAACAGCAGTATTCTATAGAAATTTTTTTCCTCTGTATTAACGTGAAAATTAGGAAGGTTCATATTACATTCTTACTGAGAAAGGATAAAAGAAAATGTATCATATCTGAGAATCTAAATTAGTTAAGTGAGCACTCTAATGAGATGTAGATTTAAAGTTCAAAATCTGTTTCTGTAAATATATTCTTATCCATTGAGGGTGTTTATGTAGTAAATAATACTGGTTTTATATTTATATGGAGCCAATCAATTCCTGATTATGGAAGACTGATATTGCAAGACATGAAACAGCTTAATGCAACTTAGTCCTTCATTGAATCATCTGTCAAGACCAGTTGTCTCTATTTTTTTTTTAATTTTAAAGGACATTTGTATAAAAGCAGTTGGTTGAAACAGAAGCTGAAGGAAGGACAAAGATGGAGGTGCAGCACGAGTGCCTGGTTTTGTTAAATCTCATGATATTCCCATAGACCCACTTCTCAAAGTTGGCCAGATCCCTGTGGATGACATCCTCTCCTTCAATTGTGATCTCAATTTCATCTGCTAATGAAATACTAAGAGAAAAATAATTTTTACTTATCTAGAAAACCATAAATGAAAGAAGACAAACCCACATTTTCTCATTCCTGCACTTTCCTTTTTTGATTACTTTATTTTTCATCTTTACTGAAATTTCTGTCAAGAGGCCGGTAGGTAGTTCTTGTATGAGGAAGGTGTTTTAGGTAGTAATTGAAGATCTTGTCACCTGAATTTATTTCTAGCATCACTAAGGATGAAATCCAGAAGTACTGGCTTTGTCTAGCATATCAGAAGTCCTTATATTATGCAGAGTTCAACTATTTTTGCAGACCATCAACAACACCTTGAATTTCTTATGATCCAGCAAATAATTAATGCAGATATAAATGAAACAGAAATGGAACAAAGCTAGAAAAATTTATTTTTCACCTTCATAGTAATAGAATAATGTGAAGAATTAATGATGTGAATTGAACATCCAATTACACCTCATTTAGTAACAAAGAGAATAATCTTTTAGGTGTATTGGTCTACACAATTGGTCTACATAATGTTTCAGCTGACATTATTCTCACAGTCTCAGTTGCTTTGTTTTAAAAAGAAAGTTGACCTACAAAAAAGTTTTGGTAATTTGGAATTTTTTGTGGATTAACATGAATAAATAATCTGGATCCCAATTCTTTTTACACATAAAAACTGGAAAATTAAATAGGAAAATAAATTTTTTTCCAGTGTCCCTAGTGGTTAATGTCTGCTAGTTTTGCCATTGTGGAAAATAAAACATCCTGGTATCTATAACAGCTGGTGAATTTGCTTATAGAACAAAGGATTTCAGACAGAAAATTCATAGCTTCAGGAGGAAAAAAAATCAGCCTTTTTGAAGCAAATTCCTAGAAACAACTTCCTAAATCTTCCTCATAGAAGTTTGTTTAGACAACAAGGAAGTCCATACTATCTTGTGCTTTCATATTTGGATGACTTTGTCTTCTTTGTCTTATAGTATTCTAGGTAATTGTGACATTTTTTCATAATATTTGATTAACAGTCAAAATTAAAATCACTACAATTATGATATGAACTTACTATATCCAAGGATTTTATTGTTCATACTGCCTCAGTTGTTAAGGGCAGTGCTTTTATATGCATTCTACCCTTTATGTTTGGGCTCTGATAGTTTAAAACAATTGAAAACACTAATGGTAATAAAAAAACTAGAGCAACTAATGAATAGGTTAGAATCCTATTACCTGAAAACTGAAATTGATAAGCAAACCAGAATTATTTAAAAGCATAAATTATTTTTAATATGACCATTCCATTCTCCTTTTTTTTTCTCTTTTACTATCCTCTGTTCAGTTTGGGGGAGAAGTAAAATAGGCCTAAGATTTCAATAGAGTGTTTCTTTTTTACTAACTAGACTCAGAGATGATACACTGAGAAGTTCAGGCCAAATTCTTTATCTAAAAGATTCTATTTCAGGAACAGCCAAAAACACTTGATGATGATTATCTGCTATTTCCGAAGTTATGACCTTGAACTTTAAATTTATCTTTAAAAATCTGAACCTGAAATGAATATTATAGTTTCTTCAGCTTTGAGAATATTTAGCTATTATCATTATGGGTTGATAAATCAAGTAGATTCAAAATCTTATTTAAAATGACAGCTTATTTACTCCATATAAGCAACAAGTAAATATAGATTGATAACTTTACCTGACTGTATGATTTGATGCATAAAAAAAGGATTTTAGTTCAACCATCAGTTTAGATTATCAATTTACTAAACTGGGTTGCCTGCCAGACTGATGTGCTTTAGTGGCTGATGACTGAAGGGGTTCATGGTACACTCTGAAGAAATCATTAACTTCTAATATTTCTTTTCTCTGCTATCTTGGTGAAAATCAGCAAATCAGGAAAAAATGTATTGGCCATAAGATCTAATATTTCCATATATGAGTATTCCACTTTTGAGGTGTATCTATGTATATGTATATGTCTATAAAACTGAGATGTTATTTCACCTTACAGAATTACAAAA
Organism: Agelaius phoeniceus; assembly: GCF_051311805.1. Taxonomy (NCBI): domain Eukaryota; kingdom Metazoa; phylum Chordata; class Aves; order Passeriformes; family Icteridae; genus Agelaius; species Agelaius phoeniceus. The sequence continues at coordinate 18,602,377 of NC_135303.1, forward strand.
TGAAAATATTATTATGAAAAGATGATCTAAAATTACACTAAAATGTTAACAGAGTCAACAATAATTTTATACTGACTTGATAAAAAGAAAAAGAAAAAGTGTTGATTAAAACTGAATTTTTTTGGAAATTCCCTTTGAAAATTTCAAAGAAATTTGAAATTTCAAAGTTTCAAAAAATAATTTTTAAGTCTTTTTCCTTTAATAACAGAACCCATTATTATTACATATTTAATCAGAAAGTGAGAAAAAATATGTGCTCTGATTCATTTGATTGAATGCACCTCTGCTGCACAGAATTAGCAGTGTGAATAAACAAAAAGGGCACTTCCCGTCCACTTCAGAGTTGTAGACTGCATGACTTCTAGAAGTTAAATTTCCGCCACTTCCTTCCTTCCTTCCTTCCTTCCTTCCTTCCTTCCTTCCTTCCTTCCTTCCTTCCTTCCTTCCTTCCTTCCTTCCTTCCTTCCTTCCTTCCTTCCTTCCTTCCTTCCTTCCTTCCTTCCTTCCTTCCTTCCTTCCTTCCTTCCTTCCTTCCTTCACTTCCTTCCGCCACTTCCTTCCGCCACTTCCTTCCGCCACTTCCTTCCTTCCGCCACTTCCTTCCTTCCGCCACTTCCTTCCTTCCTTCCGCCACTTCCTTCCTTCCGCCACTTCCTTCCTTCCGCCACTTCCTTCCTTCCTTCCTTCCGCCACTTCCTTCCTTCCGCCACTTCCTTCCTTCCTTCCGCCACTTCCTTCCTTCCTTCCGCCACTTCCTTCCTTCCGCCACTTCCTTCCTTCCTTCCGCCACTTCCTTCCTTCCTTCCTTCCGCCACTTCCTTCCTTCCTTCCGCCACTTCCTTCCGCCACTTCCTTCCGCCACTTCCTTCCTTCCTTCCGCCACTTCCTTCCTTCCTTCCTTCCGTCCGCCACTTCCTTCCTTCCTTCCGCCACTTCCTTCCTTCCTTCCTTCCTTCCTTCCTTCCTTCCTTCCTTCCTTCCTTCCTTCCTTCCTTCCTTCCTTCCGCCACTTCCGCCACTTCCTTCCTTCCTTCCGCCACTTCCTTCCTTCCTTCCGCCACTTCCTTCCTTCCTTCCTTCCGCCACTTCCTTCCTTCCTTCCTTCCGCCACTTCCTTCCTTCCTTCCTTCCGCCACTTCCTTCCTTCCTTCCTTCCGCCACTTCCTTCCTTCCTTCCTTCCGCCACTTCCTTCCTTCCGCCACTTCCTTCCGCCACTTCCTTCCTTCCGCCACTTCCTTCCTTCCTTCCGCCACTTCCTTCCTTCCGCCACTTCCTTCCTTCCGCCACTTCCTTCCTTCCTTCCGCCACTTCCTTCCTTCCGCCACTTCCTTCCTTCCGCCACTTCCTTCCTTCCGCCACTTCCTTCCTTCCTTCCTTCCGCCACTTCCTTCCTTCCGCCACTTCCTTCCTTCCGCCACTTCCTTCCTTCCTTCCTTCCGCCACTTCCTTCCTTCCGCCACTTCCTTCCTTCCGCCACTTCCTTCCTTCCGCCACTTCCTTCCGCCACTTCCTTCCGCCACTTCCTTCCGCCACTTCCTTCCTTCCTTCCTTCCTTCCTTCCTTCCTTCCTTCCTTCCTTCCTTCCTTCCTTCCTTCCTTCCTTCCTTCCTTCCTTCCTTCCGCCACTTCCTTCCTTCCTTCCTTCCTTCCGCCACTTCCTTCCTTCCTTCCGCCACTTCCTTCCGCCACTTCCTTCCGCCACTTCCTTCCGCCACTTCCTTCCGCCACTTCCTTCCGCCACTTCCTTCCGCCACTTCCTTCCGCCACTTCCTTCCGCCACTTCCTTCCTTCCGCCACTTCCTTCCTTCCGCCACTTCCTTCCTTCCTTCCTTCCTTCCGCCACTTCCTTCCTTCCTTCCTTCCGCCACTTCCTTCCTTCCTTCCTTCCTTCCTTCCTTCCTTCCGCCACTTCCTTCCTTCCGCCACTTCCTTCCTTCCGCCACTTCCTTCCTTCCTTCCGCCACTTCCTTCCTTCCTTCCTTCCTTCCTTCCGCCACTTCCTTCCTTCCTTCCGCCACTTCCTTCCGCCACTTCCTTCCGCCACTTCCTTCCGCCACTTCCTTCCTTCCTTCCGCCACTTCCTTCCGCCACTTCCTTCCTTCCTTCCTTCCTTCCTTCCTTCCTTCCTTCCTTCCTTCCTTCCTTCCTTCCTTCCTTCCTTCCTTCCTTCCTTCCTTCCTTCCTTCCTTCCTTCCTTCCTTCCTTCCTTCCTTCCTTCCGCCACTTCCTTCCGCCACTTCCTTCCGCCACTTCCTTCCTTCCTTCCGCCACTTCCTTCCTTCCGCCACTTCCTTCCTTCCGCCACTTCCTTCCTTCCGCCACTTCCTTCCTTCCGCCACTTCCTTCCTTCCGCCACTTCCTTCCTTCCGCCACTTCCTTCCGCCACTTCCTTCCGCCACTTCCTTCCGCCACTTCCTTCCTTCCGCCACTTCCTTCCTTCCTTCCGCCCGCCACTTCCTTCCTTCCTTCCGCCACTTCCTTCCTTCCGCCACTTCCTTCCTTCCGCCACTTCCTTCCTTCCTTCCTTCCTTCCTTCCTTCCTTCCTTCCTTCCTTCCTTCCTTCCTTCCTTCCTTCCTTCCTTCCTTCCTTCCTTCCTTCCTTCCTTCCTTCCTTCCTTCCTTCCTTCCTTCCTTCCTTCCTTCCTTCCTTCCTTCCTTCCTTCCGCCACTTCCTTCCTTCCGCCACTTCCTTCCTTCCGCCACTTCCTTCCTTCCGCCACTTCCTTCCTTCCGCCACTTCCTTCCTTCCGCCACTTCCTTCCTTCCGCCACTTCCTTCCTTCCGCCACTTCCTTCCTTCCTTCCGCCACTTCCTTCCTTCCTTCCGCCACTTCCTTCCTTCCGCCACTTCCTTCCTTCCTTCCGCCACTTCCTTCCTTCCGCCACTTCCTTCCTTCCTTCCTTCCTTCCTTCCTTCCTTCCTTCCTTCCTTCCTTCCTTCCTTCCTTCCTTCCTTCCTTCCTTCCTTCCTTCCTTCCTTCCTTCCTTCCTTCCTTCCTTCCTTCCTTCCTTCCTTCCTTCCTTCCTTCCTTCCTTCCTTCCTTCCTTCCTTCCTTCCTTCCTTCCTTCCTTCCTTCCTTCCTTCCGCCACTTCCTTCCTTCCTTCCGCCACTTCCTTCCTTCCTTCCTTCCTTCCGCCACTTCCTTCCTTCCGCCACTTCCTTCCTTCCGCCACTTCCTTCCTTCCTTCCTTCCTTCCTTCCTTCCTTCCTTCCTTCCTTCCTTCCTTCCTTCCTTCCTTCCTTCCTTCCTTCCTTCCTTCCTTCCTTCCTTCCTTCCTTCCTTCCTTCCTTCCTTCCTTCCTTCCTTCCTTCCTTCCTTCCTTCCTTCCTTCCTTCCTTCCGCCACTTCCTTCCTTCCTTCCGCCACTTCCTTCCGCCACTTCCTTCCGCCACTTCCTTCCGCCACTTCCTTCCGCCACTTCCTTCCTTCCTTCCGCCACTTCCTTCCTTCCGCCACTTCCTTCCTTCCGCCACTTCCTTCCTTCCTTCCGCCACTTCCTTCCTTCCTTCCGCCACTTCCTTCCGCCACTTCCTTCCGCCACTTCCTTCCGCCACTTCCTTCCTTCCGCCACTTCCTTCCTTCCTTCCGCCACTTCCTTCCTTCCTTCCTTCCGCCACTTCCTTCCTTCCTTCCGCCACTTCCTTCCTTCCTTCCGCCACTTCCTTCCTTCCGCCACTTCCTTCCTTCCGCCACTTCCTTCCTTCCGCCACTTCCTTCCGCCACTTCCTTCCTTCCTTCCGCCACTTCCTTCCTTCCGCCACTTCCTTCCGCCACTTCCTTCCTTCCTTCCGCCACTTCCTTCCTTCCTTCCGCCACTTCCTTCCTTCCGCCACTTCCTTCCTTCCTTCCGCCACTTCCTTCCTTCCGCCACTTCCTTCCTTCCACCACTTCCTTCTGCCACTTCCTTCCTTCCGCCACTTCCTTCCTTCCTTCCGCCACTTCCTTCCTTCCGCCACTTCCTTCCTTCCTTCCGCCACTTCCTTCCTTCCGCCACTTCCTTCCGCCACTTCCTTCCGCCACTTCCTTCCGCCACTTCCTTCCTTCCTTCCGCCACTTCCTTCCTTCCTTCCGCCACTTCCTTCCTTCCGCCACTTCCTTCCTTCCACCGCTTCCTTCCTTCCTTCCACCGCTTCCTTCCGCTGCTTCTTTCCTTCCACCATTTCTTTCCTTCCACCGCTTCCTTCCTTCCTCCCTCCCTCCCACTCTATTTCAACATAACTTTCTTCATAAATGAAACAAACAGTTTTATATATGATTCACAATTATTTCAGTATGCTGTATTACCACATCTACTGCAGACTAATAAAACTAATATTCTCCAAAGTCTTCCTTTGCTTGCCCATTTTCTTATACAAGAAATAAATAAGGAAGGAAGAAAGAAGCAAGATAAAAACAGTAACCAGTTTTTTGCTCCCTCTGAAACATTATTTGACCATTAAATAAGGTTCATAAATACGGTACAGAGTCTGTTTAGAATCATTAATGAAAAGCATATTTGTGTATAAATAAAATGTTAGCAAGTTTGAATATTGTATAGTTAAAACAATCAAGCTAGCAGGGAAGAACAGATCATAAAAAAAGTTTAATGAAACGCAGACAGAAAATTCTATTGATTCACTAACAAAGCATTCACATATCTTCACAATTTCCTTCTAATATAATTCATTAAAAAATTCTGAGTATCTTTTAGATACTGAGGTGTCAACCTACATCTGTAAGAACTCAATTGTATTTAAATAATAAGTAATAAAAAACTAAGCAGTGCAACTTGTTAATAAAGAAAAATAATAATGTTAAGACTTGTATCAGTCTTTCTTATTGGCATTCACTGCATATTTTGCATCAGTGAACAGATGCAAGTACATAACCCTCCTGTGCTAAGGGAAAATGCAAGGCAAATCTTAGTAAATCTTATTACATTAGGACTTTAGCTCATTAATGTACAATTTTTTTATACCTTATTCAGTTTTGAAAGTCTAAGACCTTAGTCAGAGGATTCCAGAGGCAAAGGAGGTAAATACAATAGCTTTAGGTCATAGTTGGAGGTCAGATTTCTTAGTAAAAGCGGTAGTCTCCTCCTTCCTTTCCTAACATTTATTGAAGTTTTTTGAATATATTTATTTCTTTTCTTTTTTAAACACAATAAAACCAAAACCCAAAGAAATAAAACCTAAAAAAGCCCCTCAAATCCAAAAAGTTATCCAAAAAATAACAAAAAACCCCCTCCATTATTCTGCACCTTTGAAACTATAGGATTAAAGAAGTACTGAACAAATTTTTTTTTTTTTTTTTTTGGTCATTGTTCCATGGAGGCTGCAGAGAGGATTCTTGATTTCTAGAATGGATTTTGTTATGGTTTTCCTTCCTTATTGTTTCATGTAAAAGAGCCAGTATTTGTTTTCTCTTCTTCATTGCCATTCTAAACTAAAATATCTTTAAATTTTTCCAGAAAATTAAAAAAAAAAAAAAGCCAACATAACACATACAAAAAAATGAGTTCAAATTTCATCAAAAGACCCAAACACTTAGGCTTTCTCTGGGAAAGTAAAAGTTTCAAATGAAGCCTCACTGCCTTAGACCTCAAGGTCTTTGCCTCAAAAACTTGTTTCCAATGCTGTGTTTGTAATTATAATAAGCAATTTCAACTGTTTCTTGTCTCTACTTCATTAGAAGGATGAGCTACACAAATTTGTTTCTTCCCACCACCATGCTCTCCCCAAAAGGCTTAGTCATGTAGCTACCAATTTTTCAAAATTAAGAATGCACAGAGACAGCTTAATTTCTGACATGTGCTTGTTCTAAGATACATATTTTTGGCAATATTTCATATTGTTTATTTCAGGCTAAACCTGCTCAATACACAAATATTATTTTTGTTCTGTATTCAGAAACATAACCCTTCCTGTATATTTCCACAGAAAACAAGAAACCTGACTTGGATCTTGGAATTCCACTAGCGTGGCAAATGCCTATTTACCTACTACATATTACCCCCTGTTTTATTTCCACTAGTTACTCTACTTCTTAGTGAAAGAAAGTCTTTCAGAGTATGCAGTATCAGCTTTTCTTCTGGAGAAGTGATGGTGCATGGTCATTGTAGTTGTTAGCTAGAGATTTCCTGCAGATAATGAAAGCCATGGAGGTGTTATACACTTCCACTGAGAATCACAAAAATGAAAAAACTTATCTGCTTTAAAGCCATTTCTTCAGAGGGTATAATATGACCTTGTCATGAATGCACTTACAAAATGTTTTATGATCTCTAGTATAAAGTGTGGAAATATTTTACATTCTAAACTGTATTTACATTTTGCATTTACATATCATAGATCATAGTCTTACTAGATAAATGTGCATGTAGACAGTATTTGCCCATGAGCTGGTGTAATTACTCAGAAACTTTTACTTAGAGTTTCAGTCGTAAGTGTGGCCAGTCAGATACAAAAAATATGAAAACACGAGGAAGAACAAGATGCTTTTGAAATTACACTCTCTAATATGGATTTACTACATAGGCATTCATAAATGGAACCTTTAACATACCTCAATTGCTGACCCATCAGAAAAAGACTTAGAAATATGATAATATAAAGCCTTCACTTTATCTGTAATAATTTAATGTCAAAATAGTTTCCTGAAATCTCTCTTTAAAGGTATTCTCTTTCTATTGTATTTGCCTAGACAGAAAAGCATAGTCAGAGTGCCACTTCAGCCCCAGAAGTACAGTTGGAACTTATTCTTTTTTTCTAGAGATAAATTGCATACTGCAAAAATAAGTGTTATGGTATGGAAATTACAGATTTGCTTTTCCTGCTCCTCCCTTGAGGAGGAGAGTTTATGAAAAAGAGCCCTCATATGTGAGCTATTTAAATTATTCAAAGTGTACATTCCTAGTCTGAGAAGAAGAAACCTACAAAGAAGTAAAGAGCCAAAAGCATTTGCATATGAAGCAGCTGGAGGTGATGAAAGTCATGTAAAATGGGATAAAACAGATCATTACAGCTGAATGAATGTAGTGACAATTATTAATAGATATGAATTCTATGGGAGAAATAAATATGATACACTTGAAACACCAGCATAGCCCTATTCCTTTCACTTCTTGGGCCATTTGCAGTATACTTTTGTTTCAGTATAGAATTTCCTATTTATACTGTTTAAAAATTCAAATCACCTAATGAAATAAAAATTCTTATAATGAAACAGCTCACACATAATTTTATTGTCTCTGATCTGAGAAAATAGTACTCCTGTGGAAGCAGTCTTTTCTCTTGCATTCATTTTCTGATGCTGTCATGGCTGATCAGAGATAATGAGAAAGATATTTACCGTATTATATGCTCTCCATTAAGATAGAACCTTCCTATTTGGGAAGTATTGAGCTTCATTGAGTTCAACTGCAATTCAGGACTGCACTTTTAAAACCCATCTTTGTTACCTACTTGGGAAAGCATATTCCTTGTTGTCTGCTTTTTATGTAACACTTGCACACAAGATTTGGATTTTATTCTGAGAATTGATTTTTTTTTTTAATACCAAAACCATTTATATCCCTGAGATAACACGAAAGTACTTCTACTGATGTATTTTTTTCAGCAAAGCAAAGCTAATAAATGTGAAATCCTCTCTCCACACTCAAGATATCAAGGTAAGGTGGATACATTTGAAAAATTGCTCTAATACATCTGAAAATACAAAAATCAATAAGCTATAAAAGCCAAAAAGCTTCTTCAATTTCATTCCCTTATTGCTCAGCATAGTTGTCCAGGGCACTGAGAACAGTACAAGGTTGCAAAAAAGTTGTTATACCTCTAGTGTGCATAGTGAAGAATATAAGAAAGCCTATGCAAGTCTGCAGGCACACTTGAGACATAGAAGGGAGCTAGCAATGACCTTCAAGTTCTTGCCCATTTGATCGAAAACCTGAGAATGTTCTTGAGGGATTCTGCAGCCCCAGCTGTAGTTCATGTCATCCTTGTGTGAATACAAGATAAATCCTTTAAGACTGATTTCTGGTTGCTGTTCTTGTGTCTTTTTGGGCAGAGGCACTTCCATTTTTTAAAAAAAAGTTTCAATATCATTAGAAATTAGGGCGTAAAGCTGCCTGAGCAAGTGGGGATTTTTTTTATTTTTAAAATGAATTTATTTATTTCCAAAGTAAAAATACAAACATTTTACATTGTCTGCATTTTGAAAAAGGAAATCAGAAGAACAAAAATAAAATTAGAGAAAAAGCAAAATGTAAGGCTTGAAAGTTCATCTTTCTGAACAGAGATGTAAACCCACTTCCAGCAGAAGGGTACAGCTGGTCCGTATCCTGGTGGCCTTTTCACAAGAGGAATTTAGGACTGCTACTATACTAACTTCACAAGTCTGGAAGTCGTGAAATTAGATAATGAACCATATTATTATTATTATTATTATTATTATTATTATTATTATTATTATTATTATTATTAGTGTTGGTATTGATATTGGTATTGGTATTATTAGCATATAAAATAAATAAGAAAGCAGAAGGTTGCTAAACAGGATATTTTAACTGAGGACCACCGCTGAGCTTCAGCCAAAACCTTCGTTAATAAGGTTCATATGGCATGCTAGAGGTCTGTACCCAGAAGTAAAGGGACAAAGAAACACTGCTGTTTAGCTAATGGTCTCTGAATCCTAGTGCTTCACTTTCCTATGGTAGCCACGGAACTGCTTCAATGTGTACCACCTATCATCATTCTTGGAATTATCCAGTAAAAATTTTCCCCTGCATTTCCCATTTATTCCCCTTCATCTCTCCTCTGTGTCTCTAAAATGGAATGAGGATGAGAAAGTGAGGCTCCACATTGCATTTTAATATTTATTACCACTATACTACAAGTGTTATTTTATGGATCCTTACAAAAAATCCTCTAAAATTACCCAGTATTTACAGTTTGAGAGAATATTCATATGACAGAAAACAAATCAATCATTGACTTTGAAAAGTAAACTTGCCTTTGTCAGAGTACACAACCAGTTTGAGCAGGTGCTGCTGGAACCTGAAGGTGAGGTGTTATTATCAGGTATGCCTTATGCTGTTTATTATATTCTGAGAAAATACAGTCCTGCCATTCTTTCTCATACTTGCTCAGTCAAAATTCTCTCTCAGCTGTCTAATTATGGAAATAATTGTGCTAATATGTTCTATTAAAAAAACCCATAGACAATCAGTATGTAGAAATACTGATAGAAAATCATAGAAAATCAAGAAACTCCTAACACATATAGGGAAATCCGATCATGAGACCTTTCTGGAATTATGGTTCGATATACATAAACAAGCACTTGACAATATGTGGTCTGAATGACAACATAGATGAGACATCAATTTCCTGAGTTAAGGACTTAGAGAGCTGGGATACATCAGCAAAAAACTGAAAAAAACATACCTCTTTTTTATATACTGTCCTCAGATTCAGAGGCACAGAATTTTAATAAAGCCTTCAGAATAAGTCCCAATAATGCACTGTATTTTATAATTGAATAATACAATTATTCATTTAATAATATAATTGCAATAATAAATGAATAATACAATTTATAATTAAATAATACATTTAAGGAAGTGTTGCCAAGCATAGGAACTGGTAGCCAAGGGAAATGATGGAGGTACCTTCTCTGGAGGTATTTAAAAGACACATAAATATGGCACTTAGAGATATATTTTGGTGGTACTGTGTTACGATGGTAGTGAAGACATTTTGAGGGTAAATGATTCTGTGATTAAGAACTGGAGAATACTGGAAACCTTAAATATTTAGGAATGATATTTTGAAGGAATAAATAAGCAAAGCCATGGAAGTAGAATGAAACATGAGATGAAGGGGGAAAGAGAATAAACTACAACATTGATATACCAGAGGAAACAAATCTAATTACATACAATAGTACAAATGCCAGGTTATTTAATTAAGGACAATGTTATTAAAGGAAATATAGAATGATTTAAGCATTGATACAATTAGCCCGGAAATCATCAGTAGAGTGAAGATTGGGGATTATGGTATGAAAAATATCAGAGGCCTGACATGATCTGAACTCCAAATGTACTGAAGAACTTTTCTGTTCATTTGATGCACAAAGGCTTTATATTTGTCTGGAATATGATTTATTTTTTAATTGTTTTGAAGGTAATAGGACATGACGGCCTTAGGAATTCTTCTCCAGTTCAGCAACTTCTGTTAAAATGCTGATTGAAATGGATTTAAACTGAGATGAAAAGACTAAGTTTATAATGCTATGCAAAATCCTTCATATTTATATCACTGGGTAGACTGTACTCTGAAATATTGAGAATATGCCGAGTCTTTTAAATCTCTGCAGACATTTCTGCAATGTTAGTTTTTTCTATCAAAGCCAGAAGTTTAAGTTTAGTTTAGATTAGTTTAGTTTAGTTCAGTTTAGTTTAGATTATAGAAAAAGGCAAAAGAACTACATTTGTTACAAAATTTATATTTATGAAGCCTGATATACTGCAAATGTCAGTATGGCACTGCGAACAAAATGTACAAGAATCAAAGTGGATTTTTTTGAATTTACTGTTTACAACAACATAACTTTATGTTTGTTTTGGTTTGGTTTTTTAACTCAGAGTATGATGTTTAAATTGCCATTTTATAAATGATTTTGAGATTTAAAATTTTTGTCAGAAAGCGAATGTAGGATTTATTAAGCATAAAGTAATAAAGTTTGCAGTAAAATATGTTTTACACATTTGATGTTCTCTGAATACTCTAGTATCTACAATGTTACTATGTAGTGTTTATGTTATATTTTTATCACTTTGTTTTCAATTTAGTGTTTCTCAGCTCTGTTTACAGTCAACATTTTCTTACTCATGAGCATAAAGGTCAAGCTTATAAGAAAGACCAAGAAATAAGCAAAAATTTTATTAAACTACATGACTAACTGATAGGTAAATAATACAGTATTGACGCAGGCCTTTTAAGTTGATGTGGGAATATATTCTGGCAGGATTTATAAAAGCAGATCACAGCTTCCATGTAAGCAATGATTCATTCCTAGACCTGTATTCAGAAGTGTGCTTAATGTCAGTCAATGGCTTTGAGAAACACAAAATAAGCGAGCTATGTCTCATTATATAATGCCTACTCTATATCCTGCAAAATATACTGTGGGGTACAGTTTATTTTGCAAGATATAGAGTAGGCATTACTATACTGCACCTTATTACTATACTAATTTAAATGAATGAGTGTCCTATTTTTATTATAGAAATCACATATGAAAATGCTTGTGTTTATTTTTGTACTAAATTGTCCCTCGTAGCAGCTAAGCAAAGACAGAGGGCATTTGGTATTACTCATTTAAAACAATTTCAAAGGTTAACTGGAGGATAAAACCTGTGATTTTTACTGAACCTTTATGCTTTGCAAAGGTGATTATATCCAGGTTTTGCTTGTTTGTTTGCTTTTTCTGCTGACTCTTTTGTTTGTTTTTTCTTTGGTTTTTTTTTTTTTTTTTTAATCCTTTTACTTACTTTCCTTTGTTTTCAGGGAAGCCTATGAAGAACAAAGTGCTTGTATGGCAAAATGACATTACAGTAGCAAGAAATCTGACCTGCATTTCCAGCATCCTTTAATTGAAAAGTATATAATAATACATAATCAATAAATTTTCTGGAAACTACTCTTCTAACTTCTGCCTGCATCTTTAAAACTGCGTCTTCCTCTTCAATCTGTAAAATTTTTGTAGCAACTTTAAAATAGTATAATCATTCAGCCAATGGACAAGTGTCAAGAAAACTGCTTCCTAAATGCTCAGTCTCCTGGTATTCTAGAGATATGCCAAAATATCACATGTCCATTTTCACTGCTTCATTTTTTGGAGACGATAGACTTCCCACAGGAAGACGGATTAATTCAAGCAGACAGAATTAGCAAAACACATTGGGGTTTTTCTCTGCACTGAAATCTGAGTTAAATGGATTTTGGCCCAGCAGATCTGGTAGCATGATGCACAATAGTTTGTGGAATGAACATCATACTTTAGCTCCCCAAAAGCAATTGGGCAGTTTGCATACTTTTTTTTTTTAATGTAAGATTATTTAAAAGTAGATAAAATTGTCTAAGGTGGGAAAAATTATCCAGTGATTTTCCAATATAAAGCTTTTCCATTCTTGAACAGCATAGAGAGTTTGCTTGTGCTGAAGTATTTTATGTTGTGTTTCTACTAAACGAACATTATTGTCCTGATATTCTCTTAATATAAGTGCTTTTCCCAATTTAATAGTTTTTTCTTTTTTTCTCTTTGATTGCTTTGGCTTAGTAAAATGAACTAAGCTCATAAATATATCTGAGTATGTTGAAACACTACATATGCTTATTAAATTGCTCTCTTAAAATTCCTGTTCATGTAAGAAAATTATTAGAAAGCACTTGCTACATAAGTGAAAGGAAGAATTTGAAGGAACAAATTTGTGGTTAATTACATGAAGAATAAGTTTGATTTTTCATTACTTTTCGTGAAATTTTCACTATAAACTCAGTTCTTTAATCAAAAGTCCATAGATTGAAGTTGATGAATGCTCTTGAAAAACTCCTAGTCCAGGATAATATTGGCAATTTTCACTAAGAAAGTGGATTCTATTTTATATGTGCTATATTATTTGTGGCAGGTGGTAATTAAAAGATTTTTTTTTTATTCTAGAAGTCTGTCTCTATAAAAGAACTTCATAGAGACAGGATAAAAGTAAAATCAGAAAAATATGTTCCACATACTTCTTCACTATTTGTTTGCATTTTCACATAGGAATATGTTTCAAGTACATACACAAATTTTCCTTTTTACATGACTTGGATAGTTTTTACACAGTTACCATCTTTGAAAAGAAAGTCATTCATGTGTCAGGAAGGGCCTGTACAAAATGTACAGTCTTGGAGGACACACTTAACTATTAAGGTGTTCTGAAATTTACTATAAAATCAGAGCTAGAATTTAGTATTCATGACAGATTCCAGTTTCAATGTTAACATACTCGCCTAAGTTCTTCTATAATTTCTCACATGTAATATAGTTGGTTAGATTCAGCAATATTTTAATAACTTTTTTTGCATCCAAGAGATAATTTACTTTGCAAGCAGCCTCATTATTGGCAAAGTTCTTACTTCAGTGGAAGGGACTATACAGTGAAGGCTAAAGCATCAGCTATTAGACTGCAGCTCTCAACAGAGGAATTCTGGTCTTAGCAGGAGATTTTGGTATCCATGGAGATGGGAGACCTTATATATTTGTAAGATGAATGTCTTAACCCTGAATTTGGAAATGGTTCCTATTTCTATGAATTTTTTTCTGTCTTAATGTAAAAGCAACACTGTAGTTTTGAAACACCTTTTAGCATTGGTTACAAAGAAAAACATGCTATCAAAAGAAAAAACCTCTTAGGAAAGGCATAAAAACCAAAGTGAAGTAATCAAATAAAATAGTATCAATTCTTGCTTCCTTTATTAGCAGCATTCTTGTTTCTAGGACTCCCAGCCAAAGACGTGTATGTCCATATGATGCATTTAAATCACTAGGAAGCAAACCTTTGTTTCTTTGTTTGACCAAGACAGAAGGTTTCTGATCATCATTCTGAAGAAATGAGAAATAAATAAAAAATAAATAAAATAATAAATTCTTTACACATTTTTTATTTTTACCATTATTTAAATTTACTGAGATTGCTAACTAGGTTGAATGCATATAAGTAAAGCTGTCTATTTTTCTCCAGTCAGAAAGAAACTTAAAAATCTGAAGAACTAAAATACTCCCATAAATTTTTATTCTTTAAACAATGCATATGGAATTCTCATTAGTATAATGTGACAAACAATAGATTTTCTAAATGTATTAGAAGGAAAAAATAATATTTGATGACTAAGGTGAAAATATATCCATAAATCACAGTACCAACTGTGATGATAATAGAACACAAAATGGTAAGAAATTATAATTGTATACATATAGAGACCTGATCTGCTAACACTTAATTAACAACAATGGAAAATTAAATAGTTAGATTTTACTATCTGGCAACACTTTATTAGGCAAAATAAATTTTGATTTGTCTAGTATTTTAGAATTCAACAGGAATGATCACAAATATATATTTTTTAAACAATCAACACCTTTTCTTTGTTAAAATGAACAAGTAAACAAAGTCACAGTAATACATTCCATGGTTAGTGGATTCCATGGACTGATTCTTTTTGGCCATTGATCTGTTCTTCATTATGCTAAACAACTTTATAAAGCTGCAGCAGTTTGTAAGTTTTGGCAGTCAGTATAATTAAAACTTCTCAACCTTTCTCGTGCTTTCTATATTTTCCTCAGAGTCAGTGTTCTCATTTGATCATCATTCAAAGGAAGATTTAAAAGGAAAAAAAGAAGGATAATGCTGGAAATCAGCATTACAATCTTCTAAGAAGGAACAGAATGAATGAGCTCCAAGTAGGCCTGTGATGAGTAAAGAGTGAAAATTGGATGACCACATGAAGTACTCAAATTTATCAAAAAATGACACCTCTCTGGTGTACTTTAAGTATCTTTCAGAAGCCAAGATTGGAGCAATTCTAGGTCACATAAATCTGCAGCCCAAATTCCAGAATAAAGAATCATCAGAAAGCAAGAAGGACTCCAAGTGGAGGTGATGAGAATTGAACTTGACCTGTGCAATTGCATATGCAAATTATGAGTAAAATCATGGCATAGATTAGGCAAGATAGCAAATGTCTTAGAACTATTAAAGAACAAACAAGAACAAACCAGGTGAATTTATAGGCATGTAATTTATTATAATATATATATAATATAAGAATGTATGTAATTTATGACATATTTTTCATTATTATTTTGTTCTTGTTGTGTTGTGAGATCTTTTGCTTTTTTGCTGTTTTGGGGCAACTTGTGTTTTTGTTTGTTTGTGTGCTTGGTTTTGATTTTTAACAAGACCGAAGGATGTAATCCATGAATCCAAAAATTCACATGGATTCATGTGAACTTTTACTAGACAATAATTGTCATCAATGAAGCTACGCAGTAAGGTAAAGAACTCAGTCAAGGGCAGGGATCTACAGTATAATCATTGCATAACTAAATAATAAAGGAGATTAATCTACTTTTTTGGCTATATAACAGTGTGGTTAATGATCTTGAAGGAAATGTAATTTCATATTAACAGAGAATCACAGAATTTCACTTCAGTATCTCACTTCTGTGATCTAGAAATTCAATTAGTAAATACTGAGGAAAAAAAGAATGAATGAATAAATTATTCCATAGACTTAATACTGCCACTTAATAGCTCGCTTGGGGAATAAAAAACCATTTTTTAATTAAGAATAATAAATCTTAATAAAATTTTTTTATTAAGAATAAAAAAAAGTGATGAATAAGTATACTAAATTAATTACATATTAATATAGAACTATGGAATTATTGATGTTGGAAAATAAGATCAGAATGTCCAACTGTTAATTCAGCACCACCATATTCACCACTAAACCATTCCATCCACATGACTTTAGAGCACTTGTGCACAAACATACCTCAACTACAGAATTTAGTATATTTTTTAAAAATAGCCCTCAAATTCTTCCAGAGAAGAAAAAATTAAATGCAAATAAAAAGGTAATGAAAACTGAATGCAAACAAAAAGGTAAAAAAAATTAATTTATTAGTTTTGTCATCTTCCAAACATAGAGAAGAAGCCCTCCTGCATGACTTTCTACAGAAGACTTTGGTCCTATTTGCCACTTTAAAATAAATCTTAGTAGGCAGAGGAACAAAGTCACAAATTATTTATAATATAGCTGTTGCTACAAGTATGACCTGAAATATCTGTTATGAATGTTTGATTTGCTTTTTTAATATATATTTTATTATTCTTACAATATGAAATATTAAATCAGCCTGGGGAATGAAAAAAACAATAGCAGCCATGGTCTCCCTTGGCTGCATGTGCAGCATTACAGCAGCGCTCACTGCCAGCATAGTTTGTGCAATTTACTGGATTGTGTAAAAAAAAAGGGACCATCTATATAACAACAGAATGAGCACAGCACAATAATTTTGAAATTGTTAATTCCATCTTTGGACACTGTTAATGCTTTTTTTTTTTTTATGCAAGAAACCACCTATATATTCTTAGTTCTAAATAGCAAAATTAGTCTGAACATCTTGATTGATTACTTGGCTATGAAACTTCTTTAAGTATGATGTAGTTTTTGCAGGTTATAATAGCAAAATCACATTCTTTCTTAAATCTGGATGGCAGAAAATAAGTTGCCATCTTGACCCATTCTTACAATAGTATTTGAACAGTAATAATCCTTTTCATGCCTCATGCATCTTCGTTTTCCTTCGAAATGATACCTTTTTCTGGGTAAAACCAAAAGTAAACATGCTTATTCAATGCCTGTCAGCCTGACAGTTGGCTTACACTGGGGAATATTGGTTTTCAAAGTTATTGAAATCTACACATTTCCTCCTACCTCTTTGTCCATATACAAAACATATGGACCAAAACAAAATTTTGAAGACCAATATATTTCATACCATACTCTGACAAGGGAATTACTGAGACATAGTAGATTTTTTTGTTCCAAGTGACTTTCAGAAATATAAAACATAAGTCTTTTGTAGGGCTATCTAGCATATAGTGGATTACAGAGACCTTTTGAAATGCCTCAGTTTAGAAAAATAAACATTTTGAATCCTTGATGATATTCACACATACATGTATGCATATTCTAATTTTATTTTCAGTGTCTCTGGACTGAAAAGGACAACTGATTATTTTCTTAAATTAGAAGAGTAATTACAAAGTATTTCTGCAGATTGCATTGCCTGGTTTGTAAGACACTTTCATTTGCTCTTTGTTTTAAATCAGTCTGCATTCATGTTGACTTCCGTAGTTTCGCTCATATTTACTTTTCTGCATCATGTAGTTGCCTCTTCCAAACATAAGAATATTGTACAACAAAAACTTCTGAGTCCAACCAAAACAGAATCAACCAGAGTAAAAACAAAATTCTTAAAATTATAGATGTAATTTAAGAACTTTAAAATACCTTCTCATAATTTAAGAACAATATATTTTGCAATTTACTTTTTTATACACAGAAATGTTGATTTTAAAATTAATCAATTTTAATAACATCTGTATTTTTCTTTCTTCACACATCAGTTTCATCTTATGTGAGTTAAAAAATTAGTCAATTTAGAAAGTAATAAAAATAAAGAAGTAAAAAGTATGATTTAGAGGCAGGAAATATCCATGCCAGTTACAGGATGTTTTCTCCTTTGGAATCAATTCATTTTTATATTGGGAAAAAGGTCAGAAATTACATTACTTCTGTGGAAATTGTATTTCCCATTAAATACATCAATATTGAAAGAAAAAACAGATCAAAATCAGAGTTCATACTGAGTCATATGAAACTCAGAACATTACAGCATTGCTGTTAATCTAAAAATACGTTTAAACAGTAGCATACATCTAAGTTAAGAGCAGAAATGAAAATGCCTACTATAGTCAGAGCAACAGTTTGGATAACACAAAAGGGTATTATCAC
Organism: Agelaius phoeniceus; assembly: GCF_051311805.1. Lineage (NCBI taxonomy): Eukaryota > Metazoa > Chordata > Aves > Passeriformes > Icteridae > Agelaius > Agelaius phoeniceus. Next base: position 18,619,990 of record NC_135303.1, read on the forward strand.
ATCACTGATATTAATACTTTGTTGGTATATGGTTATGTGTATTAGACTTGAAAGAAACAGCACAGATAAACTTATAAACTAGTGAAATTTATGTAGGTGAGAAGATTTCAGGACAGAATTGTGATAGCTATAGAATAAAGCTGAAAGTCAGCTACACACTTATGCATCAGATGTGGAATTAAGGAGAAACCTATGTAATACGTTCAAGGGCAGTTAAAATCCTTTTAGTATGAGGGCGAGTGTATTACTTACAAAGAAAATGTGATTTGTTAAAGATCAAGTAATTTTGGTTATAGAAGCTGATGTGTTTATTTGTTGATCATGTTCTTTTTTTACCTGAAATTAAACATTAATGGGGAACCACCAGCTTCTTAGATAAAAAATAATTTTCTGATTCAGATACTCATGAATCTTGTAGTACAGAACTTAGTCCAATTAGGTCCCCCAAATACATTTAATTTAAATTGAGCAGCTACACCAGCTGCAACCAACAAATGAACTAGCAAATAAAATTAGCTGTAATTAAAGGGATGCTTATTTCAAAAGTGTTTATTTTCAGAAATTAAGGATTTAATTTAAATTAATTTTGGCTTAACTAATTTAAGTAGTCAAACTAATGTATGACTTAGCTGGATGGGAATATAGGGGAGATCAAAACTCTGGCTGGAAAACATAATACAAACAGAAGAATAAATGTATACAACTGATTCAGCTGATGGTGTTTGCAGGGGTACCAGGATGAGGGAAGAGATGAGAATGTTGACTCCATGTTTCAGAAGGCTTGATTTATTATCTTAGTATATATATTGTAATAAAGCTATTCTAAAAGAATAGAAGGAAGGCTCTAATCAGAAGGCTAGCAAGAATAGAACAAGAATGATCACAAAGGCTTGTGGCTGACCAGACAGGCCGGACAGCTGGATTGTGATTGGCCATTAATTACAAACAACCACATGAGACCAATCACAGATCAACCTATTGCATACCACAGCAGCAGATAATCATTGTTTACATTTTGTTCCTGAGGCCTCTCACCTTCTCAGGAGAAAAAAATCCTAAAAAAAGGATTTTTCAGAAAATATCATAGCTACATTCAGCTATCAAAATTATCTTGGAGAAGGCGTTGAGATCAAACAAAGCCTCCTTATGTAGGAGAAACAAAAGGACTAGTCATGAAGGACAGAAACATAAAATTAAGTTTTGGGTCAAACAGAGAATTGCTCAATGTAAAACTAACTGTAGCATTGACAATATTTTAGCTGATCTTCAATTATTAGACGAATGAAGAACAAGGGGGGGGAAAAAAAGGCTTTTCATAAATAAGGCTATCCAAAGCCTAATTTAATAAAGGTATATTTTGTTTCTTTTTCAATAAAGGGATTCATTTTGAATACTAAGACAAAATCAATGAGACAATGTTTCTAGAGAGAAATAATAAGTATTTCCACAAAGCAAGGCAAGCTGCAAGACTCCAGTGAATACAAAAGGCTAGACATAACTCTATATCATAATTCTTCATGAATCAGCAGATCAATTCACAGATTCATAAGTAAAAAATTGCAATAGTTTCTTATGTGGAAGGTAGGGGCAGAGGAATTGCTGCAAATAGGAAAGTGGCTAAACAGTTTTGATCCATGAAGACAAAAGAAAGAATCAGACACTGCAGGCTCATTATTCTTTCTTAATAGATCTTCCAAGACTATATAAAATAAAAGATAATGTTGGTAAAGGAACAAATGGATATGACATGGGTATTAATAAAATTAGTCTGGGTATTAGAGGAAAGTTGGTTTTCATCAGAGCAGTGTAGTTGAAGAATGAATTTCCCACTGGAATAAGGAGGTAGAAACAGTATCTAATTTTTAGACAGAGCTTGATTTCTTTATGGATAATATTGCATACTGTGATTGCTTGAGATGAGAAAGGAACATAATATCACTCCAGTGTAATGCCCTAGATCTCTGAATGTGCTTGTGTGTGGTGAAAAAGTCCTTTCTTCTTTATACAGTGTAATTCCCAGCCACAATACAAAATGATCAGCATTGTTACATTATTCCTTAAGCTTAGCAGGAAAAGAACTGACAAAGTGAAAACTCAGAAAGACATTTCTTATGAACCGATTAAACACAGAAGAGCAAGGGAAAATAAGCTTCTATTAATAAAATGGATTGGAACTAGGAAGGTTTAAAATATGCCCCAAAAATGGGACTAAAACCAAAGGAGGTTAGATGTTGGTGCCAAAAATTTCATGTGTTTTATTTAATAGTAAAAGAGGGTGGGAAGAAAGTGGTGGAAGTGGCAGAAGGACATGGCGGAAGGATGGCAGGAAGAAAGGAAGGGAGGGAGGGAGAAAGGGAGAGAGGGAGAGAGAGAGAGAGAAAAGAAAGAAAGAAAGAAAGAAAGAAAGAAAGAAAGAAAGAAAGAAAGAAAGAAAGAAAGAAAGAAAGAAAGAAAGAAAGAAAGAAAGAAAGAAAGAAAGAAAGAAAGAAAGAAAGAAAGAAAGAAAGAAAGAAAGAAAGAAAGAAAGAAAGAAAGAAAGAAAGAAAGAAAGAAAGAAAGAAAGAAAGAAAGAAAGAAAGAAAGAAAGAAAGAAAGAAAGAAAGAAAGAAAGAAAAGAAAAGAAAAGAAAGAAAGAGAAAATGTGAAAATATGCATGGGGGTCTGGGGGATAGGGAGAGAGTGATGCAGATTAGGTGGAAGCATATTACCTTCTGGGGCTCCAAATGACTTCTTGTTGTTCCCCTCCATCTGGCCTTCTTGGTGGTGAGGGTCCCTCCTCGCAGCCACTATGCTGTGTCATGCCACAAGGAGAAGCATGGAATTCTGTGGATTAATATGATTAATATATATTTTAGGCTGGTGGGAGCGTTGTCTTGGTTTAAAAGTCAGGTATACTCTAAGGAAGGCAGGAGTTTCCCTTGGTATAACAAGTATGTACAACAAGGCAATAAACAACAATGACTATGGCACAGACAACAACCAGAACCAGAACCCGGTGACGGTGCCCTCCTCGGCCGCAGCCACTTTCCCCTTGGTGCAGTTCCGGTCACAGCCGGCAGGGGCGCTGGTGGCTCCCGGTGGGCAGTGCAGGTGCGGTGATTCCCTCATGGCTGCAGGGGGCGCTGTGGTGCGAGCCCGGGGAGCACGCTGTAATGGCGGCTTGGCCCAGACGGGAAGGGATGGAAGAAAAGCTTCACTTCACAAACCCCCTGGGGCAGTCGATCGCAGTGCCCCAGGACTCCAAGAAGCACCAAGTTGGAATGGCAGAAATGAGCAAACATCCCAGGCTGTTGGATGAGATGTATCAGAAGCTCCACTGTGGTAGCTGGAAACGGCAGGGCAGGGGATGTGGGGCCAGCAGTAGAAGAAAGGCAGCTCCCAGGGTTATGGCAGTGGCAGAGAATTCCTTTCCCCAACTACAGGTCCAACCATCCTCCTCCGAAGCCCAGAGAGAGAGAGCCAGCAGCTGCCCCCAGCCCCATCCTTTCAAGACTCGCAGTGGGGGTCAGTTCGACACTGCCCTTACAGCACTGTGGATCTGTTGCTGGGGATAAGCTTTTCCCAGGGGTAAAGGGGCCTGTGCTGTTTGGGCTCCTCTGCCTAGCAGAAGATGAGCAATTCACTGCCTCTCCCCCAAGGCTTTTTCACCACACCCGCAAAAATCTCTCTTCCCCTGACCCTTTGGTGTGAGGGTCTGTGCAAGTCTGGCAGCTGATAGCCCTGGGGGTGTGGTCTCCACCCCAAATGTGCTAAGCTTGATCTCTTTGTGACCAGACTTGATCTTACTTCAGCTTATCTCCATCAGCAAGCAGATCAGGGCCTCAGAGGGCTTATTCAGGGTGTGGTGGTCTTCTCTGCAGCTTTTATAATACAGTTTCCTAGAAAAGGCAAAAGTCCTTCATGAAGATGTTTAAGTCATAAATGATAACATTTCTGTCTCCAACATTATGCCCTTGTATTATCATATGTGAATGCTGACACCAGCAACCATAGAAAATGTGATAAGGCATAGCTACAGCAAACATGCTGCTGTATTCCCTGTTTTTTTCTCAGTCTTATCTGGCATCTCTTTCATTAGAAAATTAGATTATTTTTCCAAACATCTCTGTATTTTCTCTGAATAAGATAGATGATGCTTACAGGTATATTTAGAGTGAACAAAATACTCTAAGGGCATCAACTGAAAGAATTTGACTGAGTTAAAGGCTGCTGAAAAATATAATATAGGTCTAATGTGAGTGGCCTTGAGTACTTAGGTAATAAAATTATAAAATTATATGTTTGGCAAAAAAAGTAGTGAAAAAGTATGAAAGTATGACTTTTATATCATGGTTTTGGGTGTCATAAGATCTTTAACAGTGTACATATCTTTTTCCGTAAATGTAATATGCTCTAGGTAAAAAAAAAAAAAAATCTGGTTTTGGCTAAGCCAAACAAGGTTAACATGTTTCTCTGGTTTTCTACCAAAATAACACCTGTAGAAAACACCTATCACTTTTTTTAAAATTTTAAAATTTAATAGTTATAAAATAGTTATAAAAATAGTTATAAAAATTAGAGCAATAAGAATTTGGACAATCAGAGTTAGGACAATACAGGACAATAAAAAGAAAAGAATTATGGACATCTGGGTGTCTAGCTCTGCCATAGAAACCCACCTTGCTAAGAAAGGATTAACCCTTAAAAGCAATAGTAAGTTGCATATTCATATATGTCATTCATGATACAAACATTCCTTTCAAACTAGGGATTTTTCTATTTATTGTCAACTTCCCCCCCATCTTGTAAATCAATTGCCTCAGTCCCAATGAGGTCCGGCTTTTCCTGATAAGGAGGCAATAATTCTTCTCTTGAATCTTGATGTCTTGATGCTGTTATCTCTATGTGAAGAATTTCTTGATTATCTTTTCCATTCCTTGCTCTAGTTAAAAAAAGTATCTTACATCACATAGTTCCTATTTTAATATTATGCTATAGCCTAAAAATTATATTTACCACACTAAGAGTAATTTCTTCCCTTAAGAGAGATTAATACAGCATAACTTTCTAACACACATATATATATAACTATATATATAACACATATAGTATTAATTTTAATATTTGCGAAGAGCCAATCATATAATACACATTTTTCACACACCTAAGTAGGAACAATACCTGGAAGAGGTTGGACTTTTCTGATTCTTTCTAAGGTCTTTCTGCTGTGCTTCTTACTCTGATTTTTTTTTTTAATCTTCTTCTTTTATTATTCATTTCACAATTGCCACACTCAGCTGTCTTCATAGCAAATTACATGGAAGGTGCTGTAAAGAAATACTGCAAATATGTACCTGGACATAGGATTTTACACTTTGCTGTCCTTTCTTTCTATTCAGTCTCATGAAGGACCATGTAAAATCACTTCCCAGGCTTTACCAAATCCAGACTCCAGTACAATACTGGTGATGTTTTACCAGTTATCACTGAAAAGAATGAAGCTGCAGAATTCAGCATATTTTCTTACTTCTGTCGGATTTTATTTCCTTAAGTGTCAAGTATCTTGTACTGCTTTTTGGAATCTTGCCTCAAGGCTCCTACATGATAAGCAGCATGTTTCCAACTGCTACTTGCTACCCTCTCCACAAGAAAGATTATTTCAAAGACAAGTAGCTTTGCAGTGAAGGCAGCAATTGGACTCATGCACCTCAGGTTTTTTAAGACCAAGGGCTGTAAAGCTTCTCCCAAGAGCTTCATGTGGCTCTAGGGCAGTCTACTGAGGAGGCTGTAGTGCTCTGCTGGTAACTGACTGTAATGCTGTGTGTGAGTCAGTAGACGTGCAGAGGGAACTGCATCAGCCTCTGTGAATGCAGGAGAAATTACTGTGATCCAGCAGTGGACTCAGCAGCTGTGACCTTCCACAAGCACCAAGGTACTCACTCCCAGAAGAACTGATGATTTTCTATTCAGTAAAAAAGGGATCATGCAGAACTATCATGATAGTATCATGTAAGTTGTCTTAATCATCCTCCTCCCAAACTGTTCATGATTTGCAAGCCAAGCAGGAAATATCTATGTCAAAGTAAATCATTCCTCTGTTCCATTTAAACATTTAATCACATTCACACAGTTAATTGCTACGCATTCCATTCATGTATGACTATACTGTTTGCCAAAGAGCTCTAACATGAATCTCATTAATTCTTTGATTCCACTTGGACTCTCAAATTTTTACCCTTTTTTATTTTTCAAGTCATTTTTGAAATTTTTGAATTCTTTATTTCCATCATCACACCTATTCTATCTTGAGTTTCACAATTAATGTTCTTTTCTAGTTTGTTTTCTCCTGGTTCTCTGACATTTACAGAGATTCAATGAAGCTTCTTGTGTCCCAGCACGTTTAGGTTTTTCTTAAATTAGTTTTATAATTTTTCATTTTTTAGTCTTTTTGGAGCAAAGTTAATGACTGATTTTCAGAACCACCTTTTTAATTTTCTTAGAGAAGAGAAGCAATGCAACTTTTCTTATTGATAGCAGTTGTAAGTAGTCTATTTTATGTGAGATTATTTTCCTTCACTGGTACTGTAAGTCTCACTTATTAAAGCACAGAAACACCTATAGGTAAATGGTGGATTTCATAAGATAAATATGAAACAAGTTACAGGAATGTTGGGGACAAAATAAACAAGAAAAAAAATTATTTCAGGATGAAGATCAATTTTTTCTTCCTTCATACTTTTCCAAAGTTACTTTTCAAATATATTGTTAGCTCTTAGAGGCCAATTTCCTTTTGGCACATATGGGTAGGACTTCAGTGGCAATACCTTGATAAAAGAGAAATTGAGCAGCACTGTAAAAATAAAAAAGGTAAAAATGCTGTTCACTTTAATAAGAAATTAATTACACCTTTAAAATTAGCTCAAGAAATTAATAAGACAAGATTTGATAAAACTAATTTTCTTAAGGAGAAACGTGCAGAAATGTAGACATTTCAAGTGAAAACACTACAAACACATAAAAATTATGTTTATATACAAGTATACACATATTTGTATGTAAGTATACTCATGTTTATCATGATTTTTATTCAAAACAGAGACAATAATTATTTAATGTCTGTGTCTCCTTGTGCATTACTTATGAACCCAGAAGTGTTACACTTAAGCTGTCATATAGTCCTCCATAATAACTGTTGAGGAAGAACCTGCAGTGAGAGGAAAACTTAGAATAGTGAACTTTCAGTTGTTTATGGAACTAGTGGATGGAATTCTGAGGAACCTGCCTTTGAGCAAGATGAATGCTTCTCCCAATTAACTACCATTGCCAAACTCATTACACCTTCAAATTCTGTATCTGAGTAGATTATGAAGATTCTGAAGAGCACAGGGCTGAAGATGAAGCCCTGGGAAACCTCACTAGGGTTGGCAGCCTAATGTCACCCCATTTGCAATAACCCTTGGAGCCTGGTCCATCAGTCAGTTGCTCATCCATCATGTGATGTGCTGTCCAGCTATGTGCTGGACATTCTGTCAAGAAAAATCCTGGGATAAACAGTGTTAAAATCCAAAAATATTGCATCAATTAGCTCCCTTGATCTGCTAGTTTGGTTAACTTGTTATAAAAAACCCTAAAGTTTGATAAGCAGCCTTTCCTCTCATGAAACCAAGCTGGCTGTGACAAATGACTGGAGTGTCTTTCAGATGTTTTTCAATAACTGCCAGAAGAACTTATCCCTTAAATGTACCAGACATGGAAGTGAGACTGCCAGGACTGTAGTTTCCATGGTCCTCTTCATAGCTGTTTTTGAAAATTGTGGCAGTGTTAGCCAATATTCAGTCAAAGGAATTCCACCCAGACCATAGCATTGTAGAGATCCAGCAGTAGCAGCAGACTTCTTCAAAAGTTCAGGATATATACTGGGAATGGATCATTTTCACAGTCATGGTCCTCCATCTCAGAGCCCTGACACCCCTTTGGTCCCTCATCAGTGTTGAAGAAAGAGACAATAAAAGCATTAAAACTCTCTGCCTTGTCTTTGTCCCCGTTTTGGAGAGGAATGTCCTCACCTTGTGAGGTATCTTTGTGTTCCAAATCTATAGATAATAATTCAGAATTGCACTCCTGAATTGTTATATTTTATGATGAGACTTCAGAATTTTTTTAAAAAATCAGAAAAAAAATTAGTTTAGAAAACACCTCACTGTGGTAGAAAATTAATCAGGGGGAGAGAAAAGCAAAGTTGTAGATTAAAATAGATAATGAAAAAAAAATCTCACATGTTTTAACACTTTAAAACAGAAAATTCGAAATACTGAGTTTAGATTCCTCGGTTTTGGGGAAATATTAAGTGCAGTTCCAGTGTCCTCTCTCTCTGAAGAACTTGCAGCCTTTGAAGGACCTAGGCACATATTTTGATTGCCGGGGCTCACTGGAATGAGCATAATAGCATACTTCCTGTAGTAATGATGACATACCCAAGAATCAGGAGATTTGAATTTTCAGATAGTACTACAGTCCTGGAGAAAACTTACACTCTCTTTCTACAACTTTTCTTTTTGTCATAGGGAAACTCTTAGGCAAATTACCTGTACTTTTAAAATTTAATCTGAAAGGAAAATTAATGAAATTTCACTGTGTGATAGAAAAAAACCAAGATTTGACTATGTAAAACTTTCTTCTTCTTCATATGTCTTCAGGCTGGACAACATCCCAGCTGCATTTAATTTTTTTTAAACTACTTTGCCCACCACTACAAATGTCACCAGTTTTCTTTTTTTCTCCCCTAAAACACGGAGCAGAGGGTTTTGATGTGTTATCTTTGACGTGGCCTCTGGTTTAAACTGGTAATTCTGGATAATGAAAAGGACTGTTCTGTGTCTGATTTTTATTTGAACTTTGATTCAATTCTTCCAAGCTGCTGCACAAATGTGTGACAAGGAGTCCTCTAAAGACATTCTTTAATTTTTATATCCATTTATGCCAAGCCAAAATATAAAAACAAGCATAAGATAAGAAAGTATTTGTCTTTGATTTTTTCATTTTCCTTGAATATTTTTTTGGTTCTTGCAATACTATTTTTTAATAATATTCAGTGGTATATGTCCTTCCAGACACTGTGAATGCTATGTTTCTATCAGAGCTTTCATCACACGTTTAAATCCCAGACAAAATACTAAAGGTGTAAGAGCCTTCTAATTCTGCAGTAATTTGATATCACTTGTGTATTTGAGTGGAAATCTAATTTAGTGGGCTCCTGTGAAACTTAAAGATTGATGAAAACATGTTAACATTCTTCTTTGTGCCACAGGACTTGCCAACATTTCTACCTAACTAAACCAGAAGCATGCAAAAATAAAGAATAAATAATTACAACTGAATATTTTAGCAATCCAAGTAATTCAAACGAGCTCAGAGATTATTTTGAATTGAAGATTTTTTTATAAATAGGGGGAAAATCAGGTTGCTTTATCTTGCATAGAGGTGGCCTAATTAATCAGCAGTGATTATGCTGGCTTGGTCTCTCAGTTATGTTTGTTAATTAAAGCACTTTCTCATTAATATTAGCTCAGTTTCCCCCATGTGGAAGGCTGGGAGATGATAGAAATGTAAACCATGATTCTTTCTCACTTGAATACTCAGGGATTTTTTCTCACTTGAAAAATCATAACTAAATTAATATAGAGAGAAAGTAGCATTTTTGTCTGCATAGCCTTATCTGCAGGGCCCCCTGACTATCAGTGTGGGGAAATACCAATGGTGTGAACATCTCTTAGCAGGAGTAATCATCACCATCATGAAGTCCTCATGAGATAGGAAGACAAAATACAATTAGGTTGGGTTTACAATCAGGCCAATAATTACTACTCTGATGTCTCAGCTGTACAGGGAAAATGCAGGATTCTGAACTGTGACTTTTTTGTTTGAATGTGAGGTTTTTCCTGCCTTTCTTGATCCCTTTTTCCTTGGAACATTTGTAAAATGTCAGTCATGATGTGGCATAGCTGAATAATTGTCATAAAGTCAAATGCTTCGAGATGGTTAGTGGAAACAGAGAATTAAATGAACAGCAGTAAAGAAACACATGCAAAATTAGAGAACCCTATTGCAAATTTAAAGGGCCACTTGGTTTCATCAAAACTCAAATAATATTAATATGTTATTCTCTGCATGAAAGACACTGTGTTAAATTGTTTTGAGAGATGAAAAATGAGCAATCAATGATGTACTAATGAAATTTTTGAAAAATCATGCACTATTGAAATATGCAGCATTTGCCAGTTAAAAACTATAGAACAAAGCCTGACTTGGGCTGCTGAATTTTGTTATTTTGCATTTATTTAAATTATTGAAGTCTAGATGTAAAACACTATAGGGTTCTACAAAAGAAATACAGAAATGAAGATTAAGTAATCTTTGCCATATCCAAATAATGTTTACTGTTGCAAAATAAGTTTTAAAAATATTTTTTCAGATCCAAGTGACTCAGCATTTCAGCTGACTTTATATCACCAAATCAATTCGTACATAGATGTGCAAGGTCTTAGAGCTGCATTATGAATCTCTCTTCTGTCTGATATTTTTGAAAGACATGCTTGATAATTCCTTTATAAGGAGCAAATTTATCTTTCTGGTACAAAAGTATTAGTGATACTACTTATTAAATATTACTTGGAAGTGGATTGAAGTTAAAGGTACTTTCAAATGGATTCCAAATCTACAAAACCTTGTATTCTTTGGAAACTATTCCTTATTTTTCAGCTCCCTTTCATGCTTTCCAACTAAAGTCTGAAGTTAATATCTCTTTCAATCTAGTAAATTATTTTAAAAGAACTTTTCTTTCTCTTAATTAAAAGGAAAAATACGATAACTAAAAAATATAATGCATTAATCATTCACCATTTAGTACAGTTTGATAATTGAATATACTTTGAGATTGGCCCATACCTGCAAAGGAGGATTTTCTTCCTGTAGCAGACTAAAAAAGGAAATATAAACCAATCATTTGACAAAACCAGAAACAGCAGGATGTTTGTCACCACAAACATGAAATTAGATGTTTGGTTTGTCACCACAAACATCTCGTAAGATAAAGAAAAACTTAATAGCTACTTTTAGTAAGATTTTTTTTCACTTACATATGTCTGGATGAATTATACAATGTCTTGTCTTGTGCTGAACATAAAATAAAAGCAATTTAAAATTTTGTGTTTTCTCCTTGACATATATGCTGAAAGTATACCTATGATTTCTTGTCTGCTATAATTTCTGTGAAGTCAGTGAATGGCTTATTAAATGGAAGCAGACATGAAAATATTGATCTTATTTGCCCATTCTAGTCAGTACAAAGCATCTTCTCTTAAATTTTCCAGAATAACCACATTCCAATGGTTATCTAATAGAGTTTAAAGTGAAAGTTTCTTTCTCTTTCTTTTAACACAAAGAGTTTCAAATAGAAAATAGATAAAGTGTGATGAATGTTCTATTGTAAATACATCTCAAATAAGCATTTTGTTCCTCTGGGTTTTACTTAAAGACTTAATTTTATTTCCTGAATGGTATTGGCTCAAATACAAAAGCATCTAGATATTTTTTAGCAGAATTGTTAATATTATTCACTTTTTAAATGACAGAAATACAGTACTTCCCATAAAAATCAATCTTTTACTGTAAAGAAATGTGGCAGAATAATCCATAAAAATGCATGTCCAAAATTGCACTTTTGCTGACCTATTATCCGTTACGAATATGTTTTAAATGCTATATCTGTGACTGTCATTTTGATAATGTAATTTGTGATATATTTTTTGATCCTTTTAACACAGCTGTTTTGTTTGTTTTTTCTTATAACCCATGTTATTTGTCCTCTATGAAATTCTGCAGTTTTATTTATTTTAGAAGTACTTATTCTGCTAAAAAAACCCTTCATGTTTCATGAAAGAGTAATTAAAACTGGCTTTTGTTCAGCAAGTTTTAGTTCAAAAATTGTGCTTCATAAGGAACATATAGTAGCAGTTTAGTATGAATTTGCATCTCTTTTCCTGCACCTGATGCGTAAGAGGAAATCTTTTCTTTAGAATTGAACTGTTAAATGCTTTTTCAGGCTGTACAAGTTCTTCTGTGTTCTTTTTTCTTTGGAGAGACAACAGTATACCACAGAGCTACAAATGTTCAGAGTTAGATAGGAGAATTGATTCAGGGGAGATGCTTCAAGTTTCATAACAGTTACAAATCAGTACCATCATGCATTGTGCCTGAAGGTTTACATATGGCCTCACTGAGCAAGCAACTTAGAAGACTATACATACGTTGACACTGTATTTATCATGTCCTCTCTTCTTTTTACTAAATACCTCTTTCAATCCAAATCTGCTTCTTTCTAGCTCTGTGGGAAAACAGGCAACTTGCTTCCACTAGTGATGGTGGTGGACTGCATTAACATGACCAGCTCTGCACTGGGTTGAGTGAGAAGCCCTTAACCCCGCATCTGAGAGACAGAGGGAAAAATCTGGATCTGGTGGGAAAACATGTTTTATGGTGATAGCATTTTAAAGCACTCTAGTGTCATGAAAAGCGAGGTATTCCAAAAATAGGTGGGAAGATAGCAACAAAACTGAAAGGAAGTACTTTCTCATGACAAACTTTTTGAGAAATTGTCAAAATAATGCAGCAGGCAGCAGCCATGACCCTGCTGATGATATAAAAGGGGTCTTGTGGGTCAAAATAAGAATGGGGAGATTGCTCATGAACCACCTTCATGGGCAAACCAGTCTTAACTTGGGAAAGAGTAATTACATTGAATTAATTAGTTTAGATTAATTACATCAGTTAATTAGATTAATTAAAAATAGATTAGGATAGTGAGAAACAAAACTAAAATCACCTTCTCACCACCCTTCTTACCAGGCTCACTCACGGCCCTTCAACATGTTTTTCCTCATGGGGATTCAGTGGAATAGGGAACAGGGATTGTCATCATCTCATAACACTTTATCTTTTCCTCTCTTTTACTTCCTCACACTTTTTCCCTGCTCTGTTGTGCGGTCCCTGCCGCAGAAAAGAGTCCTTCACAAACTCCTTCAACATGGGTCCTCCCCATAGACTGCAGTATTCCAACAACTGCCTTTCAAAAAGGAACAGACCATCAGAAAAAGACCATGCCAGGCATAAATACAGGAGTCCTCAACTGATCTTTGGTGGATGTGTTTGGTGTCACCATATTGCTGCTAGACAGAAGAGAGGCATTACACAATAACCATTTGAAGTTATATCACCAACTATTATTTTCAGCTGCATTAATGTTGTGATCATGTCCTTGTGCATTTATAATCCTTGAGTTGAACTACTGTAGTATATTTTACTTTTCAATATCTGAAATGATCATTAAAATATAGATTCATCATACAGTGTACAAAACTGTACAAAACAGTTGTTTTTGGAAACAACTCATCACAAAAAGAATTTCACAAGCAAAGTCTAAATAACCTCATGACACCAGTAAATATGGACCATTTACACAGTCTCCACACCTTGTCATTTCAGCACAATTTTCCCATATCTGAAAAAATATATTTAAAATTTTAATTGTTTAGTGAAATTGAGTTGCAAGTCTGTAATTTTGCTAAATCTAATGCATACTATATAAGAAACATCAATGTGAAGTAAAATAATTAAAATAAGGAGGAGTTGTTTTTCAAAAGATTCTGCTTTCTAGGTGCATTTCGAATGGGGCTGAAATAGGTATTTATAACACAGGAGTCCTTGAGAAATGTCAATGAAAACTCCCTTACAAAAAATCTAGACAAAATTTTAGACAGATTTTATTAAAATATGACTAATATAACTTAGGAATTACAAACATTTTATTGTCATATTTATTAAAACAGAATTTTTAAGTTTCAACATTGGTTTACAATTTCTACTCACAAAATAATATCCCTCAAACTGAATAAATAAATAAATAATTTTTTAATAATTAAAATTATAAAGAAAAAATTGTTAAGACATGTAAAATACTTAAATGAGCACTGAAACTTGCTTGTAATTTTTATCATTTTCATGCGAACTGAGAACAATGCTTTTCAATACTGGAGATAATAGAAAGGAAAAGATGCTCGAAGTCTCTATTATGGTGAAAGCATGCAAGTATGACCAAATGCCTTACTGATTCAGACAGGTGCCATTGGACACAGAACATGTTAGAAAGAACTTTAACTACGTGTTTCTTTTTTGACTTCTGTCTTTAACTAACTGTAAATCAGTGTAACTGACTGATGGACTATCAGATTGTAAAGGAAATGTTGTTATGTATTTTTTTTCTAAAAATTCACAGAAAGAGTTACTACATGGAAAACTACAGTTGCATTCCACTGTAATATTCCCAAACTCTTATAGGTTTAGGATCACATAATAATGTTTATTGTCATTAAGAACATAACCAGTAAGAGTTGCATTACATGATTCATTTGGCTCCATTCAGCTCAGAATATTATGAATATTCTGAATTTATAAATGATTTTATGAATATCTTCTGGTAACCTGGCACTGAAAGATTTTAAAGTTGCGTAAGAATATTAACTAAAGCTTATAGAGCTCCTATGCAGAAAGTTACAGAATCTCTAGTGCTCTTTTTCCTTTGCTATAATACAGCCATCTCATTCAAGAATACAAGTTTTTAAGAAATGTGTGACATTACAAAACAGTAATAGACACTGAAGGGTAGGATAGTACTGTATTACTTTGAAACTCCCTGGCAAATTTAGATTAAAAGCTGTAAATAATCAGAGTTGAAAACTCACTACAACTAGTGTTAATATGTCCACATATCTAAAAAATATCTCAGGCATCAGCAATCATGAGAAGTGTGTGACGTGTAACCTTTCTCTGTTTCTACAAGAAACAACAGTCATGAAATTCCTAACATTTAAGGAAAACTTTCACTGATCCTCCTCATGACAGCAGAGAGGTGATAATCCACAAGATATCTTTATTATAGAAAACAGCTACATCTTATTTCCAATAGCTGCTTATGTCAGTAGGATGCCATCACTGGAGAAGACAGGAGTTACTTCATTTAAATACAACAGTCATTGTTAGTCTCTGTAAGACATCTGCCTTTCATAATCTACTATGCTGCTAAGTTACTGAATTCCATTTTTTTAATTACTTCCTGTTCATCCAAGTCAATTAACACTTCTGCAATTGCTGAGATTGTCTCCAAGGGGAATCTGGATTGCTTTTCAAATTAGCCCTCTAGCTTTATACAGGCTGTGTAAATACATAATTCTGCCTTTGAGTTGTCAAATCTCTTGCTATTTGCTGCAGACAGCTATGGCATTCTCTGGAACATCTTTTGACAGAAT
This sequence comes from Agelaius phoeniceus, assembly GCF_051311805.1. Taxonomy (NCBI): domain Eukaryota; kingdom Metazoa; phylum Chordata; class Aves; order Passeriformes; family Icteridae; genus Agelaius; species Agelaius phoeniceus. The sequence continues at coordinate 18,635,328 of NC_135303.1, forward strand.
CACCATTCCAATCTTTTTTGATAATAACAAATTGCATGATTGACTAAAGCTATAATAGCCTGAGGCACTTCTAGCCAGGCCTGAAAATTAACTAAATCTATCACTACACTGTGTGTCATTAAAACATAATTTCCTGTCATTGTCTGCCCAATCATAGGGTCAGCAAGCTATTTTTAAAACACTTCTGAGCTCTTTATCCTCCTGCTGATATGCCAGGATTTTCTTAGCATGCACCTGGTTAAACTTTCCAGAAAATTTTATTAGTACTTTCATTCAAGTTCCAGTTATAGACTGAGTAATATATTTAGTTTATTATTAAAAAAATCTGAAGGACAAGGGAGAAGAGAAACTGTCCAGAATTCTCCTGTCTCCAATTCTACCCCCAAAACATGCACATAAACAATTCCATAGCAGCTATCAAATTAACACCATCACATGCAAGAGACCTACTTTAGGTCTGGATATTTATATGAATATATAAGGATGAGGACCTGTGGTCATTCCTTTTCATTGCTGAGTTTTTATTTTGGTTTGTAGGGTTTTTTTGTTTGGTTGTTTGGTTGGTTTGGTTGTTGTCCTTGTTCTTGTTTCTAAGTCTTAAATCTGGGTTTTGTGGAATCAATCTTTTTTCTGAACTTCTCAACTTCCCAGTGCTTTACTATTCCTCCTTTCATTTTAGAATCTCACCCTCTTGTTTCTCCACACAGTTTTCTGGGCATTTCATTTGATAGATCTGAGGTTCTTTTTCCTGAAAGATAGTTTTTGTTAACATCTTTTACTGAGAGGCCACCTTCTAAAAGCTGATCATTTTCCAGAAAGGTACCTTTGCAGTTTTGTGTCTATGACACAGTTCTAATACAAAGACTGTAGCCATAGAGACATATTAACTTAATAGTGCCCTTTTCATTATTGTATCTCATTTACTACTTACTTGCACTGCCTGCAATCTATGAAAAATAAATAACTTCTTTTGACATTTTGTTCTGTATATCATATCATGCTTACGTCTCTTAGTACTGAGACACAATAAATCTTCCCTATATGTGTGTGTATATTTATACATATATATAAATATATATATTAATCTAAATTTTCCATAGTTTTATAGCACCTAACAGCTGCATTCAATTTTTTTATAATCTCCATCATTTGAACATAAAATTTCCAGTCCCCACTTGTCTTCAGTAAAGTCAAGTCAGGTTGGTTTGATTCCCACATTTCTAAGTTTTTTTGTGAACTGTACTGCATATCTAACTTCAATTTATGACTTCTTAAGAAATTATTAGAAGCAAGGATTTTACTGATTGTGTTTGTGGTATTATTAATTTCCCATAATATGGGATCAACAATTTCCTTCACCTAGTTACAATACAACATAAACCAAACCATCCTTAACCCTGAGCCGCTTCTCTAAACATCTGTCTTGCCTTTCATACAGCTGGTGACTAAAGGCTGCAATAACCAGCAGTATCTAGACTACATATTTCAATATGGGGCTTTGAAAAATATTGAAATCCTGTCATGTTTTCTTTGCTACCCATGACCAATTTCCAAAGCAACCACCTCTCTCTAAACTTTGGTCTTTTCCTCAATAATTCTGTCTAGGTTTGTACTAATGTCTCAGTAATCACACATTTGCATTTATAATTATTCTGTTCTGGTTCTCAAGTTGTAGTTACTTTTCTGTGTTCTATGTTTGCTTTATTTAATGTACTCAGTTTGTTCCTCAGGATCAGGATAATTCTATGTATAAACAAGCATAGGTGCAATTGTTGCTTTTATATATAGATATTATTTCTCAGAGACACTTCCTTTTTTTTCCCCAGCAATCAAGAAAAGTCCTTTAGATTATCCATGGTCTTCCAAAGTCTATTCATGGTCTATCTAAAGTCCTTCATATTATTTCCATGGTCTGTGTATTTACACAGTAATTTTCCACTCCCGTCTCTACTTCCTGTGCAACACAGCCTCCTTCTTATTTAGTCACAGTATCTAATCTTATATATTTCAGTATTCTACATTCTGCAGCATATATATATATCCCGACTTTAGGTATCTGATCCACCTGTCCTGTGAAGCACGCACTCAATGTGAAGATCCAGTGCTCTTAGGAATGATAGTTTGTGATATAGAGAAATTATCCACTACCATAAGAATTTTCCTGGCCTCCAAAAATATAGGGTTAGCATAAATTAATTTTATTCAAATTTCATATTACTCTCCACACTGTTTTTTTGAATTAGTGATTAAGAAAATATTTGCACTTTATAAAATACAGCAGTATGCTATACTATTATTCTTCAGAAAATTTCAGAGGATATCCTCAGAATTTAAGCATTTTCCAGTGTTGAGCTGAAAAACTCTTTAATCTGATTTGTTTTCTAAGTTATTACTTTTTCCTGCCAAATTAGGACAGTTACCATACTACTTCTCTGATCAGCTCGGGTGAACTTCCATGCCTTACAGCTGATTTATAACATTTGCGTTTTCTTCTATTTCTTTGGCAGAAGGAGAAAAGGCAGTACACTGCGACTTCTATCTTTCCTTTGGTATTTGTGGTCTGTACATCTCCAAAGTACAAAAAAATCTTTAAATATATTTTGATATTATTTTATGATAATTCCTTTTTCATGGATTTAAAGCCAGGGGTTTTCTTTTTGGTTTTAATTTAAACTTTTCACTGAAATTTTCTGTAAACTTTGCTTTCTGTAGCACAAACAAATTATCAGGAAAGTATGCTATGTGGGACAGATAAAAGGAAAGCCAGAAAAAAATATTTTTTGTGTTCTCTCTGGAAACAGAGGCTACAAAATTTCACATATAGTAAACAACCATCTTCCTTTTTAATTCAGTAATAATAAAAGTTCAATAAATAACTCATTTAGCAGAATTGGTATTACTAAATAAAAAATCGGGTTTAATATGGGCTTGTATTTATATATGTTATGTGAACATGTTTTATAGATTGTATCAGCCACAAGCAATTTTTGCTCCTGCAATACAGGAGTATATACCAGTTCAGATAATTGCCAAAAATGCAACCAAAACAAATAATTTTATTCGCTATATTATTTCTGTGTTTGACTTTTACAGAAGTCTAGTGGTACTCCAGCGTATGTGTAAAACAGGACATAGGAAAGACATTATGTTATTTTACATTGTATAAAAATGTGAAATATTATTAGCTTTTTCTCCTCCCAGACACGTGATACTCTATGGAGGTACTTATCAACAGACCTCATTTAATGGTTCTTTAATTCTCTTTCTAACTGATGTTTCTCTTTTTGGGTTTTTTTTTTATAAAATAATCTGATGTGACAATAAATTGCTAAGTCCATTTCATGATAAATAGAATTTCATAAACTGCATTGGTTACTCCTAAATATATTTTTCAATAAACTGTAGCAGACACAGCATAATTCTCTCTTGGTGGTGTCTGCCCAGAACAATCAAAAGAGTGAACATGTAATGCTAGTGAGTTAAAGTTCAATCTAAAAGGAAGGATATACTTTATCCAGGTCAGGACAGGGAACACTAGCAGAATAATGTAGAGAAGTTTTGTTAGTAGTTGATATGCTGTACTTGCCATTTCCATAATAGAAGAATGAATGTATGAATGAATGAATGAATGAATGAATGAATGAATGAATGAAACATCAAAAAAAGATACTTATACATATAAAGATATGTATAAGTAGCAGTATTTACATTTATCTGATTTAGTTCATAGCAAATTCCTGTCAATTGGGACTTGGATTTTGATGATCCTTGTGGGTCTCTTATGATTCAGGATGTTCTATAATTTTATTACTTAATACTTTTCATAATTATTTCTTTTGAATTCCATCCTTAACATATATAATTTTAAAAATTCACTAGTGATATAATATTCACAAGCTCTTTCCATATGTTGACAAACAGGCACATGAAAACAGCCCATTTGGTAGTGAATTAGGGAATTACTGAGTATTATATCTTCCTAGTACACACAGATGATAAATTTTCTTTTGGATCTCTGTTCTCTATTGGTGACTCCAAATATTGGCATTTAAGATTTATGAAGCAAGAATGATTAATTCCTAGAAGAAAAGAATGACTGATTCTTTTGTTTGTAGGTTTTTACAATGTCATCATTGGTTTTAGTTTCATACTACTTTATGACAATCAGCTAAAACCTAAAATAACTGGCTGGTGAAATAACACCCTACAAAGTGAGTAATAACTTTCTCAAAAAAGCCATTTGCCGCTGCAGAGGCTTAAAATAAGTTCTAGGCTTTCAAATCTGAAAAAATCCTGTGGACCATTCCTTCATTTGTGGTCTCTACTGCAACTTATAAATTCTTTGGAGCATTATTTTGTTTCTTTCACTTTCTGAAAAGTAATTGTATAACATTTACTGAGGTTTATACTTACGCAGTCTTGAACTACTTTTACATTGTACATATACATTTGTTCAGATTAATTTCAGTAAAGAAATTTGAGAATGGTTGTTCAGAAGTACATCTAAACTAGAGCTCACATGATTTGTCTAGTGATTAGAGAGTTGTGGAAACTAAAAATTCTGGATGTGTTATCATTAAATTCCTTATTTCCTGTTTGTATCAATGAAAAATATTAAGGCTAAAAGTTCAGAGTGGTAAATTATATTGCCTAGCTGACTTGCTCTAATTTAAAAAAAAAAGAGTTTTACAGGCCTATTCAATCATGTAACTTTCTTTACCTCATTTCCTCTCTTGTGCTTCCTCTGACTATTCTTGCTCACTATTTAATCACTCTAATAAAGTGATAATAAATTTGTGAGCCAGGTTTTCAATCACAGGCCCAATAACGCTTCCCATTTAGATTTCTTCACAATATACTGTTGTAATAAATTTACAAAATGAGCTTGAAACTGCCCTAAGGCTACTTTTATTTATACTGAATGGAGTGGGTAATAGAAATAAACTTACCTATTAGCACAGGAACACCAGTATACTAAGTTTTAACTATTTGGAAGTGAGTTAGTAATAGAATCAGTCTCACCCTGCAAATTCCCTGATGCAGAGCCACTCATATTTCCAGAGACATTACTTGTCAAAGCCCACAGGAAAAGGAGATTCTAGTGAACTTTTCCAGATAAGGCACTTCATATTAAATTATCATTCTTAATTGAATTTAGCTCTATTTACAAAATTCATCATTATTAAATCTAAGGATTTCTGTAACAGCTTCTTATATTAATTATCTGTCATTTAATGGGATGTTGCAGCACAGAACTTTTCTAGAACCACAGAATGGTTGAGGCTAGAAGGGACCCCTGGAGTTCTTCTAGTCCTACATACTGCTCAAGCAGGGCTACCTCAAGCCTGTTGCCCAGAGCAATGTACAGAATCTTTTGAATTTTTCCACGAATAGATGCTGCTGTTGTCCCCCTGGGCAACCTGTGCCAGTTCTCAACCACTCTCACAGTTGAAAAAGTGCTTCCAGGTGTTCAGATGGAGTTTTCTGTGTTTTAGTTTGTGTCCGAACTAGAGTCCTGTCTAGGGCATCTAGTCCTGTCACTGGGCACCACTGTAAAGAACCTGTGAAGCATCTTCTCTAAGCTGAACAGTCCTATCTCTCTGAGCCTTTTCAGTTAAGAGAAATGCTCCAGTCCCTTCAACATCTTGGTGTTCCTTTGTTTAACTGTACCCAGTGTATCTGTGTCCCTCTTGTACTGGAGAGACCAGCACTGTATGCAGGTGAGGCCTTATAACACTGAGCAGAGTTCAGATCTTTTCTCTTAGTCTACTGCCAACACTACTAAAAAAATATGCAGATATTTACAGACTCAAAAGCAGCCTGTGGATAAGTAAAATCTTAAGGGACTTCCATGTGAGAAAATACAGACAATTGTCTTTATATCCACAAAGATAGAGAGGAAGTTCCATGTCTCAGTTTCAAGACAAATTTAAGAGAGGACACTCTGCAATGAGCAGTCTCCTCAAAAGGAGGAGACTCAACAACCTCAACAACCCTCCTCCACCAACAGAAAATGAATACTGGTAGACGAAAATGAAAAAAAGCCAAACCAAACCAATGGCTTATCAACAACAGAATGCTCTCAAGGCAAGGAAGAAAAGTAAATAACTGCTAAACACCAAATTTTCAGAAGTCCCTCACCCTCCACAAGAACAGAGACCCAAAAATGCCTGAAAAATGGTGGAAATGTTGGAGAAATACCCCTTCCTGACACACGGTGTGAGATGGTGCCAGCTTTCGCTCTGAGGGAAGTGGAGCTTCCATGGAGGAGTTCCAGCAGGAGGCAAAAACCTGGTGGCTCTCTGGTGTTGACAATAGTTTTTGGAAGGGAAGAAAAACTTATTTCATTATTAATAAAGAATTTTTCTTAGAAGAAAATTCTTTTCTCATTGAAAAATGAGACTATAAAGTTGTATTTTTTCTCTTGAAATTGTAAAAAAGAAAGGTTTTTTGGAATACAGCGATGGGCTTGTTCTTTTTTGAGAACTTTTCTAACTTTGTTAAGGGTTACATGAGCTTTAGGTGTTAGAGTTTTAGGAGAGTTGATGTCACAGCTTTTTCTTAATAAATTAAATAGTGGACTTAGTTTATTGTTGGTAATTTCTAAAATCGGCTTGACTTAATTGATTTTTCGTAGAAGCTGTTGTAGGTTGTTGACACTGGTTTGGAGTTGTGTCTTTTGTGGTGTAATTGTTTTTTAGTTATCTTCTATTTTAGATACTTTTAGGGTGCAACTTTTTGGATTTTGGTTATAGAAATTTTAAGTCTAGTATTTTAGATTTTAGTACAGGTTTGTTTTATCTTTGTGCTGGAGTTGTGATAAGCAAATCATTATTTAGTGGAGAACTATGGATTTTGGATGTTTTTGTTGAACTGGAGACAAAGTTTGTGCAACAAAATATCAGTAAATTATAGGCGAATTTTTCATTTTTTGAAGTAAGGATTTTTAGTGGTATTTTGTATGGGTTCTCAGACCCGTAACTGTTGAGTTCACCTCAAGGCAGATGAAAGATTTCTACTGCAGCTTCTCCAAGTCAGGGAAGGGAAAAGCTTTTAGCCTGGGCCAACAAAATCAAGCTAGCCAAGCAGAACCAAACCTGACATGGCCATGGAACACCTGGGCAACGAGTCCTCAAAATTGCCCACCAAAACCCCCATAAGCTCCCCCCTCCCCAGCCCTGCACATAACCAGTCCTGGGCCTTAAAGATACAGCAATCATTTCTGGGCATAAAGCAGAGGATCATGGAATAGATTATTATTATAAATCACTCCAAGGCCTTCTGATAATTCAATTTTTGGACAGTGATGAATAATTTTTGTTATCATCTCATATTAGGTACCTCCATTCTTCACAGGTTCACAGAATCATGTAGATTGGAAATTACCTCTGAGATCATGCAGTACTGCCTTTGACTGAAAACCATCATATCAAATACACTATGGCCCTGCCCTGTCCAGTCACTTGTTGTTCATTTCCAGGTATGATGACTTAGCCACATCCTTGAGCAGTCCATTCCAAGGATTAAAAAACCTTTTTGTTAAGACATTCTTGCCCCTGTCCTGATACTTCACTCAGTCTGACTTTTTGCACTGAAAATTGACAGAGAAACTGACACATTTTCTAATCACATCCAAATGGCATGTTGAGCTTTGTAACCTGAGTCCTGAAATGCGCATTAATCATACATAAATACATGCCCAAATTTAGTCAGAGGCTGTGTGGAAAAAAAAAAGGGTAAAACTAGTCAGAACTAATAGCTGTGTACAAGAACAGAACTCTGAGTCTCCAAACCAGTCTGTGAAATCTGAATTTAAATAAACAATAACCTAATTTGCTAGGTGTTCTCCTTTTGAAAAGGCCAAGTGCTAGAGAAATGCATGATCATTTGAAACATTTACCTGAATGCAAATGATTAATGACTCTTACAGTACTTATTACTAGGAGTTTAGCACTGACTATTCAACAAACACTTGATATTTACCAAATCTGTGTCCTGAAGAGTTTGTAGAAAGTCACTACAATCCTGAAGAGAGCAGCCATCATCTCAATTACAGAGTGCAAGTAAAAATATATGGGTGGATTACCAGTCATCTCTCACAAAAACAGGAATGTCAAACGACTGTGGTAGGTGGGCCTTGGCTAGCTGACAGGTATCCACCAAGTGTCACTCTCACTCCTCCTTCTCAGAAGGAGACAAGGAGACAATATGATGAAAAAGGTTACAGCTCAAAACAAGATTAAGGAGATCACCAACTACCCTCACATGCAAAACTTGACTTGGGAAAGATTAATTTAATTTATTATCAGTTAAAACTAGAGTAGGAAAATAAGAAACAAAACTGAAATTAAAACCACCTTCTCACCACTCTTCTTTCCAGACTCTGCTAATGATTCATGACTCTTCCCTCCCTTTGCTTCAGTGGGGTCCCTCCCACAGGAGACAGTCTTTCATAAATTGCTCCTTTCCGGAGGCTATGGTGTTCCAAGAACTGTTTCAGCATGAGTCCTTTCCAGGAGGTTCAGTCCCTCAGGAATAAACTGCTCCAGCCTGGGCTCCCCATGGGACATAATTCCAGAAAATATTTTCCTGCATGAATTTCTCTCCATGGGCCAGGAGTCTGCTCCAGTGAAGGCTCTTGATGTGCTTCTGAGGACTCTCCACCTCCTGAGAAATGGAGCTTTCCATAGGCTACAAGGGGAAAACCTGCTTTACCATGGTCCTCTCCCTGGGTCACAGAAATATCTGTTCCACCAGCAGGAGTACCTTCTTTCCCTCCTTCACTGACCTTGATGTCAGGATTTTTGTTACTAGAAAAAAAGATACAAATAAATTATTAGTGCTTTGAATAAAAGCTGATTTTCCTCTTCATTAAAGGAAATTTTTGATTGATAAGACCAAATATTAATTAGGATATAATCAATTAATAGCTACTTTCCAATTATCAATTAAAATCAATATTTCATTCTGAAAAGCAAGGTTTAAGTTTAACATAGATCATATTTTGGTATCTGACTCTTCTTTTAACTATTTTTTAAAATGATGCAGTGCAAGAGGCATGACAAAATTTCTATATTTTCTCCCAATTAACTGAGAACTTAGGATGATTTTTGTGGGGTTTTATTTATTTGTTTTGTTTGTGGGTTTGGGGAGAATTTTTGGGGTAGAACTTATTTATTTGTGCTGTATTTTATTTATAAAATAGGCTCTGTGTTTTATTGACGAAAACAAAACAAAAATTTTGAAATGTACTTCAGCATTTTATCTTTGCTTTCAAAGAAACTTAAAACCTACTGTTTATCAACTATGAAATGGAAAAGAGAATGAAAAATAACATTGGACCTGCTATTTTCAAGGATGCTATAGTGAAAAACAATGTGCTTCAAAACAGATAAACTTTTAGAGGCTTGAAGTTGCTACTATGTATGGAAAGATGGAAATTATTATGGCCTTAATTTAGACACAAGAAATTAGGGCAGATATAGGAAGGCTATACAAAGTAATGAATGGCATAAGGAGAATAAGCCCAGCATCTCCACCTACATTTTCACTTGAGGCAAGACTGGACATTTTCAAATAGCGATTATTTGAAATTGCTAATCAAATGTTTTCCTAAATGTGATTGTTCTGTTGTCTCAGTAATACAGTATTCAAAATGGAATACATTACCTTTCCATGGAAATAATTTTTGAGCACTCTCTAAAATTAATAACAGAACTGGAGACAAACACTAAGAGAAGGCAAAAATAAAATAATGGGTGAGGAAGAACAGAGGTGTCTCCAGCTGGGATTTGAAATGAACTGATGAGGAAAAGTAACTAAGATACACAACAAAACAGGTTCACATCACAGTAATTATATAGAACTTTCACACAGAACCGCTATACTATCCAAAATGATATGAGAAAATACAATATTTTGGCCTAAACACAAACAGGGAGAGAAAGAAAGGACGGGTTATTGGAAATACAGTGAGCTAAAAGAAAATTTCAAACAAATAGTATTTCACCCTGGAATAAATACAAAATGTAAGCAGGAAAGGCTCTGCTACAAAGGTTTGGAAGGGAGATAGCATTCACCAGCAAGGAATACCTAGATCATTTAAGTGTTATGAGTCTCTGATGTTTTAAGTGCCTATGTATTCTTTTTACACCATTGTTTTTTACAGATTCACCTGGCTGATATTAGTTTTTATAGCCTCCTGTGGTAGGTTGACATTGGCTAGCCACAAGGAGCCACCAAGCTGCTCTATCATTCCCCTTCTTCTGGACAGGAGAAAGGAAATATGACAAAATGTTCACGTCTCAATATAAAGACAGGACAGGAAGAGAGATCACACATCCATTACTGTCATGGGCAAAACAGTCGACCTGGGAAAATTCACTTAATTAATTGCCACTCAAAAGTCAGAGCAGGAAAATGAGAAGTAGACACATACCTCAAAGCATTTCCTCCTTTCTTCTCATGTCTGACTTCACTCACAGTTTTCTTTACCTCCTTCCCATTCCTCCTTTCTTCTCATGCCTGACTTCACTCACAGTTTTCTTTATCTCCTTCCCATTGAGCAGCACAGGGGACAGAAAATGAGGTTGATGGTCAGTTCACTTAATGTTGTCTCTGCTGCTTCTTCCTCCAAATACTCTTCCCCTGCCCCAGCATGGAGTCTCTCTCATGGGAGAGAGTCCTTTGAAAATTGCTCCAAGATGAATCCTTGTCACTAACTGTAGTTCTCCATGAACTCCATGCCCACATCATCACCCAGTTTACTGTCAGAAACTCACTCCATCATGGGCAAGATGACACATAAAACCAGTATACCTTCTGTTCGTAAAAATCCAAAGCGATGAGACAGGGGACAACAGCCAAATGTTATGGTATGTTCTACAGTTCCTATATTTCTGCAGTAATTGAAATAATAAATTAATACTATAAAGTTTATTAATATTAATTTTAAATTTTCACTCTATTTTTCCTTTTCTCTCTTAAACTTTCTAAACTCGGTTCTGCTGAATCAACCAGTATTCATTCTTGCTTTTTCTTTTAACATATTCAGAGATTAAGAGCTTATTTTTTTTTCCTGCTTGTTTTGTTATTTATATCCTTTTGTGTTTTCTTCCCTTTTTGCATCACCAGCTTCAAGGTAGTAAAAGAAGATATATCATTTGGTAAGTTGGGCTGAAAAGCACCCACAGTGACAGTTAATAACTTGCCTACTTGCCTTCCCCCTTCAGGAAGAGGAGAGGAGAAATTAGGAAGAGCACAAGTGAGAAAGCCTGTGTATTTAGGTAGACAGGGAAATGGTTTATCAATTACTGTCACAGACAAAACTGATTCAGCTCAGGAAATTTATCTTCCATTATTACCTATTAAATATGCACATTTGAGTATTGATTCAGGTATTGGGAAACAAATCAAAAAGAGGGAAATATTTGTAGAAAACACCTGTAGAAAACATCTTCCTCCTTCTTCTCCCCATCACTTTCTCAGTTTCAGCTTCACTTCTTCATTTCTGACTCCTGTCCTGCCCTGTTAGAAGTGACCATCTGCTACACTGAGTCCCTTCAGGGTGGTGGGGAACACCCGGTGGCCTAAGAATCATGACCTTGAGGTTCATCTCTGTTGCTCCCTCTCACATTCTCCTCTGTCATGGGTCCTCCATGGGTTGCCACTCCTGACAGGAATCTGTGCTTAACTTTGGATCACATCCTCCCTCTCCATCTCTGACCTTGGTGTTCAAAGGGCTATTTTTTATACTTTTCTTCCTCACTTTTCGCTACCAGGTATAATTATTGTACTTTCTTAGATAGCATTTTTCATTAAAGTGCCTCTCAGACAAGCTAAGCCCTCAGCTCAGCCTTAGCTCTGTCCTGCAGTGTGTCCATTCAAGACAGCTGGAACAAGTTTTGTCTGCCATTAGAGAAGTGAAAGTTTGTAGAAAAGTGGCATAACTAAAAGGGCCTAACTAAAAGTGGCATAAAAAACATAACTCTGTTTCAACATGAAGTCCTGTTTGTATTATGATGGTTGGCAAAATGCTTTACCTTCAACCATGGGATATCATTGTGAATGAGTTCCTCTGTAATTATTAAGGCTTTGTTAAAATAAAGGATATTTTGTGAAACAATGTGAAGATGTGAAGAAAGCTCTGAGTTTACTTTAGTCTTAATGACAACACTTGTTTTCAAAGGAAGAACAGATTGTAGAAATATTTAGTATGCACAGTATATTGATCTTTTTAGGCCAGTAAAAGCCCTCTGATTGGTTTTTGTTTTTTTTTTTACCATTTAGTAAGATATTTGCTATGCAGAATATTTCTATAGTATTATTCATTTAGTTATAAAATATATGGGTACCAGTTCTCCTGAGAGGCAGAGGAAACAAATGTGTATGTGGGCCATGATCTTTCTAAGAGAGCCTCAGGCCAAATTCCTTTACAATCTCACAAGAAACAGCTTTCTTGTCATGCTCCTCTCTTGGGAGCCTTGCAGGATTACAGGCAAACTACAGATTTTCTGTTGATCATTCACACCACAGTTTTATCTTAGCTCTCAAGTTTGACCCACTTGTTTCTCTAGTCCCCCTGGGGCTGTATGATTTTGCCATGTGCTCTGAGCAGCTTCAGCATAATTTCTGTCTGTTGCGGTCTTTATTAAAGATCAGTACCTGTTCAATTTAGTACTATCTACCTTTTCCATCCAAATTCATAGTGGCAAATATTAACACCTCAGTTTATTTTTTTCTTCATCTTAAGTTCTGGTATTGTCTATCTTTCAGTGCCTTTTTTGCATGTCTCCCATATCTTTGATGCTGTAGTCAGGATTGTCCTGTGCTGAACTGCATATCTTGCAAATTTACCTTGACTCACAAAGTTTGGTGGGACTTGCAGAAGGGTGAGTCAGCAATGATGTGATGATGACAACAAAATCTGCCTATCTAAGCATTTCTTAGATATTTTAAATCTGTAATTTAAAACTTTTTTTCTTCCATGCACTCCATGTTTTATTCCTCTCCTTTCCTCTATTACCAAGTGCTTGGTTTTAGATCACCTCTCAGTTGTTCATGTCCTTACAGCAAAGGATAGTGCCTTTATTGAATTAGTTGTGATGCATTAAGTATGCTGAAAACGGGTCCCTAAACACATATCCAACAGGATGACTTTTTTTTGTCTTTAGTTTCACTAACTGATGACATAAATCAAACTGACAGAAGAACTTTTTTCTGAATCCCTATCTGCATCTTCCACATAAGATGTTTTACCTAAGTTGTTAGTTTAGGTATATTGAAAAGCAGAGAACGTTTTGGTGGTTTTTTGGAGGGAGGTTGGACTTTTTGTTTTGTTTTATTCTGTTTGTTTGGAGGGTTTTTTGTTTGCTTGTTTTTGTTTGTTTGTTGGTGGCAGCGGTGGTGGTGGTGTTTCATTTGTTGAGTTTTTACTTTTTATTTGTATGTGATTGAGGCCAGGATGCAGACTCTAACATTTATGTTATTTGTCTTCCTGTAGCATTTCAGTCTGTATTTACTAATATCCATTTTCTTAAACTGGGATTAAAACCAAATACTGAAACTTCCTTTCCTTGGTTTTCTTTCTATGTCTTTACACGAACCACATTTATAATTAAACAACTGAGAGCTCTGGAAATCATCAAGTTAGCATAATCTCTTCATCTTTCTGTGCAATATGGAGGTTTTTGAGCTGAGCATTCTACAGAATTTACACTTGGTTTTGTTTTGGTTGTTTTTCAGCTTTTCTGCTTTAAGTTGAATCTCCCACATGTGATATTGAATATCTTTGTGTAGTGCTATTGAGATTTAATTTTATGAAGTATCCTGTTCCACTGTTCTTTTCTGTCTTTTTTTTTAAACAGGATATAGCATAAGCATTCTGACACTATTACACAGTTGTTAATCATATTTTACAACCACCCTGAATTCCTTAAGAGCTCCTTAAATTTTTATACCCTGAGCTCCTCCAGTATATTCTTCTTCACTCCAAAACTCAAGACTTATATGCCGTCCCCGTGTCATACATGGGCATAATTAAAATCAGAAATAACAAAAGGATAAACACTAAAATATTTCACCCATTCATGAACTATATTGGGCACACATTGTTCATATATTCAGGATGGTTTAGCTATCTCTCTCTTTTTAAAAGAATTATTTATTCAGAAATAATATTATTATTATTTCTCTAGTCAAAACTCCAGTCATTATGATCTATAGGAAGTAGCAGTTTTTATAGTCCTGGATTCTTGTTCTGATTTTCTTGCCATTTTCAATGCTTTTATTAGGTAATTTTTATAAAATACTTTATCAGAAACAAAATATAAAATGCAGTATTTATTTTATAATTGTCTTGAAATTAACTGCTTATTGTGGTAAATCAGAAAATTAGTATAGATAAATCCCAGTTTAATTCACATTTTAATCATGTTACTTCTATTTCCTCTTCATCAGACTTCGAGTGACTGTCACCAATTCTAAAATATTTGCTTGCAGAAACTGATTTTTTAAACTCATTTTTAAATTAAGTGTCAACACTTTTAAAGAATTGTTTTACAATTTGACACCATTCTGACATTAGCTCTAAATTTGTGGCTTAGTTCATACAGAAAAAATAAATAAAATATGCTATACATTAATGAAAAGCAGATCACTCTTTGTTAGACTAATAAAAAGTGAGTGCCCCAGTTCAGAGATATTAATTGCAATTGATATTGTGCACTAAACTGATAATCACTGTTTCTTGGTACAGTTTTGTTGCTTTATTCACTTAGAGATGATGTGCTGGAAGGTGAACTTTCACTTCTGATCATGCAAATTCAAACCTACCAAAGAGAGGTAAATAGCACCATTTTAAATAGAAAAAGCAATATTGAGAGAAGTCTGAGCTGAGGGAGTTGAATTCTAATTTTTTTTCAAAGGCAATGAATAATTGATTCACTCTTTTATCCTAGTGGTGGAATGCGTAGTGTAGAAGACTGGTTTTTTCGGTAGATATTTATGATTATTGAAGGTCTGAAGGTCTGAAGCCAAAATTTTAGACTACTTTGATGCTACACAGCCTTTACTCACATTGAATAAAGCTTTCTACATGAAAAAAATATTATAAGGTGTGACTCCTAGGAATTTTTTATTATATTTAATTTTACCCTTTTAAGTAAGGATAATAAATGAATGCATTATTCTGCTATATATGAACTTACTGAATGCACAACTGAACATCCCATGATTTCAGGGAAATCCCTCTGATTTCTTAATATATTTGATTTCTATATCTGATTTCTTAATGAATAAATTAATTGAGGAACAAAATAAATATTTTTAATTACAAATTGAGAAATCACTGTTGCTGTTCAAAGTTTGTGGATATTTTTTTTAAATACCTGAACTCTGTATTTTGATGCCCTTGACCTTCCGGTTACACATCTCTGGCTAGTTTCTTGGTATGCACTGATTTTACATTCTCACTGCATCCCTTATTACATTGCTGACTGACTCCCTGAAAATTCTTCCTGATTGTCTAGAGCATGAGAAATTTGTAAGAATTTCCTCAGTCCTTTCTTAGTAGCACTCTCTTTACCATCTCTAGGGTACTTCTTGTGACTGTCTAGTATCTTCTTGCCCTGGATCTGGTAACTTAAGTGTTTAATTTAGCCTATTTACTGTCTTTCTCCATATAAAAACAGAGACAAATCTTCCTCAAACTGATTGGGCTGAAAATCAGAGCTTAGTGTTTCTCTGATCACTAATGAGTTTTATCCTGCTTGTGATGGGATAATATGCTGCCACTTAACCTCTCTTCCTCTTCTGCTCACCTTCAATATGCCTAAGATTCATTTCTTCCAAATCTTTACTTCATTTGATGAAGTGAACTCATCTCTGTAGTAATCCTTTGAGTCCTCTCCAAAAGCCATCATTGGCTTGCTTCTTCTCATTAGCCAATAAATATTTAATTTCAATTTTGCCAGTACACACAATCCCTAAAGCAGTATGTACTGCCTTAATGTTTCTCTACATGTCAAAATATACTGATATACTGTAATTCAAGCGTAGACCAGCTATCAGAGGAGCATTTGTTTGGTTTGAGTAGAAGCATTCCTGTACTATTAGGTAGAAAATCATCCAGAAAAGGGATGACAACATCCCTGTTATCCAGCAGGTGCTGATTACTCCTATTCTCCAACTCTGATTCTTACATTGTCAGAAAGGAAGACATACTGTATTTTCTTGCTTCAGTTGCTATGAACGTTACACTCAGACAACATTGGTACACCCTGATATATTACATGCTGGTTTTCTTTGCCCTTTCATTTTGTACTTCCAGCAACAGCAACAGTTTTCACTTGAGGCCCTCTTAGGCAAACTGAACACTCTTTGGCAAAAATAAACAAAATAAAATAAAAATTATTATGAAAAGAAACAGATTTATCAAATTGCTATAGGTTTATTGACTTTCTGAATAATCTCATTCAGATCTTCTCTAAATGTGACATCTAATATAAATGCACCGCAGAATCATCAGGAATTTCTTCAAAACAAGTAAAAAAAAAAAGTAAAAAGAGTACGTAAACTAACACAGTGGTCAAAAGTCTCTGAATTTAGTAGTCATTATTTTTAAAAGACAGCAGATAAGCCTGATAATGAGTTTTAAAGAATGAAAGGGGCAACTGCAACTTAAGGAAATGGGTCAAGTTGGAAAGAAATCTACTATTCCTACATCTCTTTCTTATGTTTCATTTTAATCACATAATTTAACTACTCTGAAACAAAGATTAGGAATAGTGTCATTAAGATTAGGATATAGTGTCCTTTCTTCTCCCATTTTCATTACAATTAAAATAATTTGACCTCAAGTGAAATAACATTGTCAGATAACTTACAATTCCATTCTCAATACTTCTGCAGGGTTAATGTATTTTTTCTTCAATAGCTAATCTTGTTTTAATTCAGTTGTTCACAATAGCAAATACCTTTTTGAATTAGTAAATTAAAAAAGAGATTTTCAGAGCTCCTTATCTTTCCAGCTTTGTTATCCCATCTGTACATGTCTTGAAAGGAGCTAAGATATGTATAATACTAATTAATTTCACACCACACTGGAGCTGTTAAGCCAGGTATTCAAATCCTTTTCCCAATTCAAATACATTCTAAAGCTTAAAGTTTTTAGTGCTAATGAGTAATTTGATTTACTTTAAGGTAATTAAACTGTATGTAATTCAGTTACATGAAAGCACTACAGTAGTCTTTGAAAACATATATAATATTAGGATCCATTTATTTGAGGAAAATATAACAAATTTTTTTCAGTACCTTGTACAATCACAGAGGGATAATGACTTCTAGAATCTTCCACTAGCCTCTGGAAAAGATGATGGTTAAAAAAAAAATCACACAAAAAACAATGAACAGTAAAATTAACATATGACAGTAATACATAAAATATAATTTCTGATCAAACAAGAACAGCTAAATGACACACTTTAAAGCTACAACATAAGCAGAGAACAAGAGAAACAATTTTAAAAAGGAATAAATTAGAAGCTGACAGAAAATGAAGGGTCAAAACAAAACTTAGTAATGTAAGCTGTTTCATATTTCCCTTAAAGGTTTGCATAAATTTTTCATGTAACAAATAAAAAAATATTGACTTTTCTGTTATTACCTGTCTCTGCATATATTGCGTATGTACTGACATTAAAAGTCTGTGTATATACAGGTGGAAAATGTAAACCCATTTTTCATGTTTCAGGAAAGCCTGAATATTTTATTAATTAGTAAGAAAACTCAATTAATTTGTAAACATCAAACTGTAATTTGGATGCATTGGCTAGAGTACACTTCAGAACACTCTTCTATAGGTGTTGAGTTACTCTTTTTAGTTCCACAAATAATAAAAAAAATCTTACACTCAACAGTAAACAGTACAGCCTCTTCATAACTGTGCAGGAAGTCTTCCTTATGCAGTCAACATGAAACAGAGTTTTCCTTAGATAACTCCTTTTTGCTTATGTCTCTTTTCTTCTTTTTTTTTTTTCATATTAAAAAAAGACCAAGATACAACATTGGTAGATCCATTAGTCTTAATTTTCCTTTATTGAAATATACTTTTTTAGTAAAGGATAGGAATAATACAGAGTTCTCTACATAACAAAAGTATGAGGAACCATTGAGGAAAAGTAGTAAGTTGCCACATCAGCTACAATTGAATTGAAATTTTGTCTGATTTCCTGCATGCTCGTAAAAGCAAAAAAATAATAAAAACCCCATGCACACTGAAAAAAATCCCACAAAAAAATAAACAAAAAATCCATTCAGAGAGAGTTCAGAGATTTACAAAATGATGAATTAACCTGTCAATTAAATTTTAAGAATTTAATGTATTTGTATCTTTCTCGAGTGTGCAGAGAGGAGATGATATGTCTAGAAAAACGTAATAAAAATCAGTGTCAGAGAAAAATAACTTAAAATTCAGTGAAGAGTGTAAAATCAGAACATTGAAATAGGGTTAAAAAGCAAAGTAGAGAAGAAATAGACATTATGTGTGGTCTGTACACTGCCCCTTAACACAAGTCAGCAAAGAGCCTCTAAAAAAAACCAAAACAAAAAAATGAGAGTGTCATAAACATGTTTGACCTGTCACACTATTTATTTTAAATTTATTTTCAATGTAGCAATTAGTGGTTATGTATTTCAATATTGTGGCTAAAACAGTTGGATAAAGTTAGCATATAATTACATAGGGTAATGTTCTTTTGTAGCTCTGTTCAGGAAAGTACAGGGAAATAAAGGAAAATTGCAAATACAGACTACATTGGACCATCAACAATGACAGATTGTAAGGGAACACTGGCTATTTCATAGGCTTATATCTTTTGGCAATATCAAAGTGAGTGATGCCGCTCTTGTCTTTAGATCATCAGAGGATAAAAGGAACATGTCAATGTTTTCAAAGTGCTAGCTATTAACTTGGAATACCACACAGGTGGTACAAACAGGCCCAGAAGATTCTTTCTATGGTTGATAACTTCATAGCACAGTTACTAAAGGAGCTAGGAAAGATGTCCTTCTTGATATGTTGCATTTTAAGAGGGTCTTGGAAGTGAAGTGGTATTTGGTCTTGGCCAAAGCAAACATGAAGCAATACAGTTAAAATCTCTGGCAATAGGAGAAAAAGTCCCAGCAAAACTTCAGTGCTAGACATGAGAAGAGCAGACTTCAGATTGCTCAGAAAGCTAGTTGGTGGCATCCTGGGAAAACTCTTTAGAAGGTGTTGGGTTTCATCAGTGCTGGTCATTTTTTAAGCACCATCTCTTAAAAGCATGGGAGCAGGGAAGTTGAACATGAGCCTGCAGTACCCTGGCAGCTAGGAGGGCCAACCACGTCCTGAGGAGCACCAGGCCAGCACTGCCAGCAAGGCAATGGAAGGGTTTATCCACTCTGCCCTGCAATGGGCCAACCTCACCTTGAATCCTGGGGACAGTTTTGGTCACCATAATATAAGAAGGATAAGGGGACAGTTTTGGTCACCATAATAAGAAGCTATTAGAAAGTGTCCATGAAGATGGTGAACAGCCTTGAGAGGAAGCATTATGGGGAGAGGCTGAGGTCACTTGATCTGTTCAGCCTGGAGAGGAGTAGAGTGAGGGGATACCTCATTGCAGCCTGCAACTTCCTCATGAGGAAAAGTAGAGTTGCAAGCACTGATCTTTTCTCTCTGTGTTGACCAGTGGCAATAGCCTGAAGTTGTGTCAGCGGAGGTTTTGGCTAGATATCAGGAAAAATGTCCTTCCACCAGAGAGTGGCTGGGCACTGGAACAGGCTCCCCAGGTCAGTGGTCACAACAACAAGCCTGACAGAGCTCAAGAAGTATTTGAACAACTTTCTCAGGCACATGGTATGACTCTTGGGGCCTGTGTAGGACAGTGAATTTATTGACCCAATGATCTTTGTGGGTCCCTTTGAACTCAGGACATTCTTTGATTCTATGAGTTGTCTAAAGCTAGAAGTGCATTTTAAGGAATGTAATATTGAAATAACTTTTCCATACCCAAGGAAGTCCAGAGACCAATCTTGTTTTTGCTATGTACCAGTACAGATTACTTGCTTTGCACTCTTTATACAATCTGTATACATACTACCAGAAACACATAATGACAGATGTCTGAGGGATTTACTTGGCACCATTAACATTTTGTATTGGTAATAAAGGAAAAGATATCACATTTTGAATTCAACACATTTACACTAAACAGTATTTCAAAACCTCTAGTTTGTTTGTTCTTCTTGATCTAATGCCAAGAGAGCAAGATTTTTGATTTCTTATATCAAAGTATATGAAAAAATCCTTAATTTATACAAGTTGTTGCAATATGACATTAATCAGAAAAAACAAACAAACCAAAATAACTCTAAATGTCTTCAATAAACTTCCTTTAAAGCCATCTGAAGACTAGAAATACAGCAAATATTTTTTCCTTACATTCCTCACAATGTAAGTTCTAGTAATATGATTGCACTTGGCATTTTACTATACAACATGAATGCAATGATGAAGTGAAACTGAGAAGCTTTCTTAAGAATTTATTTTTAAAATTTTCAGACACTGTAATAAAAGCATGTGAAGGGTATACAGCATCTTAGTGTTAAATTCTGTTCTGTAGTTCCTTAACATAATTTAACATTTGTCTAAACTCTCAAATAAATAAAGCAGACACTTATATTCTCCATCAGAATTTATCTCAAGATAATTCTTTGTTTAAAATATCTTTCTGTATTAGTGCATGTCTACCTTTCAAAAAATAATATACCTGAAAGTTATTTTGAACTCTGTGTCTGGAGATTCCTCCCTTGAGCAGGAACACACTCCAAGATTACTCCTGGAGACTGGGTGAAAGAGATTTGCCTTTGGTCATTTGTGTGGATGAGTAATATCAATCTTTACTCTTACTCTGTTTGGTTTATGGGTTTTGGTGGCAATGTTTTTTTTGTTGGTTGATGGGTTGGTTGGTTGGGTTTTTTTTAAATTTGACTTTTGCTGTACCACATACCATGATATTACAGTGTCCACCAAACACTAATTTGATAGTTTTCATTACATTTCTTACAATAAAAGAAGATGCTATGTATGAATGCTTCAAATTACAGATGCGCACCCAGACTATGTTAGATTTAGCAACATTGAAGCTCATCTTCCACTGTGTTACTCAAACTTCCTGAAGCTGAAAAAAACCCACAATAAATCATGCTTTGGAAGATATTTAATTTTTTAAGCAATACATAGAGCTATAAGGAATAGGATTGATAGGAAGGAAAGGTAGATATCATTGGGAGAGTTAGGCAGATGTCAGTGTTCAATAATCTCTCACCATATTCTATTAGATATTTCACATGTGGAAGGTGCAATCACTAAAATCAACTTTGCTCATTTGAAGATAATTGATATTACATTCTGATTATACATATTATATTCTGATTCTACACATTGGTACAAAAAACCACAATAAAAATATAAAATACCCTTAGCAAAATATAGCAATTGCAAGACCCAGTTGAGATACAATACCAGTGTGACTCCCATTGCTGTTCTCTCTAGGCTACTCACCATCACAACTCTGAGGGACTTCAGTCTCTGGGAAGGCAGGCCAGTTGAAAAAATGGTTGTAACCAGCTGAAGCCCATTGCTCTCTTTAAATGTTTTTCTAGTTGTTTGGAATTTATGCTCTGCATTTGGCTGAGTTACATATACATTCCCCCTATGCTGGGCTGGATAATTAGGGAGATATTTATTCTAATATAATGAACTCAATGAAAATAATTTATACCACTGATCCACTCAGCTGTAATAGAGAGAGTTGATGTTACACAGGAAATCTGATTTAGTGGAGTAATACAAAAATTATATCACATAATACAATACAGACCTAAGTTACAAAAAACCTTTTAAATGAAATAAAGTTCACTTTTTGGTCTCTTTTGTTTCAAGATAAAATGATAGAACTTTTTTTGTAACAGCTGTGTTGCATTTTTCCCTGAGCTTAAAGAGCATTTCTTGAGCATGTCACTCATCTGAGCCTAGCACATGGACTGGGAGCTAAAAATACAGCTAAGGCCAGCAGAGTTTTCAGTCAAATGCAGAAGTGTTGTATATTTTGTTTTAAGCACCAGCCCAAACATTTTTTTAGCTTCTAGCCGGAATGAACCCCTCTTCCTCCACAGGCTTGTCAACATTTTGAGATGCCTCTGTAATGTGTCACAGCAGTCCCTGCATGCCTTGATTCCAGACTTTCTTTTTAAATCCTCAAGGACAAATGAGAAAAGAAATTCAAGTGTTGTGACCTGAAGAGTTTGTGTTCTCTTTAGTGTGTTGAAGAAAACTGCCTTAGATTTGGAAAGGAAATTAAATGGATTCAGTTAATTAGAGGCATACACACTCCAAAGCAGGCTCAATGAGCTCAAGTCATTTCTAGTTACAGAATTCCAGAAAAGGGAGTGTTGTCCAGTTGTAGAAGTCCTCCAAAGGTCAGCGCTGTGTGTGCCACAGTGCAGAGTGCAGCCTCCAACAGCCTTTACAGAAATACAGAAGAGACCCTAAATCCTGGTAGGACTGTGAATGAATGGATGTCAGGGAGAATCAAGGAAAAACCTTATATGTGGCTGGAAAGGCCAAACGAAAGAGTTAATTCCAGAGCTGGGAGCATGTGGAGGAAGAGATATCTTGTTATATAGTCATGACCTCAAAATCTGCCTGAGGATGTCTTGCTTCCCAATTAAAATTTATTAACTCCTGCTTGTGGATGAGGAATGTCTATCAGACAAACACATAATTAAGTAACAGCCTCTGCTTTCTCTTCACACTTTCTGATATTTCTGGATTGTTATTTATTTGGGTCCTTCTTGCTGAGCCAACAGATAGCAAAGTTGAAATCCAAAAAAAAAAAAATCTGTTCCTCTGATTTTGTGGCAGTGCGGGTTTGAAGATATTTGGTCTCTCCCTGCTTATAGCAGTGGGGATTTGAGGAGTATGTTTAGTCTCTGTCTGGAGTTGTTTGCCCCCTGTCTCGCTGTGGCAGTTAATAATTCCAGATTTTTCCCTGTCTATCCTCAAAAATCCTACCCCTGTAGACACCCCTTATCTAAAGAATTCACTGTGAGTTATGATTTTTCCTTTCTGCCATTGGTCTGTGATTTTCCTGCTCTAGGTTATGTTTCCACCCCCTTTCTCCATAAAAGATGCCGTTTTTCTCTTTTTCCTGCTCTCTGCCACTGCCCCCTCTTCAAGCTGCGTGGCTCCCGCGCCCCGCCCGCGCCCCACCAGCACCCGCGCTGCATAGCCCTTTACAGCCAGCACCGGTCTCCGCCACGAGAAAGAACACCCACAGCATTAGCTGCCCTGCTCCTGCTGTGGGATAGATAGCCCTGCTGCCACCCGCGCTGCCACAGCTCTTGCTGCAAGAGAGATCGCTTGAACGGCCACTGCTGCCAGTGCTGCTGCTGCCGCTGCCCGCGAGTGTTGCTTCACCTGCTTCGCTTCAGTGCTGCTCCCGCCGCGGGAAAGAATAACTCCTATGCCATGCTGCCGATTCCAAGGGGCACCACCCCGGCACCGCTTCTGCACAGGAACGAAATACAGCAGCTCGAAGAAGCAAGCAGAGTCCTTCCTTTTGTGAGGAATGAAATCCTGGAGAGATAAGAGCTCTTTTTCAGAGTAGTAATTGGTAGTTGATGTTAATGAAATTGATAAGGTCTTAATTTGAAGTGTTGGTCTGTTGTTAAACATTGAATGTTAGAGTTCTAGGACTTCCCTTTAGTTGCCAATGTTGCTATTTTACCCTGTATTTGTACCTCTCCTCATCATACTCTGTATTTGTACCCTATGTTAGTCTGTTGTTAAATATTGAATGTTAGAATTCTAAGACTTGCCTATAGTTGCCGCTGTTAGATGTTACTATTTTACCTTGTATTTGTATCTCTCCCCGTCATACTCTGTATTTGTACCCCTTCCTGTCTCACCCCGGATTTGTATCCATTCCCCTCAGGAACCACTTCCCCAGCTCCCCTGCTCCCAGGAGGCCTTGCACCCAGACTTTATTCAAATGAGAGGCTGTGAGAACTATATGAACCCTCTCAAAACAACAAACCAGCACATAAACTTTGACTTTAACCCACCAGAACCACACTAAGTCACCCACTCTTGACCAGAGCAGGATTCCGTCCTGTCACCATAACTGGATATGACCCAGCTTGGATGATACCCCTGGGCTACGAGCCAATATTGTCTTCCTAAATATTCTTGTGAGGATGGAAGCTCCAGTTCTGCCGAGAGACAAAGCTGCACTCTTCTTCCTCAGTATTGTTCAGTGGGAGATAGCAGCAGTGTGCGTGACCCCCTGGACTCCCCACCCAGAGCTGTCTTTAAGAAATGTCTTTCAAAGAAGCTGGTCTCCTGGTCCTATTTATTACACTTTTTTTCCTTTTCCCTGATCCTTCTGCCCAGGCTGAACCGGGAGCCTGCCTGCCGGTGGCAGAGGTTGAGGAGGCCCCTCCTGGTGCACGTGCTGATCACCTCCCGTGCTGATGTGACCAGGACGGAACATCATGATTTCAGCTTGTTTGTGTATCATTTAAATCTTCAATGTCTTCCTAAGACTGTTTTAGAGAACAGAAAGGCAAAGCTGGGGCATGGTCACATGTGACAGTGGCCCTGTGTGATGCAGTGGCCATAAGAAGCAGAGGCCATTGTGATGCCCTGCCCTGACAGGTAGGGTATTTAAGGGGCAGAGAGGTCCGGGGTGCCCAGTTCTAGGAGGGCAGCTCTCTTGTGAGGCAGAGTTCATCACGGTGACAGTGACAGGTCTGTGGCACAGGACACCACAAGCCAGCATGCAGGAGGAGCAGCCAGCAGCAGAGCCGGCCGATACCATGTCTGTATCAGCTTCCCCAAGAAGGGATGCAGATGCAGGGACAGGCCAGCAGCAGCAAGTGTTACAGCAGAAGAAGGCAGGACTGTCTGTGCTCATTGAGTGCCAGCAAAGCCCTTGGAGACATCGGCCTGTTTTGAAGGAGGTCATCGTGTCCTTTACGAGGAGGCCTTCAGAGAAGCCAGGCAGGAGCTTCTGCACCCACAGCTTGCTGCAGCAACAAGATGGCATGGGGGACAGAGGGCCACAGAGGCAAGGGCAGGGTTTCTCGCTGAGGTGCCCCGGGGCTCTTGATGACACACCTGGGGTGAGTGCTAACAGTAGAATGGGATGGCCTGAGACCGGACAGGACAGGAACACAAGCCTGCCCTGGACAATGGGCTACACCACACCACAACAGCCACAGGTGATATGTAGGAGGTTCGCTGAGGGCACCATAAACAATAAGGCAATACTGGAGCGGCAGGGAGCCCAAGCTTCAACCAGTAAGCCAGTGGCCTGGATCAAGGAGCAGGAGCGTGAAAATGCCCTTGGTCCAGTGCTGTCTGAGGAAGAGCAGTGGGAAGATGCCCTTGATGTTGAGGTGTCCGACGAAGACGAATGGCAAGATGCAGTAGACACAGAGCGGTGCCAAAGGAAAGAAGACATTGGGTCATTAACTCTCCATCACTGGGTCAATTCCTTGGGCCTGCAGGACAACAAAGGCTCCCACACTGGTCCCAGGGAGGGTCCCAGTTGCCGCACGGATGAGGGAACAGGAGCAAGTGGCACACCGGAAGGATCTCAGGAAAAAGAATGTCCCTCAAATGAACGCCATGAAGAAGATGGCACAGCCATTGTCACCCCAGCAGCTCAGGAAAAGCCCTCTCTTGTGGAAAACAAGGCATCAGCTCACCCAGATCAAGGCCAGGCCTTCACCTACAACATCCCTTTGTCTACCCTCCTGGACACCCTGGCAAAAGAGACCCAGATGTCACACAGGAAGGTGCTGAGCGTTCTGCAGAAGACCTTAATTGCCACCCAAGGCAAAGGAGAGCAAAAGAGACAGCAGCTCACAGGCTGCCAAGAGGTTGTGCCAGGGCCAGCGCAGTCCATCATGGCTGAGGGCCTGGACAAGGAGCCCCCTATGAAAGAAGGTCCTGGCCAGCAGCTGCTTCAAGCAGAGCCTGACCTGCAACTGAGCATGAAGGAAGCAACAGAAGCAGGAACACCTGCAAGATCTGCTTTCAGATCTCCTTCACCCACAGTCATTGATGCTCTGGCTCAAGAGAGAAGGACGTCCATCTTCAGGAGTGCCCCGAGGGTTCTGCCCCGGGTCTTCACTGCAATGCACAGGAGAGGAGGGCAGGAACAGCAGCAGCCCACAGCCTGTGCACGGGATCTGCCAGACACAGCCCAGAATATCAGCAGTGAGGTCCTGAATGAGGCTACCATTGTGAGGCAGGGAATCAAGCCAGGAGAAGAGCAGGAGTACATGGAACATGGCACAGATGCAACACTGGCAGTAAGAGCCGGAGCAGCAGGGGCAGTGAACCCGGCACATGCCTCATACAGCCCCACAGTTGATGGCCCAGCAATCTTGGACACTGTCCAGTACACAACAGATGAGATCCTAAGCAGAGCTATGATTGTGACCCTCGGATCTGAGAAGTACACAGAAGAACAGAGGGACCTGGAACAAGGCACTGCTGAGGGGATGAGGGTAACAGCCACAGCAGAAGAGACAAAGAGCCCAGGACATAGTGTGCATGGTCAAACAGATGATGGTTCGGTATTCCCCGACTACAACAACTACATCCAGATGGAAGTGGTTAACAAGGATACACTTATGGTCCAGAAACCATTTGAATACCCAGACAAGACGCAGGACCAGGAACTAAGCACAGACAGCTCAATATCAGCAGAAAAACCTGCAGAACGTGTCCAAAGCCTTCCTGCGCCTACGCTCATCAACGTCTCAGCTCAACAGAGATGGCTGAGGCCTGTCCAGAAAACAGCGACAGCTCTACCCTTAGCCTCCACATCAACCTCCAGCACTGAGAAGGAGAAGAAGCAACCAAAAGCTGTTAGCAAGGATCTTCTGGACACAGCTGAGTGTATCAGGAGAGACGTCCCAGACAAGGTTACAATTGAGATCCAGGGATCCAGACAGCAGATTGTGGAACAGCAGGATGTGGAACCCAGCAGGGATGTGCCACCAGCAGTAACACCCACTGCAGCAAGGCCAAAGATCTATGTACATGAGATGCACAGTCCCACAGCTGATGTGCCAGTCTTCTTGAATGCATCTGACTACATACATACTGAAGTTGTTAAGAAGGCCATGCTTATGGTCCAGAGACCCTTGGAAGAACCACAAGAACCGTGGGAGCATGAACAAATGGGAGATGAAGAGATCAGAGCAAAAGCCACAGCAGCAGAGGCAGGGGGACAGACACATGTCCCGCAGAGCCCCAGAGCCAATGGCCGGGTTCTCATGGACAGAGCCCAGTACATCCTGACCACAGCAGAAGAGACAAAGAGCCAAGGACATAGGGTGCACAGTCAAACAGATGACGGTCTGGCATTCCTGGACTACAACAACTACGTCCAGACAGAAGTAGTTAAGAAGGCTGTACTTTTCGTTCAGAAACCATTTGAATACTCAGAAAAGAAGCAGGACCAGGAACTAAGCATAGACAGCTCAATATCAGCAGAAAAACCTGCAGAACGTGTCCAAAGCCCTCCTGTACCTACACTCATCAACATCTCAGCCCAACAGAGATGGCTGAGGCCTGTCCAGAAAACAGCGACAGCTCTACCCTTAGCCTCCACATCAACCTCCAGCACTGAGAAGAAGGAGAAGAAGCAACCAAAAGCTGTTAGCAAGGATCTTCTGGACACAGCTGAGTGTATCAGGAGAGACGTCCCAGACAAGGCTACAAATGAGATCCAGGGATCCAGACAGCAGATTGTGGAACAGCAGGATGTGGAACCCAGCAGGGATGTGCCACCAGCAGTAACACCCACTGCAGCAAGGCCAAAGATCTATGTACATGAGATGCACAGTCCCACAGCTGATGTGCCAGTCTTCTTGAATGCATCTGACTACATACATACTGAAGTTGTTAAGAAGGCCATGCTTATGGTCCAGAGACCCTTGGAAGAACCACAAGAACCGTGGGAGCATGAACAAATGGGAGATGAAGAGATCAGAGCAAAAGCCACAGCAGCAGAGGCAGGGGGACAGACACATGTCCCGCAGAGCCCCAGAGCCAATGGCCAGGTTCTCATGGACAGAGCCCAGTACATCCTGACCACAGCAGAAGAGACAAAGAGCCAAGGACATAGTGTGCACAGTCAAACAGATGACGGTCTGGCATTCCTGGACTACAACAACTACGTCCAGACAGAAGTAGTTAAGAAGGCTGTGCTTATGGTTCAGAAACCATTTGAATACTCAGAGAAGAAGCAGGACCAGGAACTAAGCACAGACAGCTCAATATCAGCAGAACGTGTCCAAAGCCCTCCTGTACCTACACTCATCAACACCCCAGCTCAACAGAGATGGCTGAGGCCTGTCCGGAAAGCACTGTGGGCTCTACCCTTAGCCTTTGCAGCTGCCTCCAGCACAGGGAAGAAGGAGAAGAAGCACTCAAAAGCTGTTAGCAAGGATCTTCTGGACACAGCTGAGTGTATCAGGAGAGACGTCCCAGACAAGGCTACAAATGAGATCCAGGGATCCAGACAGCAGATTGTGGAACAGCAGGATGTGGAACCCAGTAGGGATGTGCCACCAGCAGTAACACCCACTGCAGCAAGGACAAAGAGCTATGTACGTGAGACGCACAATCCCACAGCTGATGTGGTATTCCAGGATTACAATGTCTGCCTGCAGACTGAGGTGGTGAGGAAGGCTATGCGTATGATCCAGGAGCCATTTGAATACCCAAAATAAACTCAGGAGCAGGAAGGAAGCATGGACTAGGCAAGGGCAGCAGCAATAGAGTGCCCAGCATATGCCCAGCCCCACCCCACAGTCCATGACCCACCTTTGCTGGACATAAAAGACTATGACATAAGTGGGTTTCCTCTTTCTGTATCTTCTTCTTTTGTTGGGTTTTAGTGGGAAAAAACATACTTATATATGTATTTATAGATACACCTAGATATACACACCCATATAAGTACAGCTATATTTATATATACACATATATATACATACATAACATATACATTTATATATACACATACATACATATTTATATACACACACACACATATACCATATATATATAGATACACACCCACATACGCATAAATAGTATGCCTCTGAGTTAGTTACTCTTGGCACATAGATTATTTAAGGATAATTTTTGAATGTGGTACTGGTATGTCAATTTTGTCTGCACACTCTACAAATTTGTCTTCTGCAAAACCAGTATTCTTACATAGGTAAAACTCACTTTCTCACTCCCACTCAACTTTAGAATTGTCGAGCATAGCAGAAACACAGTTGAAAAAATATAGGAACTTGTTCAATAAATGCATGTTTTCTGGATGTTCTGAAGTCTCCAGGAACTTTTTTCACCCCAATGTACAACAACCTGGTTATTTACTTAGATGACACAGACAAGAGTGTTTGTAGTGTCGCTGTAAATTTCCTTGAGGAGGAAGCCTCAGTACTATTCCATTTCCTTTTCTGAATCGAGCCTCCTCAGTGTTCCATGCTCATGGAGCACAGGAGCCACACTGTTCACTGAGCCTTGGAGTCCCGCCCTTGTCCATGCTTGCAGTGCCTGCACACCACCTGCTGACCAAACACTGATGGGCCATCGCCAGACCCATGGTAGCAACACCCTACATCTCTCTCTCCAACTCTTTCCTCCTTTTCCTTCCTTTGCTTTTGCCTTTTCTATCCTCTCTTTTAGGGTCTTGGGTCTTTTTTTTTTCCTTTTTCTTTCCAGTAAATGGTTCACAGGTGTAATATCAATCTTGTTTGTATCTAATTTCATCTTTGGAATCTAATAATTTTTTCCCCCTCAGGTCTCACTCTGGAATGGGACATCTTTGGTGTCAGAAGTGGGAGTGGACCAAGACAGCCAGCCAAAGAGGGGAACATAATAGAAAATTAAATCCCCCAAACAAGAACAACAAAAACAAAAGGTGCCAGCCTGTATGATGAGTGTTACTCACTGCTAATATATATGGTGATTATCAAATCAAGAGGAAAGGCAAGGGTAGGTCCTTCACCAGTTCCTTAACGAACAAATCCTTAAATATTTTCCCAAATATTTTCCTAGTGCAGACAAAAGCCTGTCACACCTAAGACAGGGCCTGAAATCAAGCACAATTTAGGTTTGCCTGCTGCTCTGCACTTATGAATGCCATTTGCTGCACTGGAGGAACTGCAGGGTGAGTCCTGGTGGATTCTGTGTGATGGATGCTGTTTCGGGCTCATGATGTATATCTATATGTAAGGTCTGCACAGGAAATTCAGAGGGTACCAGATGATACCCTAAAAAATCATCATAACTGCAATGACCTGGTTAGTGCAAGGTTGTTCTGCTACACACAGCCTGGCCTTCAGAGGTATCCAATGCATAATACAAAGGAGGAAAAGAAACAAAACTCTAATGAAGAACTAATACTAATGAAGTATGGCAAGCACAGTGTTGCTTAGACAGTTCCTTAAAAGTGGGATAAGAATATCTTAATATTTTAAAAATTAAGCTGACACTTCTGCCTCTAAAAAGCTTTCTAAATGTCAGTCAGTAGCAGGATGCTCTGCCTACACACAGATACTGCAGCTTGAACTTAGTACATCACTTAACAGCAGGCCTTGCTCATTTCATCACTTACTTGCTCATTTCATCACTTAACAGCAGGCCTTGCTCATTTCGTCACTGACAGAATGTAAATATGACTATATTTACATTCTGTCAGTGACGAAATGAGCAAGGCCTGCTGTTAAGTGATGTATTGAGCATGTAAGGTCTGCTTAGTTGGTCAAGGAGAGCTCAGCATTCTTCAGCACTAAACCCAGCAGATCCTCTTTGCTCAGTCTCATCAGACTCATCAATCTCATCAATCTGATGAGGTTAAGCAAAGAGGATCTCCTCGGTTTAGTGCTGAAGAATGCTGACCTCTCCTTGACCAACTATCAGACCCATCTGCAAGGAAATGCAAGGCCCTCATAGGAAGAGTCAGAAGTGTTGAGCAGAAGAAACCAAAGAGCTGATTACACCTTCTACTGCAAAAAAAAGACCATACTTTGCTGAATGAGCCTGGGAACATTTAGTCTAAAAATATCTATGACTGGCAGTCAATCACATCATGCTATAAAACCCCAATCCCACTTTTTCACAGTGAAGACTTCAAAGACATTTGCCCATGGTAGTTGGTATGTGTGAATAATACCAATCTCTACTCAATAATTGTTTTTGCTAGCCCTAGTGTTTTAACAGCACTTCAAAAGTGCTTCAAAAATAGTGCACTATAGTAGAAGTTATAATATACTGTATGGTAAGTAAATCTGATGGAAATATTTTTTGTCTAATCACTAGAATTATTGTAATAATTTAAAAACATTAAAAATAAATAAATAAGTATACATATATATATATATATATATATACACAGGGTTTGTCATCCTTAATCCTCTTGGACAAATCAGTACAAGGGTTGTATTACAGCTTTATGACCATTTCGGCAGAAACCATTTGCTACATCTGGGGCTAATATTGTATTGAGATGCACTTTGACTCCTCTCTGAGGAGGAGTCTAAGTAGCAAGGACTTTCTGCACTCCATGTCTCAGTGAAAGGGCTTCTCTTACAAACTCTGACAGATGCTCCCATTCTGCCTGTGCCACAGAGCTGTCCAAGTATCACACTGTTTTGTCACTATAGAGTGCGACACAGTGCCAGCACCAAGACTCAGATCAGAAGGCTGTATAGGGCCATTTATTAAAGCAACATGTTGCCTTTATAGTTTTACAGCATGTTTACATTTGTTTAACAAACACATACACTGCCCATTGGTCATGGAAAAGAAACAAAACCTTCAATAGGTGAAAGGGAGCCACGTCACTCTGTGAGCCAACTAAAGTCCATATCTTTTAATTTTCTTCACTTTGTCATGGTGATAGCCTTGGTGTCATCTTTGAGAGAGATACGGGGCTTTCCTTATCTTCAGGAAGACTTTGCTGGCTCACAAGAACAGCACAAAAATATCTTTCCTACACTGTTTTTGTCTAACGTGCTACTAAATTTATTTGCCTCAGACTACTGCAGGATCCTAATTCCAAAGCAGTCAAGACTGTCAGCTGGAGAGTCTTCCATTGCCTCAGTGGCCCAGAGAAAATTTCTCACACTTAATTGCAAGCCTGTCACTGTCGGAGACTGAAATGTTATAATTTGTGGCTTAAATATCTTCAAGAACTTTTTGCCTATAATAGCAAAGAAGACTACCACACCCAGACTAAGGCCCTGGATCAAGTTTAGCACCTTTGCAGTGGAGACCACAAGCCCAGGGCTATCAGCTGCCAGACTCACACGAACCCTCACACCAAAGGTGGCGGGAGAAAGGAGAGGTTTTTGGGTGTGTGGTGAAAAAGCCTCTGGTCCCAGGCAGTTAACACCCATCCTCTGCACTGGAGACCAGCTCAGCTCTGAGGCCTCTTCACTCCAGGAAAAGCTGCATCCACATGAAGGACAGCAGAGGGAGTGTCACAGCCCATCAAAGGCCTGTCCCCCCAAAGGGGTCCCCAGACCCTGCACCAGAGTACTGCAAATGATCCAAGAGATCCACAGTGCTGCAAGGGACAGTTTCAAACTTGATCTCCTCAAAGGAGGCTGTGGTGGTCTTTGCAGGGGTCCCAGGGCAAGGGAAGAAATGAGAATCTTGACTCCATGCTTCAGAAGGCTTATTTATTATTTTATGATATATATTATATTAAAAGAAAATTATATATTAAAACTATACAAAAGAAAAAGAAAGGATATATCAGAAAGCTAGAAAGGAATGATAATAAAATCGTGACTGACCAGAGTCCCAGCACAGCTGGACCTGTGATTGGTCATCAAGTAGAAACAATCCACATGGACCAATCAAAGATGCACCTGTTGCATTCCACAGCAGCAGATAATGATTGTTTTTGTTTTCCTCTGAGTCTTCTCAGCTTCTCAGGAGAAAAAATACTGGCAAAAGGATTTTTCAGAAAATATGTCTGTGACAGGAGGCACCTGGGTGTTCCCACCTGACCCAAATGTGTATTATTCCATTGGATTATATACTTTTTGGTGGCAGCAGCAGGGGATGAGGCACCCTCACCACCAAGAAGGCCAGATGGAGGGGAACAATGAGACATCGCTGGGATGCCAAGAAAGGTGATATGTTTCAATCTAACCCCTGTCACTCTTTTCCTGTCCCCCCATGCACACCTCTTTTTCTTTCTTTCTTTCTTTCTTTTTTCTTTCTTTCTTTCTTTCTCTTTGCCTCTTTTACTCCTAAATGAAAAAACCCACCTTTATTTTTGCACGAACATCTAACCTCACTTGGTTTTAATAATGTTTTTTAGGTATATTTTGAACCTTTCTGGGTTAGATCCATATTTGTCACAGACCCTTTTTTTTCCTTTGGTCTTCTGTATTTAACCAGTTTGTTACAGTAACATAGGAGTTGTAATGTGGTGGGGGTTTATGGGTTAGAGACAGAGATGACACACATTCCAATGGTCCTTGTGACAAACAGCCTTGAGTTTATTCCTGCAGCTCCTTTTATAGGAGTTCCAGTTTCCTTGGCTTACATATGTGATTCTTTGTGGTCTTAGCACCATCCAGCTGTCTGCATTTAGGACTGATTGACATTGGCTGAGGGTCCCTGTGTAGATTTAAATATAACCTATCCTTGCCAACCCAGGTACTGCAATACTACAAGGAGTGACCCTAGACAAGCATCAGTGGTTTGACTTTCTCTCTGATTACAAGAAAAGCTTTTCTGATTATTTGACAAAATCCTAAAGAAGTAAAAAACAGCTCCTGACTACTGGCAGGTCACATCCTTAAGCAAAAATTTCCTTCTCCCCGGTATGGATAACATTCATATTACACACCTCTTTACACTGTTGTCATGCTGCCTAGACTGCCCACAGAAAATAAAGCCATAAAAGGACCTGAGCCTTCTGTAGCACAAGGTCATACAGTGCACTTAAGTGACCTGTTCGTATAGTAAAAGATGTGAGATCTGAAATCTCACTAACTCTTTGTAAGGAGGATTATAAATATACCAGTAAGATACAAGAAAATATGGCTGAAAAAAATATAGTGGCTAAAAATAATGTTCCACATAGTAGTTATGCTTAAAAAATATTAGTACATTAAGAAGATATTGAGAGAAAAAACTTGCAGGAACAGATAACTCCAGTTAGTCTTACTTTCCTAAAGAGAAGAAGAGGTTAGCTCTGTCCTTAAACTAGAGAAGAATTTTAGATTGCGTCAAAGAGTTCTTTATACTGCCAACCATTGAAGCTTGTTATATGTATAGTGGTGTCATATATTGCATACAGAAGTATTGGGGAGGTGCTGAGAAGACCACAAAATCAGAGGAGTGCATGTCCTATCTCTAGTTAGAACATGATTTGCACCTACATTCAGGATGTATGTCACCATTTGAATAATTACTAGAGTCTTAAATCTTAACCACAGAAATATTGCTCTCTTTAAAGTACAAGCAGATAAGCTTGGCACACATTATTCTCAGTGGTGGGCAGCCACTCTTACTAGTCAAAATGCAAGACAAAAAAAGTATGCCCTTTTCCCCTGCTACTTGGTAGTCACAATTTTACAACCATTTGTGTCTGCAGTTGTTAGAAATAAATCTATAAGTATACAACTGTACAGTTTATGTTTCCTTTGAAAATTAACTGTCTGTCTAATTTCTAACAGTGCTAAACCTGTCTTGTCACCACATACAGAGATATCCTTGTTTTTCCCAGAAAAAGGCCAGTTATGCTGAAACAGAAAGGGGAATGTGGGATGACAACTTCATTCATTCATAGCATTAAGACAGATAATTTGGCAGGCCAGAAACTGTTCCTGCATCTTAAGCAGTTGCACTAGCAGGAGTATTGAGCTGCCTTGAGCTAGTTCTTAAAGCCAACACCATATTTGCATCACAGATTACTTTTCATGTCTAGTGGGTACCAGCCAAATCTTTCCCTCATTTGCTGTCTCCTTCCATGCTTTGTATTCAAGAAGAATTCTGGTGCCCCAGGAGACTTGTGCCAGTCTTGCTGCCAGCTGATGGACTTAGCTCTTGCCCTCTAGATGTTTCCCCTGTGCCAGTTGCATATACACTTTCCACTTGCTTCGGGGCAGGTTTCCAAATCAAAAGTGTGCATTGTGTTAGAGCATGGTGTTCACATCAAGGCACTGCCTCTGGCGCTATGAATGGCTCTTTCTCTTCTTGTGTTTCTGTATTCCCAGTGATCCTGTCTTTTGCACGCCAAAGGCTGCTGTGACAGCAAATATCAAGGGTACAAGAATAATCATATGGAACATTTTGAGAAAAGGATTATTTGGAATAAAATTAATTTTTGGTCTTGACATTTTTACAATAAAGACAATTTGCTCAAAGTATTCAATTACTTATTTCATATAGACAAGATTTCTTGCATATAGTTTTCTTGAGAAGTAAACAACATAATGTGCCTCATTTCAGCCTGAGCTGATAGGATGATATGCTAAAACTGTGACACTCATACACTATGTGGAATCTGTACAATAAGTTTGAGGATACTGATCCTTGACAAAACAGAAAATCTTAGGACATAACTACAAGGGTGAAAGCTCTTTGGAAATATTTAGGCAGAACACAGTTAAGATAGTATAGCATAAATTGAAGGTGGATGGTTAAGATGATTACATTAGCTTGCCAGCATACTCTGGAATCAAATCAGTCAATATCAGTTTGTTCACTGGGTCACAGAATCACTAATACTTTATTTAAGCATTCGCCCAAATTACATAGTAAGAATGTGTTTTCCAGACTCTATGATTGTTCCTCAAAGGTAATGTGATATACTCGATTCAGGATTCCTTAGGGTCTCAAATTATTAAAGTTATATCATAATTTATGGTTTTGAACTGAAAATTTTCTGCAGTGAATGTTCAGTTCGTTTTCTCTATATAACTTGTGAAGCATCGACTACATAAAGAAATCATAATCAGTAGAACATTGACATCATAATCAGTAGAACCATACTTAGTCCACTTAGAGAGATAGATAATACTTGATCAGTTTAAACTTCACACCATGAGCTATAAAAGTCAGAGAACAGAACCCCTCTTGGTATACCTGTGGTTACATTTCAAAGAGTAGGGGAAGGAAAAGCTTATAAAAAATCTCAGGACATAAATTTACAGTGTTTGGAAAAGAATAATGAAACAGAGGCAACAGAAAAGTGCATAGCTTGCATAGGCTATTAGAACACATTGGTGTTGCTTATCCTCTTGAATTACTTCTTTGTCCCTCCAATTTTTGATCTCTCAAGGCTCAAACTGATACGCTGTAAACCATGAGGTTAAGAAGCAAAGAGGGCCCCATTCCTTTTTGCACTGATTTGTTTGACACCACTGAGAAAAGGAGAACCATGTGAAATTTTGATATAAACAATTAGAGACAATGCAGTTCAAGCAACTATTTCCAGTCTTTTTGAATAAATATAGTCTGTGGGTAATAAGTTATGACAACATAGATTTAATACCAATTTCAGTCAGCAAACTCATGTTTCCTATAATTTTGTAGGAGAAGCAACAGTACTACCTAAGAAAAGGATTTAAAGTGGGTTTAAATATAAAGAACAAAAAAACCTCCATGAAACACAACAAAAAACCCCAGAAATTAGTACCTATAGTTTTGTATTTTATATACTTTCAGTATAGAGAGAATGAAACAGATATGTAAGTTTAGAAAGACTATGGTTTATACAGGTTTGAAAAATAGGTATAATAACAATTAAAGAACTCAAACTTATCTGAATGATGAATACTGTTTTTCCATCCTGCCTAATTTAAAAACTCTATATGTTTATACATAATTTTCTAATAAGAGGTGTTCATTTACTTCCCTTTAAATACCATCATGTATTCTTAATTGTTTCCCAATAAATTTATTGCATTTGGGTCCAAATAAACCCTCTTAAAATACAATCATTTTATACACTTTTTCAGCAAATGTCAGAGAACATAATTAATATGGTATCTCAGTAACTATGGAGAACAAGATGTTCTAAGGATAGAAGAGAGGATGTATAGTCAATTATTGACTTAGGAAGTGTAGAAATAAGATTTAGGAGTCTTATTTTTTTGCCTTGTCCTTAAATTCACATGAAAAATATGACTGATACAGGAGGCATTTAAGTGTTGTAGTTCTATATTTAGGTACTATGTCATGGTTATTTCCTTATCTAAAAGTACTTATTAAAAAGTATAAGACTTAATTTTTTTTTTTTAATTCACAAAAGTATTAAGTAGCAACATTCTGTAGTGCATACTATATGAAAAAATTATTTTTAATTCCAGACAAACAACTGGGCATCCAATTTATCAGTGTGAAAGGGACTTTACACTTTTTAGTCAAGCAGCTGATTAAGTTATTGGTAAATTATTCAACAGGAAAAATTAAGCAAACAAATGTTTAAAAGACAGAGTTTAGAACACCATCTACTCTTAGAATACTGTATTAACAGTGGACCAAAAGCTGTTACATACTTACAGGTAAATGGCAATGATAATCATACAGCACATGTTTTTTAGCATGTGGATTGATTGCACTAAGATTATATATAGAAAAAGCTTTCCCTTAACATGTCACAAGGCAGAGAAGGAATAGCCTCTGAAGAAAATCAAAAGAGGTGGGTTTTTATATTACTTAGTAGAATATGAATATCATAAGCAAACCAAGAAAACAAATTATTGAAGGGATGCTGAAAAAATAGAAGAATATTGTACAAATCAGAAAAAGATTTCTGATTTGTACAATATTAATAAGATAAATAATTTCAGATTTTATCTAGCATACTAAAAAGAAATACATTGACATCATCCAATGTAAATACTGGTAAAACACCTGTCATATGTAAAAAGTAAATCCAAGAAAGAAATTAAAACTGTAAAAAAGAAACAGAACATCATGTCTCAACCCTTCAATCAATGCAACATTAACTTTCTGATTACTGAAAGCCAGATACTCTTTGTTAAATTAAACGTTCCAATAGGCAGCAGCAAAATCAGTAGATATAGTGGAGTAATTCCAGGAGCCTTTAGAATGCCTTTAGCTACTGAAATAGGCAATATTTAAGAATTTGATTTACAAAATCTTGGTACCATAAGTTCTGGTCACTTCAGAAAAAAGTCAGACTGCAGATGTTACTTACAAAATATAGGATTTTAAGTCTAAATTGTTTAATATAATATTTTATTCAAATTGGGAACAGTTGGTGAATAAACCTATTTCTAAAACGAAAAGAATGATCACCATTTTAAGTTTACATGAAGTCACTTTTTCCAGTTTCATACATAAATACTCCTAATCGACAGTGAACAGAAATAAAATTTCATTATGAGTTGATACAACACCTTCATATCCTAAACCATATTTCTAAAAATAGAATTTTTTTTCCTCAGTATAACTATAGATCATGCATTCTTAAATTTTAACACCAAGTTCTTTCATAATCATTGAGGAACTCTGGCCTTGTTCAATGTGCAGCTGAAGATATTTCTTAAATTGTCAATGACTTCAGTGATTGCTCTCTACATCCAATGCTACCAGATTTCTTAAGGATGATCCATGAGTTACTGTAGCCCATGCTTTAACTCCAATGACTGACAAGAAATGAGATTATAAAATATGCCAGTTTCTATTGAAACCCTGAAACATGAGTATAGCTTATGACATAAACTTGTCTTTCAGTTATTAACAGTTCATTTGGTTCAGAATTTTAAAAGAATAAATTTGACTTTTTTAGAATATTCAGAGCTTGTTAAGACATTTCCATAAGCATATATAAAAGCAATTTTTTAAAAAGTGAATTCATTTTCTACCAGTGATTTAAGTGCTAGAAAATTTTTAAGAAATAAAGCTTTTAAGAAATAAAGTTTTTTGTTTAATACTGAGAGAAGGAATTTTAGTTCATTGATGCGCAAGAATACAAGTAATTGCCAAATAATTTCAGTAGGCTATTTTGTTCTTTTGCTTTTGTTAATATATCTTTAGTTAACTATATAGGGGTCTTTTAAATTATGAATACGTGTATATTTTTAAAGAGAATGGCTGTGTACCTTAGTGATCTCAAATATAACAGCTTCAGATTCACTTGTATAATTCTGATACTTAGAAATTTCCTGTTTACAAAATTCTGCAGGCTTAAAGAAAGAGCAACCTGAATGATCAAAATTGGCAAAACTCAGCTGTGATGGATGTGCTCCTCCTGTTTGAACTAATGGGGCTCTGGTGGAAGTTGATTCTCAGCATGTAGAATCTAACTTAATCCTATTGTGGATGGGTAATTCTCTGTCAGTGAGACTTCAGCACGTGACTTCCCAAAGTGTGGTATAGCTGGAGATGGTGCTGATTACTGGTCAAAACTGCATGAACACAGCAGAAAATGTGACTACAGGTGTTGACTGTCACTTTATACTATAAGTATTTGCAGCCATCAAGGTCCATTGAGCTCTCCCTCTGCAGCATCTGTCTGTGCCCTGGTGATCTTCCCTCAAGCAGGGACACCTCTCAGGACTACCTCTCAAGGCTGAAAGCTCCTTTACCTGACTCTAGACACCACAAGTAGGTGCCAATTTTCATGTGCATATAACATTTGAAATACATTTAGTTAAGTTGTCATGAACATTTAGTAGCAAATTGACCGCTAATCCATGTGTACTTATTAAATATTTTACATACCTAAATCTATTGGTTAAAAATTTTTAACTGCCTACTCATATCTGTCTGAGTGAGCTCAGACTACTTACTGCAACAACAGTCCATACACCAAGACTATTGTCTCCCTCTCTCCATTATGACAATTCTAATAATTTCAACAAGATTTCCTGAAACCCCATTTTAAACATTGACTATGATTCTTCAACAAGTCATGCCAAAGTTACTGAAATATCCTTAAGCATAATGGCACTTTATTAGGAAGGAAGGACTGATAATTTTATTTCTATATTTTAGTTGTACATTTCCCAATAAAACAGTGTTTTGTATCTAAATAGTCTTTAGGGACTACTTCATTAATGCTGCTACCAGTAACAACAGTAATAACAATAATATGCAGAAGTAGTAATAGAGAACATTTATTTTTGCAGGCTCTTTTGTAACTGTCCATAAATATAAAGCATTACTCCTTTTCATTGTTTTATCAATATTCCTATATATAAGAGGATATATGCTGACAGTGAAAACTGACACACAATGAAGAAATTATTTTTGCTGTTGTTGCTCTGAAGTATTAGTTTTTAAAATAATTTCTTTAGGTATGACTCTGAGGAGTCCTTACCAAAGGTCTTGACAGAGTATTACCCAGTAATCCATGGGTTTATCATCACATTTTGCAAAAAACTCATTTCAGTGATGTAGCAATAGTTTGAAGGTCATAATAATCTGTGAAGGTTAATTTCCTGAAGCACGGTTCAAAGCTTTTGCAACACTCAGGGGTGAACTGGGTGTTTTGCTGAAGCCTACTTCAATCAAGATCTAACCTGTGAACAATCAAGAAATACTGCACAAGTACTTCTAAGATCCACTTTTCTAATCCAAAGGTGTGATAGGATGCAGCCAACCATGGTAATTCTACTTGGAACAAGTTATTATCAGATAGAAAACAGGTTGGTAGGCTGAAAGGTGGTGGAGACTTTAAAGACTTCAAATGTTTTCTTGAATAGAATATGCACTTTTTTACTTGTCTCTTTCCCAAATGTGTCATTTATCTGTTGCAGCAGATTCTTTTCTATCCAAGGCAAGCAAATAAACTGGGATAGGGGCGGGGGGGGAGGGTGTGGAAACAGCACCCTCTAGCCACTTCACTCTCTACTATGATTCTCTACACTTCTGTGACTAATTAAGTTTACGCCCTCTCACACAAACACTGTCTATGCAGATCTCTCTACTATTATGTACCCTGTCCTTAGACTGATTTTTAGCCCAAGGGAATGCAGGGAGACCTCCTGAATAAATCAGCTTACAGAGATAGGAGCAATTAGGGATCAATGGAAACTTATATTGAACATCTTTTAGTCATGTTAAAAATGCCAATCACTTGTTTCCAAAATTTTAAAAGTTTAATAGCAATAAAATGGTTATAAAAATACTAATACAATTACAGTACTAATAATTTGGACAAATTGAATTAGGACAATATTAGACAATAAAGATAAAGAGTTACGGATGTCCGGGTACCTTTTTCTGGGCAGCACAAGCCCGAAAAAGGATACCCATTAACAAAGGATTAACCCTTAAAAACAATAGCCTGTGGCATATTCATACACTTCATACATGATGCATAAATTCCATTCAAATACAGGATTCTGTCTGGTCATCATCAACTTCTTCCTCCAAATCCTAACAGCACCTTCGAGGCGGGAAGAAGTTCGTTTCTTCTGATAGGAGGGCCATAAATTCTTTTTCTCTGAAAGATTTAGGTGTCCTGTGGCTACTATCTTGGTGCGAGTCCTTTCTTTTTTAAAAAAGTATCCTACATAGCATTGTTTCTATTTTAACAATTTTTATCACCTAAAACTATATTTAACACAGTACTTAAGAAAACTAATACAGCGTTACTTTCTAACACAACACATATAATACTCATTTTAATATTTGTGAAAAGCCAATCATAAAATACATGCATCTTTCACAAGTTAAGAGTCTTCATTTGCACTTTAGAAG
Source organism: Agelaius phoeniceus (assembly GCF_051311805.1). Lineage (NCBI taxonomy): Eukaryota > Metazoa > Chordata > Aves > Passeriformes > Icteridae > Agelaius > Agelaius phoeniceus. The sequence goes on from NC_135303.1 coordinate 18,677,176, forward strand.
TTTCTTGTATCTGTTTTGCCTTAGGCTGTAACTACACATGCTTTTTTCTGTATTTTCCCATCTACCTCTCCCATTTCCCATGGTTACTAACACCTCAGAATAATTCTTATAGAAGTGGTAAAGTTGATGCTCTGACATCCTGGGCACACAGACTCATTCCCAAACCACTCAGCCTGGAAAGGACATCAAGAGGTCTTTTTTTTGCCACCTGTGGTGGTTTGACAGGAAATATGTTTTCTGGGATGCTGTGGTTAGGCCAATGGATGTTCAGATTTTAATATTGGCACCTAATGTGGCCATTGGGACATTGGATCTGCCTCTGAGAACACAGGGTTAAAAGCAGGGCTCTCCCCTGGGAGGCTCTCTTGGGTTCTGGTCAGTGAAAGGTTCAGAGCTCCCCTGCCCGGCTGCGGGCTGGGCAGGGCAGGGGCAGCCATGCGGCCGGGTGAGGTAGGCCTGGGCCCTGGACAGAAGGGAGGGGAAGGCCCCTGCAGGATGGAAGGGTGGAGGAGCACTGAGAGGCATTGGGCAGCCACCCCTCACCCCCACACCCCCCTCCCAGGAGAGACAGAGAGAGAGAGACTGGTGCCTATGGCTTGTGCCACCTTGAAATTTAATAGTGGCCGGCCGAGAAGGAGAAGTGGGGGGTGAGAGAAGGTGCCTGGCAGGGCAGCCGTGGGAGTTCCAGACAGACAGACCCTCAGATTTTTAACCCTTTTCTTGGATGATGGAAACCTTACAAATGCTAATCCTCCTGGAACTGAATGAGAAGAGAGATATAGATGAGATAAGAGGAAATGGGCCACGAGAGAAATAGAGAAAAACTCAGGTGGAAGAGATGATGGAGTGGCTTATGCTGGACTCTTTTTGTGTAGCCATGGACAGAGCCACGTTTCCTTGTGATACAGGGATGGCATTCTAGGGGGAGGCAATCCCTCAGGACCAAGAGGGTTCGGAGTGGGTACCCCTCGGCCCCAGGGGGTGAAAAATATGGGGGGGACAGATGTCCTAAAGTTGAGACTGCGCCTTTTTGGAGTGGGATGAAGCATCCTTAAAAGTCAACCCTAGAAGCAGTTCTGGTTCATGTTCAGTGGTGAGAGCGCTGCACATGAAAGGAAGAGGTCACCATTGGCACAAGAAGGACTCCTTCTCCTCTTGATGAACTGAGGATTGAGTATTCTGAAGGGTGGTGCCAGACCAAGAGTCGATGATTTGGGGGATGTATTGTATTCGGAATTTGGTGGGGAGAAGGAGGAGATGTATTTGTGAAGTTTTCATTTTCCTCGTGTGTTACTTTTTTCTCCTTTCCCTTGTAGTTTAGTTAATAAATTTTCTTTTTCCTAAGTGGGAGCCTGCTTTGCTTATTCCTGGTCACATCTCACAGCAGAAACCAGGGAGAGAGTATTCTCATGGAGGCACTGGCATTGTTTCAGTGTCAAACCATCACACCACCTCTACTCATAATATGGTTAGTTCTGAGCTTAGATTAGGTTGCTCAGGGTTCCCTCTATCTGGAGCTTGAAATTCCTCTAGTAGGAAGACAAGCTGTGGAGCTTTTCTGTGCAATCTATGCCACTGCTTAATCATCACTAATTATTCCCACCATCTCCACCATATCCATTTGGAACTTCCCCTACTCAGTTTACCCTTGTTTGGTCCCATCCTCAGACCAGGCATAGCTGTGAGGAGCTGTGCTCTTTTCAGGACATCCGCTGCTCAGCAGGTAATATTATTCCTAAGACTATTCTAGAGACAGGGATCTTCAATGAGAAACTTATTTCAGGTTTTTACATAAGCACAAATGAATGCTGTTGCAGTACACTTGAGAGGAAATTTGAGAGCAACATAAGAACACTTGTGAAGAGGAAGACAACTTCCTTCACAAGGAAGTAATTCCTTCAACACAATTCCTTCACAATTTTAAGACCATGAAAAATTTAAACCATTAAAATGTTTCATTTACTGACTATATAGAAACAAAATCAAGTTCAATAGTCTGAGCCCTATTCATTTCTTACCTTATTAAAATAATGTCAGGGAGGGATTGATCTCAGAAAGTTTAGTCTCTCTCTAAAAGGGTTAATTGTGTAATTCTGCAGATATAAAAATCCAGTTGTATACAGTTAGACTGTGTTTTGCACTGTGCTGACACAGCAGTCATTATAATCAGCAAGATTTTTAAGTTCAAAGCTGTGGATGAACTCAATCTCTTAAGTAAAATAGCCTTACTTGAATACTTCCTCCCCTTCTGTGTATTTTTTGTGAGGTTTTTTTTGTTTGTTTTCTTGTGGGGTTTTGAGGTTTTTTGGGGTTTTTTTTGTTTGGTTAGTTGGTTGGTTTGGTTTGGTTTTTGTTTGTTTGTTTGGGGTGTTTTTTGGGGGTGATTTGGGTTTATTTGAAATGTGAAAAAGAGAACATAAAAGCATACAACTCAGATTCATAGATGTAAGGCAAAAGGAATGCCTGTCCAAATGCCCACTCCATTTCTCTGTGAAGACATTTCCCCATTTTATTGATCTTTCATCTTGTGTGCTTCAAAGGTCAGATTTTAATAGAAATTAACCATGCCTATGCATGTAATTCTATGTCTATATTCTCAACGCTTAATTCTACAAATGCACTTTAAAAACAGATCTTTTTCAATTCAGTAAAACTGAATTGACAAAATAAGCATGTCAATTAAATTTTCAAGCAGTTTAGAATTGCAAAGGGCAGTGCTTGTGCAGAATCAGAATTCTCCTGTCTCACCTTCACTAGCAAATTGCACAAGAATTTTTTCAAGTTTCTATCTTTTCTTGGACAGAAATAACACAAACCCCCTAAAGTCTCATAGTACCTCAAAGTCTCATATATTTTCATATGTGTTTCTTCCTATGTTTTCCTGTTAATAACTTTGCTGAATTATTTTACTTTCTTCTTTATTAAAAAAAAAAATTGTTTTTAATTTGTAAGCTCTTACCAAGCACTTTAAACAAGTTCGTTTCTCTGACAGAAGGGTTATGGTAACAGAAATAATGAAAACCAAACAGTAGAGTAAGATCTACTTTAAACTCACATCTCCACCTACCAGATCTGACTGGTCTTTAAAGATAAATTAGTCCATTAGTTTTCTACACCTTTGATGTTTTTCTGAATGCAACTCTTTTACAGTTAATCAATAGGAATTTGTTGTTGTTATATTCAGAAGTTGTTTACAGGATGCTAATATGTTTGTGCCTTGTGCTTATGCCACCCAATCCTGAGTGAGTCACTGTGGTAGTAATGCAAAGGAAGTCAGAAGCTTACCCCCTTGATGAATTTCTCTTACAAATTGATAGCTAATCTTTCAGTAATCAGTAAAAAAGCTAAGCAGGTTTGCCAAGAGGACTAAATGTTGCTGCAGAAGGTGATAGGCTGTGTGTCTGATCACCGACTCCATCCAGGTATCAGTATAGGACAGAGACTATAATTTATAAACCACTGTTACTCACAGCAGGAAAGTGCCAGTGACAGGAAGGGCTACAAAAGCAATTTAATTTGTAACTGATTATTTCTCTTATATTGTTCCTCTTCTCAACACTGTAGGCAAAGCAAACCATCCCTTCTCACCAAAATTTTTTTTTTTGCCAGTCACAAATGTTGGATGGCATGCATTCCATTGCAAATAAGCTGCAATGTTTATAAGAAGTCATATGCTTCTTTCAACTACTCATGTAAAAGATTTTTCTTGCAGGATGGCACATACAGCCCTGACTTTTTTGTTTGTTGCAGTTCATTGTAACTTTCCTTTTTGTGACAGAAATTTGTGGAAAGTCTGAAAACCATGCAAATAAATATTTTAACCTTTCTTTTTTGCACATTTTAAAAACTACCTAAACCAAAACAGAATCATAAGCCTGAAATTAAACATTTTAACATTGTAAATTATGGAGGCAGATTAGATCACTGGGTGCTTTGCAGACACAGCAGGTGTACTGTACTGTACAGTGTACACTGCACAGTACAGTACCCTATAAACATTTAAAGCACCTAAAACCAAAACATTTGAAGATTTGTATTAAAGAAATGCCCGAGTTTATAACAACAACATTAATAATATTAATAATAATGTGAAGCAATAATATTAATAATAATGTCAAATTTACTTTATAAATAATGTATTTTACATTTCTGACTTCTTTAATTTCTTCAGGATTTCATCACAGCTACATGAAAGGAGATTATCGTTAGGTAGGTGTTGGTCACTTCTGCCTCATCTCAACTGAAAGGATGAGTGGAAATGGCCTTAAGACTCAACAGGAGCAGTTCAGCTTAGATATTAGAAAGTTTTTCACTAACAGAGTGATTAGACATCAGAATAAGTTGCCCAGAGGGGTGGTGGAGTCACTATCTCTGGAAATGTTCAAAAGGCATCTGGAGGTGGCAGCAGGGGGTATGGTTAGAGGTGATTATGTTGGTATTGAGTTAGGTGATATTGAAGGTGTTCTCCAACCCTGATTCTTGTGAAAAGATTGTAGAGCATTACGTGTACAAGACTAGCCATAATAATAGGAACACTCACTTCCTTTCAATGTAAATAATTTAAAATATCAAAAATGTTCAAAGGAATTTATCTTCTATCAAGTCACTTAAAGGAGGAATCACTTATCAAAATAGTGGTTTTCAATTATAATTTAGCTTTGACATTTTTGCTTTTCCTGCCATTTGGATTTCAACAACTGTGGTCTGTAAGCTACAATTTCTAACTTGAACTTAGCAAACCATTAGGTGTACTCTAAAATAAAAATGGATTTTCTATGTCACTTTTCCACACAGATTCACCATAACTAACAGCTACTAACTGCTTTATTGGATGCCCTGGATAATCTCTTTTTGTAGCATAAAGGAAAGTCAGATCAAAATAATTCTTACCAATACCTTATTATTTTGATCCTTTATCAAGACAAAATGAAAGGATCAACTACAATTTATCAAGGCCACTAACTTCAGGGAGGCCAGAATAGTAGCCCACATTCAAAACAGTTTTAGTTTCTTCCCCAGCCAAGTTAATTCTCACCAAACATTTAAACTCTCTTTGCAGTTAACTTCAGTCAAATCCTCATCCTTGTAGCCTTGTAGATTTAAAGTATGTGAGAGAATGAACTTGGAAAATAAGTTCAGTATCCCTGGCCTGAAAATCCATGAAAAAATATTCCATGTTATGTTCAGTACAGTAAGAGTATCTCTCCAACAGGGTGCCACATTTGGTTAGTCTAATTACCCCTGCATTAAGCTTAAGGCTGAGTGGGCACCATGGAAGTTGTTTCTTTGGCCTCCATATTATATCAATATCTACAGTTTGTAGTGTTGCAGACATGTCATAGGATGAAGATTCTCCCACCTTTTAAAATAGCCTTATAAATTCACCTCGGAGGATTAAAATACTTCACAAAAATGGACAAAGATGCAGCACAGCTGTGGGTTTGAAATCCATAAATAATTTTGAAATTTTATTTTTCTGTAATGGAGAATTAGGATACAAGACTCCATGATGGTCACAGAAGTCTATTTGCAGATATTTAAGAACGGACTAAGACCCAGATTAATCTTGAAATTCTTTCTTCTATACTGTATGTCAATGACTCTCAATATCAGTTATTTCTGCCCAAGAAGTTCAAACACAGTGAAGGGAACATGTAAACACAAATGACTTTATAATCTATTAACACAGAAGCAATTAAGATTGTTTACAGTTGTGTATATATTCACACCCAATAAGTCAAGAAAATGCTTTTGCAAATTTACGTAAACTGTGTTTTGAATATATTGTTTAAGAATATTTAAGGTGACAGTGCTCCCAAAAATGAGTCCTTTTAATCCTGTGTGTTCTTAATGGCTGTCCTTCATTCACATTCCAATGCTCAGAAGGCAGCCCTACTTCAGCCCTCTCAACCCAATCCATCAGAATGAAATTAAAGGTAAGGATCAGGATGTGCTGCAGGGGATAGAAAAGGGGGCTAGGACCAGTCTTTCACATTATTATTTCAAAATTAGATAAACTTCTGCTTAAGAGAGTGTAGGAGATATTTCTCCCTTCAGTTACCTCTAGTAAATTACTCCAAGGGGAAGCTAGTTTGACCCAGGAGCATCAGAATTCTTGGTGACACATTGATTAGCATGCTAGGGTGTGTGTCTATGATGCACTGACCTGCTAGGAGGCTGTGCACATGCCTAGATTTCTGTTTGGTTTGGTCTCACTATTTATTTTTGGTGTTTGTCAGAAGCTATGGGATCTTGAATAAAAATAAATCTTCCATAGTAATGTTTTGTTGCAAAAGATTCTAGCAATATTAATGTGAAATGTGTGAGAAAGTGTCAAGATTACTGAATCTGGTGACTCTAGCATCTTCACTGTAGAGTTTTGGCCTCATAGAGCAGTATAGCCATTTTGAGAAACAAGTGGACCCTTACTTGTTTCAAGTTTATGCAGCCTTTTTCTGGGCATTTAATAGTAGGAAAGCTCTGACTGTATGTAGAGCAGTTTCAGGTGAAATTGATGTGATCCATGGTCACATTTTTTAATATGGGTAAGGGGGATGGGGAGGAAGCATTATATTAGAAGTGAAATAAAGAAAGATGAGAGAAAAGTCTTGAAAAGTAGGGAACCAAAAACTGTTTTGCAAGATGGACAATGTGAAGAAAAAGGACAATTTCTGGAATTAAAAAAAAAAAACAAAACAAACAAACCATACGGTAGAAGAATTCCAAGACCTTTTAGGCCACAAATTTAGACAATTGTTAAGAATAAAAAGACTGCAATTAAAACTCCTATAAGTAGCTCAGTTGATTAAAGACATTTTTAGCCAATGTAAGGGACCTATAGTGAGTAAAACCTTAATTTTGTTACCTTTTGTTACCTAGCTATATGTGTTAAAGCTAGTTGAATTTATCTGTGTTTCTTGATGTTACTAATTTTAGAGCAGAGTTTTCTCCCTTGTCATTTTTCTTTTGCTGCTGTTTCTGAAAGGTCTGAAGATGATTTTTGCTTGTTTGTTTGGAGATTTTGGTGAAATAGTTTATTTGTATTTGGTCTCTACTATTTTTCAGGGGTAAATAGAGGTTGGCAAGTCACCTTGTTTCCCTTTCTTCTGTCATAAATGCTCATTGAAATCTTTTGTCCTTTATTGTGACAAATATCATTTTGAAACACAAGGGGAAGTGAGCATTTGGAGAAAGAACAAGTGAATAGTATCCAAAATGTCATCTCTATACTATTCAAATAAATAGGTAGCTTTTCTCCTCTTTTTAAAACCCCATTTCCCAAAACTGATATTTTCAACCAGTTTGAAACTTCAGAATTAGACATTTCATATACAATTTCCAAAATTGCAAACTGTCCTTACCACTGGAAGATGTACTGGGAGAGCAGAGAAAATCACTGAACCTAAGAATGCATGCATAGATGTTGCTGCTCTCACAACTTTGTTTCTCCAATCTGCATAAATAATCAGATTGATAATTCCACAAAAGGCCTATGTATGGAAGAGGGAAAATATGATCTTCTCCAAAAATGAGTGTGAGTGGTTACCAAGACCCAAGGACTATTAGCTAGGGATTTAATGAAATGTGATATAGAAAATTTTTTCCTCTATCTGCCACAGCTAAAACATGTCTCTTGGTCAGTTTATCCTTTTTTAACCCATACAGCACATCCACAAACTTAAGATAATTATGTAAAACACAAGAGATAAATAAAGAAGCTGTCATCAGGAAAAGAGACAGAAATATAAACAACTCTCTTGAGGATGCTGGGGTCTAAAGCCCAGAACATTACTGTCAAATGTTGTATGTTTGCAAATTTCCAAATATTAATAATGTTACAATTTTTAGTTTTCCAACACAACAGAAGGAAACAACACCAAAGGGAGGGGAAATTCTTCTTTGAATTGACATCTACTAAAAGAGGTGCTCTGCTCTTTTCAAGTAAATTCAAAGAACTCTTGGACCTCTAACACTGTTAAGTTTCTTATACAAAGTCAAGAAATCTAATATTTCCTTCTGTTTTGGGATCAGTTTTATCCAGCTTGGATAAAACTGGATATTGGTTATATCCAGTTTTATATCTTGGATATTGGTTTTAAGTGACAAGGGAGAAAATGGGAAATTATATATATTTTTTCAAGCTGTCATCAATTCAAAGTGCTACAGTCACAGCGCATACCTGGTCATCATGGAATTATTAACATTTTGAAGATAATTCTCCACTGTCATTGGACACAACAAAAGACAATTGGCATATTTATGGTTCCTGTAGTCACTTCTAGTTTTTAATTAAAGAACCAGAAGAGAACAGTATCTGTGCTCTGTTTTCAGTCTTTCAGTTGCAAAGAGATTCAGAAAGTGAGCAGTCCTACAAAATGCAGCAAGAGAGGAGAGCTAGAGGAAGGAGTTTTCTTGCACCATGACAAGAGCATTGTCTAGGAGAAAAAGTTGGAGCATGTAAGAATAGGACAGTGGAACTGTCAGAGACATTATGGTAGAAGAAACTAAGTCTGCCTTGTGAGAGAATGGGGAAATGCTGAAACATTGTTCTTGAAAGGAAATACACAGAATAATGTTCAGAATGAGTTGTATTCAAATGTGCCCAAATTAAATACTCAAGTTGCATGAAGTGACTGAAGGGAAAAAAAGAAATAATATTTAACTTAAAAATGAAATATATTTTATTTCACAATTTTAATTTTTTTAACTCATTTTTTCAACACCAGTGATTTGAAGGATCTGAGACTGTTTATCACTTAATTTCATTCTGGCTAAACATCATAAATTCCTGAGTTCTCATTGACTTATGTTTGCATATTTTTCTCTGGAAGCTTCTTGCATTACAAGACTTCATCTCCCTTCTCATATATTCTTGCAACCAACACTGAACACAGTAAGGGTGCAGTTACAGTCTGTTCTGTTCCTTACTCCCAAGGGAAACCTGAAGTCTGCAACATGTGAGTAGGACTTATGCAAAGTCATTATTGACTCTAACTCTCCCTTAGCTACTGAAGTAAGCAGTAGCTTTTCTCACAAGGGTCAAAATATTCAGGATGTCTTCCCTTTGACAGTTTCTAGTTGGTCAAATATCAACTTACTTCCAAAAGTTACTCCCATAATTTTTGTCTCCTTTTTAAGCTAAACCCAGATATACTTCCGTAGGTTCTAGACAAATAGATCTTATAATTACATCTGCATGTGCAGAGTACCTTGTCTTCCTATTTCCCAGATTCTTTCAACAAACAATATCATCAAATATCAAACCTTGTCCTATACCTAACTCAAACAGTGGCAGCTAACCTTTGTTACTCTGCTGTTTTCAGGCACTGTTCTGGCACACTTTTACCCACAGCTGCCAAATTACTATATATGTAACACCCTTAATGATAGAGAAGATTGATAATAATTCAAAATATCCAAAGATCATGTTATGCTTTGGCACAAATAAATTCTTACAGAGGATTTATCTGTAGCTACAGTGATCACTGTTTCTCCTTTGTATGCAACTCAACCTGATAGTACATCTTAAACTAACCTATTTAATCTACACTACACTTTAAGGATACCTTAAAGTGTGCTGAGCAATGCATTCTGATAGCTCACCTCTAAATCCTCATCAGAGATTATTAAACAGCAAGACCACAGACAGCAGGATATGAGATTTTGATGGGAGATTATTATTTAGCTAGAACTTCAATACATGAGTTGTGTTAGAGGAATCTCATCTGAAGCTATGTTTGAGAAACTCCAAATCATTTAATTAGGCTTTATGGAGTCAAAACTTAATGTTCGACTAATGACTTGGCAGGTACTTAAAATGAAGAGTGAACTATAAATGGATTCCTAAATTGAAATTATTTCTAAAAATTTTGACAGATGGACAAGGCTGGTAGGGAATAAATTTGTAAGATGTGAAGAAGACAGATGGCCAGCAACATTAACGGCTATTGGCTATATAATGGTATATATGACATATACTCCAGGTACAAGGGCGCAAAGAAATTACCTACTGTCCCTAATGTTTAAGGCAATGGTTGAAAGAAAAAGATGCTCTTCATTGGTCTGAAAGAGATAAGGCCCACCAATTTCTGTAGCGAATAGGACATGACAAGCCATGCAAATGCAATGTACTTGCTTTGATTTCTCAGTATTACAAATTCAGTTGAAGACAGCAACATGCTGAACAACAGTAGCATCAGCTGTTTAACACTGTCTGAAATGACAAGTGACCATTACCAGCTGAGATGCTTGCAAATACTTTTTTGTGGACACTTATTGCAAAATTGACACACAAACCCTGTAAATGTGTAAAAAACCCCATATTTATAGCTTTCTCACCTTTCTGCAGTAAGCTGTAGTAGGGCAAATGACACGAGACAAGCCAGAAGCATTCAAGATATATTGTGGGGAAGAAAAAAGAATTTTTCAAAACACGTGAATTTGGAGTAAAATTAAAAACATGGAATTTCGATGTGTATGATTCTATGTACAATTTTTTGGCAGAGAAAATAAAAAAAAAATTGTAAGGAGTACACTGACACATTAAATAATATGTATGGCTCAGCTATAACCAAAATATGTTCACAATATCAGTATTACAAGCTTTAAAAAGAGACAAAAGGTGCCAACCATCAAATGAATGCAGTCAGGCACAAGTTATTGAGAATAGCAGGAATGCACACAATTCGAAACAACCAGAGAAATCATAGTGTAAAACCCCTGTTGACAAAAAAACAGCCACAGAAGGGTTTGACCTCCCAGCCTAGGTTATTCTGCACAACATGAGAGAGATGAGTCCTGAGATGAAGTGGGAAGACAAAGCAGCAATTGTAATAAACAGGGCAGAATAGGAGAGTAAGGCAGATATGGGAATGGCACATAATTAAAACAATCCAGCAAAGGGGAAAATATTTATCATTTGTGAAAGTGCTCAGTGTTTCTTTTGCATATGTCAGCTGAACAGGCACAAAGCTCCAAAGCATGCACAAACACAGAACCTGGCACTGAGCAGACCACTGAATTGTTTTGAGCTTCTGTACAAACAACACAAATGGAGGCAGGTGAAATGCTCAGCACATCACCTACGGAGAAGCTTAAAAGGCCATAAGAATCAAAATTAAAAGAGCAGAATTAGTCCGCTTCACATCAGCATTGAAGGGGAAAACACTATGTCTAAAAGCATATGGAACCCACCAAGCTGGCAGAAGACAGAAACTCCCCCTCTAAGCAGCCAGAAGAAACACATATTGATAGAAACAGTCAAATTTTAAAAATTATTCTTGTAAGTTCAACAAAATGTTGATTTTAAGTCTTAAGGAGCTACTCAGACAGATGAAAACCATGACAACAGAATCAACATAGACCTAAAAGAAATGATTAATTAAAAGACAATAAAATTACAGATGTGTTTAAAAAATAAGGTGTTTTCTGAATTGTTGTACAAAGAATGAAAAATCACTAAAAAATCATGTGAAGGGATGAAACATACTTTTGCAGTTCGATGATAAAGAAACAGTGCCAGAATCCAGTTATGCAAAGGACAGATTTCCTCCTTTATATTGTCTCTCTCATATCGTATGGATTGCCATTTCTTTTCTACTGGCAGTAGATGCAGCTCAGGGATTCAGTGTTACTGACAAAACTAAAAAAAACTATTTTGAAAGGCCATGCGTCTTCCAAAAGCTGCCATCTTCAAATAAGGCTATGACATGGCTACTCCTGATTTAATGACTTGGAAATGCAAACTACATTTGTTTTTAATCCTAACAGCCCCATACAAAGAAGAAAACATTATGAGTGTGAACATCTAAGTGAAGGCAGTCAGTCTGGCAAGTTTTGCATGTTAAAATTGAGTACTTTAAACCACTTGTGGGAGGGAAAGAGTTTTGTTCTCAAAACAATTTTTTCTGTCACAAGGGTTTGAAATTCATAAATGGAATAAATTTTATTTTCAGGATATAATGTACAACCATGGAAGATTATTCTGCTCATGCACTTCTTACCACAAACATAATCAACAACTTTATCTTGTTTTCTTACTTGATAAAGACTTGCAATTTTGCGTTTTGCAGTATTTTGTCCTGAAAAAGCTCTGTGTACTCAGGGTGAGCTGTTTGTTCTGAAAAAAAATAACAGATTTTTATAGCTTAATTAAAGCGAAAAGAACAAATAAAAGAATATCTTCAAGCCAATTTATCCATTAATTTCTTCACTGATGGGATATGCAAGTGAGAGAACTCTAAGCCAGAGTACTGACGAATGACATCATACTCTATGGAATGGCCAATTGCAGATGTCAGCTGTGAATTTTAAACACACTCCATTACTCATAGAAAAATTCTACTAAACTTCTAGCTGGAATGAAATTTTCATCAATGATGGATTTCTTTGGACAAACGCAGATATAAAATACCTGTTTTCTAGACCTTCATAAAGGTATTTATATTTGAAATGCAGGCTGAAGTATCCTCTTATTCAACATTCACAAAATTTCAAAGTTATCTGCTATTATTAAGTGATTTAAATTCAGGGTAAATGCATATTTCCCCTTCCTATTAAAGGCTGTGAAGGCCTGTACCTAGGACTTCTTTCATGCAGAAATTCGAAAGATTTTCTCCTAATGTTTCCAGTCCTTTGAACATGATGAACTAAGGGCTGGAAAAGGTGAACTAGAGGGTTTTTCCTACAAAAATAAGGAAAGAGGAAGAGGACTAAATTCCTGAACTCTAATAGACCACTAGCATAGGTTAATTGTAGGGTAAAATCAATCATGTATGAGAAAGCAGGAAGGCAGAATGACAGGTGATTAAAAAATGATCAGTCCTCTCAAACATCAGTTAAGAGTAAGCTCCTGATAAGATATTAGGTGAGCAGATATATGTCAAAAAATTCACTTCTAAAAAAAAACCCAATTAAAAACAATGTAATAATAAAATAAGAAAAAAAACCACAACAAACAGATTACAAACCAAACATTCCAAACTTACAAGCTTGTTTTCCTTTTGATTATTCTATTGCTTATCACAAATGAGATCTTAGAGATTGTCTACACAGGATACCATGATGTCTCAGCTGACACAAAGTGGATGTATCCTGCAGGAGCAGGGAGAAAGGCAGATTTGAACACATCACTCTTCAGCAAAACAAAATATCCTTCAGCTCCTGTCTTATGATTTGACATACATAGTGAACCTGAAATTTTTCAAAGAAGAATTATTTGCCAGTGATGCAGATGGGTGCCTAAGGCATATATCAGCACAGGAGAGGCTCTGACTCAGCACTTTCTGGCATGCCACCCCACATGGAGGATATTTGGGTGAACTACTGTAACAATCTTTACAGAATCAGCAAAGCACACAAACTTTTGTTGAGCAAAACTAGAGAAACACCTGTGTTCAACACCTATTAAACACAGAGTGAAAATTTACTATTAAAAATCCATTGAAAAATTCAAGGTTGAGGTGGAAAAGGGGCACTGCTGCAGTACTTTCAAGGTCGGAAGTGTTCTCTCTCTGAATCTGAATGAAGGAAATGTTTATCTCAGAACAGCAATGTAGGACCTCAAGATCATTTGTTTTGGATAGAAATGAAACACTGGAACTATTTTTCTGATCTCTTTTGTGTTCGTGCCTCATGTTATACCTTACTGCAATTGCACAATGCCAAGAACATGAAAAGAACCTGACTGTATTGTCTTGGATTCAGCAGACTTCTAGCTGGACTCCCAGCACCCTAGAAGAGTGAGAGAAGGTACAGCACCTTGCAGAACCTCCAGCATTAACCACTATAGTGGAAGGTTTCAAATTCTTTGACAATTTCCTCTCTATCTATTTTAGGATATGAATGCTCTGAAGAGTTCAGCACTTTCCACATTTAATTTTCTGATTTGAAAAAACACATTAATATCACAAAATTTTAACTTTTCTTCAGAGAGCTTTAAATTCTGTGGGAATTCCCTCTGGTGATGGAATCACACACTGTTATCATCTACCATATAAGAAACATGAAAAAATATTGGAACAGAACTTTTGAGTATCATCCTAAGTTCAGAGAAGTTACATCAGGACATCCTTAATATTACAACAATTATTATTATCATGCAATAGCAATGCAAAAATAATATACTGCTCACCATATAAGAGAACAGAAAGGCTTCAGGAACAGTAAACTCTCCATTCTTTCACTGAGGAAAGGCCTTGCAGTTCCACCAACATCACTGTTGTCTATATTCCAAAAATCAGACAGAAAGGTTTTTGGATATCCCTCTTGAATGTTCTGATGGTTGGTCCCACAACGCCACAAGTCCAAAATTTTTTCAGTGCAAGCTTTTCATGCCAGTACCTTCTCACATTCTGTTTCTACCTCTTGACCCACAATTATACTAGTTTGTTATATTATATTAGAAAAAAATATAGATTTCCCCTATGTATCTAAGTATATCCACATCTTTATCACTAGAATCTTTTATTTTTTTCCAAGACACGGCTGAAAAATATGTGCCTTCTGCTCATATGTAGAAATGGACAAACTGAGTAAGACACCTGCCACACAATTTTTTTTTTAATATTGTATTTGGCAGGACATCACTCAGCAACTCATCTTCGATCAGATTCTGCAACTGCCAGTTGCTGACAGAGACTGCTTTATCACTGGTCTAGAAAGAGGAGGTGAATTCTCCTTATCTAGGTAGCCTGATAAGCATTTTCTTCCTGGTTTCCCTCCTGCAGTTCAGTCTGGTCAGAATCTGCTTATAAAAAGCTATCTCTCCTAATTATAAAAGGAAGTTTTGTAGTTTTTTAGTGGGACATCAGAGCACTTTCAGTACATCAGAAAACTATGAACCTTAGAAGAACCTGAAAAGAGAGTTGTTGGGTAATTTATGGCCCAATTCCAATTCTCCATATATCCTCTCCTTTTCCTTACCACAATGTAACAGGGAGTCACTGTGGACATACTGCAGGACATAAAAACAGGAGACAAGATATTTGTCTGAGTAATTTTATACATGCATAAATCTTTGACAGAAAATATTTGTTTGTGCAGGCAGGGGCAGGGGGAGGTGTGGGGGGTGGGAAACAAATAAGCTCTCCTGATTTCCTTGCTAAACCTGAAGAAGAAACCTGGTCTGGAAATCTAGAGAATAATTTTATTCTCAGCTCCACTTGGTGCTATTTAGTGCCTTCGATTGACAGTAGTTAGAGATCACAATACAGAAAGGAAACAGCAGATTTTCTTGTCTGTTGTCAGAAAGCATTGATTCTTAGCAGACCTAATCCTTCCTATTCATAACCGATTAATCCCTATATATATATATACGTAAAGTATAAATACACATATGCTATATGTAGATTCTCTGTTTGAAATTTCAGAACTCAATATTTAATAGATCCAACCTCTCATCTACCTTCTTCTGAATACTTCTGAATATTCAGAAACTTCTCCATTATTTACTCTCAATTTTCCAATCTCCTGACACCTTAATTAAAAATATTCTAATTAAAATCCATAGATCAATAATTTAAATTAAAATCTAGCCATAAAATCTAGACAGACTGTGTGTTTTGCAAGAAAGAGTAACAGAAAATCCAGAGCTCTTTGGAAGGCTCATAAAACCTATAATTTCACCTACAATTTAGGACTTCATCTTCAAATTCTACTAGTTATTGAGCTTCTTAATAAAATCCTGAGTTTTCAACTATTAGGAAGATTCATGCTTTTTTAACTAATACAACACTATGCTAAACTGTTTTTCACCTGGGGCAGGGATTTCGGATGTGTACTACCCCATGGTGGCATCAGTCTTCTTGGCAGGTTTTGTAGACAACTGGCAACTTACAACTAACATGTCTGTCAGATAGTAAGGAGGCTGCTGATGGGCTGTGCCTGTATCACTTCCCCAGATGTCTTCCTTTCTAAAATTCCCATTAACTCAATAAAATCTGTGCATCGGTCTGCAAACAAATTAACATATATTTTTATGAACCGAGAAGAGATGTGGGTTTTTTTGTAATTGACTGTTCTGTACCCTTCTGGTTGAAAGGTCATGAAGTTATCCTTGTGCTTTTAGTTCAGTTAAGATAGGTAGTCCTTTGTGATATGTCAGTTATAATTTTTTGAGATTATGAGGGTTTTTTAAGTGTTTTTATCAGGTATTCTTTGTGTCTAGAACCTGAAAGATGTTTCAACTAGCCCCTTTGAAAAAAAATAAACTTTGGGCATTTCATATTGTTTGTTCACCAGAGGCAGAGTATCATTACTCATCCATCTATTTGATGTTGAATTGTATGCCAGTGACTGAGATATCTGTCTGTTACACAACTAAACACTGTCATTGAAGCATTGTTTTCCAATTTCCCCAAGGCAGCAACTTTTACTACATTGAGTGATCTTTAGACTACATCACTAATATTCTTTTTTCTTTAATATGGAGTGAGTCTCTTAAACTAGAATACAGTTTTCATCCCCACATATTTAGACTGTTAAATAAGATGGTGAAAAATTGTGACCTTCCTTTTTACACATCATGTGTAAATCACCACAGGAACAGACAGCTGAACCAAAGAAAGAAAACAGTGATGGACAATTGCCTTTTCATAAATCTGAACCTGAGGTCAGTCATTAGCTTTGCCAGATATGTAGCCAAGCAGCAAGAGGTGTGAACCAGCAGAGATGCAAATGTAGTGATCTTTATACAGTACACTGGATTTAGGTCATTTGTCTTGATTCTCATTGACAAACGAATGGTGAAAAGACATCAAAGAAGCATCTCCAAATGTGGTGCCAATAAATTTATCCCCTGCTTGTTTTATCCAGAAAGAATTATTTTTCTTAAATCCTTTCTTATTTCTGGACAACCATTTAAATAACACACCAAATGACCACAACAAAAATCTTGTTTTCCATACCCCAAAGCAAAAATTGTTTCTTGACAATTTTATGGATCTTCTATGCCAGTTCATAGTGGTTGCCAGGTTGATAGACCACTGAAATCTGAGAGACAAAATGCACTATATTATCTCAATATGTTGAATGCCATGAAACCTTCAGGGAGGGGAAATCGCTACCCAAAAGAATTGCCTAGAATACTGACAAATTCTATTGCTAAAACTAATTAGTCTAATACTGTCCTACCAGTAATGTCCTACCAGTCCTACCTAAAGAAAAATACCTTTCTGACAATAATGGAACTGGTTGCCTGGGAGAAATACTATGCTTTACTCTCCTGTTTAGAAGTAGAATCAAACAGCTCTGAGTTGAGTTCTGAAATTCCCAAACTATGAGTTACATCTGAAAAGGAAGATTTCCAGCTATATCTTCTTTGCTAACATACATTCAGAAATATTTAAAATCATGAATTACCTTGACATTCTGCTAGACATTTTAAATGCAATGCAGGGAGTTATTCAGTTTTTTCTTTCTGAATTATTTTGGTTGGTTGGTTGGTTGGTTGGTTGGTTATTTGAGGCTTTTTCCCTGTAGTCTGGTGGTGGGGAGGGGAAAGGGTGCAGAAGGGAGTGAGAAAGCAGGGGGGAGGGGATGGGTGTCTTCGGTTTTTTGATTGCTTTTTGTTTAAGAACAATTGGTTAGGAAAGCATTCTGATATGCCTTGATCCACAGAATTTTTAGCCCTATTTATGATTAGAATATAGCTCCTCAATTATAGGATTCTGATACTCTTTACATTCATAAAGATAGATTACACAACAATTTCCATACTTGCATCACAGGATAGTTACTTTTTGTTTTAAAGTTTTAAAAAGGTTCACAAAACTAGTCTACCTTAAAAAAACATGGTTAAAATGAGTTATTTGGCTCTTTAAATTTTTTGCTTTCACCTATCTGTCCTTTTTAAACATGTCCAGTAATCTTTCTAACAAAGATTTTATAAAAAAGAATCCTCCTCAAAAGACCAGTGTTCAGAACTCATTAACTTTTCTTACTTTCACCACAAAGTGTAAATCAGAAATTGATTTGGAGCAGTTCTTCTCTTTTACTCACAGTTATCAATAAACCTGATATTAAAGTTTTATTATACCAGACCTATAAAGAAGTATCCCAAATTCCATAAAAGTACAAATCACTAATAACCGAACAGTTTTGTTTGAAAAGTACAGAAATGTTAAAAGCTGCAGGACTTTACAAAGCAGTCACCTAGCTAGTCGACTAATATTTGCTTTGGGAGGAGGAATAGCTAATAATTTCTTTTAACTGAAAAGAAAACATAATTCCACCTTTGTTTCATATTTTGAATAGAAACTAATTGATGTCATTTTAACTAAATCCTCATATTATCCTCATACTATCTACTTACAAAATTAAAATTACAATTATACAGAATAATTCTGCTTCTTTAAAGACATGAAAGTTACAGCCTGAGCCACACTCTTTCACTCCTTTTCCCAATTTCAACAGAACCAGGACTCTCAGGCCCAGAGAAGTTTGGTCTTGGAAAGTTTTGTTTGTTTATCCATTTTTTTGGTTATGGAAGATTGTCTGGAAAGGAGTTATTTCTCATACTGCAATATTAAGAAAATATTAACAATATTTTTGTTTTACCACTGTTCACTAGGTACTGCAGGAAAAAAATCTACTGAAGTTGGACCATTAAAATATTCTTATTACTCTCAATTCAACAATGTCTTTCTCCTCATTTTTTATGCCATGATTTCATTGGCCCTTCAGTTTCCCAAGATGCTAGAATTTCCTTTCTAGAAAAAATCAAAGCACCCTGAGACCCCAGTGCTGTTTAGCTTTTTTTTATGTTCACCAAAGGCTACATCTTCTTTATAAGGTTGAGTTTTCCTGTCCATGCACATAGGTAACTGTAATCTGTGACTATCTTCCTAAAAAGACTCTTCTGATGTTTCTTCTGTTTGGGAAAGGTGTTTAACTTGAAATAGCAATATATTAATTAAAAACCACACAAATATCATAGAATCATAAAATCACAGAAAGGCTTAGGTTCAAAGGGACCTTAAAGATCATTTAATTCCAACACCTTTCACTAGACCAGGTTGCTCAGAGCTCCATCCAACCTAGCCTTGAACACTTCTATGGACTGGACATTGACAACGCCCTGGGCAACCTGTGCCAGCATAAATTGGTTCCAATTGCTTTTGGAGTCAAGTCGTATTCAACTAGATGTTTCTCTTATTGTAAACTCTTTTCAGTTTTTCATACTTTTCAACTGAGCTACCCATCCAGATGGTGCTACTGATAAAGTACTGGTGGTGGATACCTAGGGAACAAAAAAGACAAGATGACATACATGACATGAAATTTCTCTGATGCATTCTTCTTTCAATCACTAAAGTAGGGAAGCCTTGACATGGGGGAAGCAATGTGCTTGATAGGTGCCACTAAGCCCCTATTTAAGAAATTGATCTAGTCTCTGTTTAGCTGCTCTTATTTCTTTTACATTCATACCAGTATAACAAAGTAGCATTATTTTCAATGTTCAATTACTTGTTCCAATAAAAAAGGATGTCACTTATATACCTCGCTGATGGATTTTGAAAGGTTTTTTTGAAACAGAAAATGACATCACCCTTTCATCATCTCTGAAAATTAATAAGCTTTATAGACCTATAGATACTCCTCTCTCCCCTGTGTCCTCTCAGAGCTCTATCTCCTACACTAAAGTAGGCTTTGGACACATACAAATATAGAATGATATGATAATAACATTTATGCTACTACAGTTCACCAAACAGATCAGTATTGTAAAAGAAGTTACATTAAAGAATATTTTAGATGTAGTTCTTAACTATTTATACAAACAAGTCCATTCATACCCTAAATGAAAATTAATGATACATTAATATGTTGTTGAAAATGTTGCTGCTTTGTCAGACAAGATGGCAATTTGTTGACATTTCCATGTTGTCAAGCTTATCTAAAATGTCTACTGTTCAAGAACAATATAATTTAAAAAGTATTTGACAAATAAAGAAGGTCAGAGATCCTTCTAGTAGTAAAACAATATATTTAAATTTCTACAAAGTAGATGCTGGAAAAATATTTTTGCTGAGCCCTTTTCTGTTAAAAATAGTTTCCCATAAGTTCAAAGGTTTCATAGAAATAGTTAAATTTATCTCTATTAAAAAAACTTTTTCTTTACATTGATCTAATAAACAAATTAATAATATTAGCCTTATATCTATAAATAAAACTTAATTATAATAGCAAAACATTAATAAAATACTCAAATAAAAGCATGCCATCAGAACATTTCAGTATCATTTAAGTTAGTATTTTATAAGTTTAAACTGAAAATTCACTGATACTTTTGAGAAAGGAATTTGGAATAAGCAAGGTCATGAGAGATAGCTTAACTTAGTTCTGACTGCTTCCCCAAAATTCTAAGTGTAAGCCATGGCTGAGAATACAATCTCTTTACTTTAAAATTACCTTGTTTACCAGAAAAGAAGAATTTACAAGGAAAGGCAAATTGCTTTACACACTATTGCAGTCTCATTGAGAGAGAGAGAGGAAGTGTGTCAGCAATAATAGTCCTTCTCCATTTCTAAGAGGAACTGTAAGTCTGAAAAAATTTAGTACATAGTGATACTAAGAAATCACCATTGAGCTTATCTGCATTAATAAACAGCTTTATTAATCTTAGTCTGTTCCTAATTGTGGTTCTTGAATGAGAAAAATAACTGTATCTCTAAATGTATAATATTTGCCAGTTGTCAAAAAATGACAAAATGGAAAGGGAAAAAAGTTCAAGATCAGTACGGTACTTACAAGCCAAGCTCTATAGTTTTTCTATGAAATTGTGTATTAATGTCAGGTTTCACACTATTGAAATAGCTGTTTGGGAAAACACCTCTGTAAAAGCCTGTAATTAGCTACTACTCTGCACTACATTACAGTTATTGCAAAATTGGTTCCAACAACATATACTGCCACTTAAAAATTACTCTCTCCATGTACCATAAACTGAAATATTTTATTTTATTTTATTTTATCACATACCAAATAAAACATTTCAGATTTCTTTTAATCAAAGGTGTAGTCTCCTGAGTTATTTCATACTAAATGGTTAAACTATATAAATGAAAAGGTAGATGCTAATCAGTGGTTCATTTTAAGTGGCGAATGGGGAGGAGAGAAGTGATGTTTCATTCAGGTACAACCACATTTTCAGTGTCATAGATATCTGCAAAATAGCATTTATATAAGCACATTTTACAGTAAGCCTTAAAATCTACTGGGCAAAGCTTTGGCATCACAACAGGATTTACCCTGTCTCTATCAAGGACAACACACTCACAGAGCAAACAAAGGGTAACCCAGGGATTCCAACTGCAAGAGGAAGTACAGGTTGCTATGTAACAATTCATGCAGATTTTGCAGAAGCAGATGGACATTTTGAAAGCAATTGATACCCATTTGGCTCTTGTACCCAGCATTACCAGAAGCTTGAGTTTTAAACCAAACCAAATACAAAATGCATTGTGCTGGTAGAACATGAGTCTGAACATACCTGATCCTTCTCTCTCATCTTTAGGGTACTAGATAAAATAATTTACATTCCTGCTTCCTCAAAAATCAAACCCCTAAAGCACAGCAGACATAACTTTCATCTCTTCCCTCCATCATTAAGAATAATTTCAATTTTCTGAGGCAGAGTCCAGTTGTGAGAGGTGCACAAGTGGACCCCTACAGCTTGTACAGACCATTTTGAAATCCGTGGCTCATGCGGTGACTTTTAAAGTGCATTTCATTGCTTCCACAGAGGAGTAAATTAGTAAGCTTCCTGATCATTAGTGTAGATCCTCTTCATGAGAGCACTGGAGGAAAGCATGGTTAAAAAGGGGAAAATACAGGAAAATTGAAAACATAACACATGCAGGCATAGTAGTCAAAACTATTTGTTTGTAACCTGCATTTGAATAACAAAATAGATATGAATTTGGCAATGACAATTAAAAAATTCTTGTGTTCAATTTCTTGATTATGTACTTGTAAGTCTCTGTGACATTCAACATCAGCTGAAGTTGCTTTCCTTGGTGTGGTTAGACAAATGCAGGAGAGCTAGTTCTTAGATTCAAAAAACATATGGCTTAAAAAAAATAGACAGTCTTTCTTCTTTGTGAAGAAAGAAGCAAGAATAAAAAGAGAAAGGTATAGCATTCCTGCTCTTTGGAGTCATATAGTGGAGTACTTATCTTCCCTGTGAATAATCTCTGTCTGATCTGCCAAGCTTGAGGGGTCAGCATTATAGAGCAGGCTCAAATATATGCAGTCATACACATAATACTAGATATGTTACATCTGTGTAACAGAGATTTTTTTGTTTGGAGAGGCTGAACAGAGGATAATAATTTAGCTAATATTACTAATAATAGTCTCTAACAGTAGTACATTTTTTTCTCATAATAACACATACACAACTTGAAAAATTCCATTCAAAAACAGATACCTTCCTGAACACCTCCCTTGTGATGGCTGACTAAGCCCTGATAGCAGCAGTCATAACACATCATGTAATATCATTTCCTTCCAAGTGCTTTAATTTCATAAAGCTGGCAGACCCAACACTAACAGGCTCTTTAAAATTGCCTTTTTTCTCTCAAATTATTTGTTGTTACTGCCTTTCAGCTTGTGTACTCCTGTAATCACTACCTGAAATGATACTGAATCTTTATTTTAATTATTTTGTAAGACCTTTTTACTACTCTGATGGCCAAAATACACTTTCTTATTGGCTCAAACTTCAACTGAGTTCATGCAACAGAGTACTCAGATGGAAGAAAACTTCCAGATGCTAGCAGGATAACAGCCATGCTAAAAGGGAACTGCTAGCTCAAACACTTATTGGGAAATGATCCTAGCAATTGACGAGCAATTGCAAGCCACACCAATGTTCTTGTAAGCTCCATCAGAGACCATGATGATTTCTGATATCCATTGTTTTGGGGAATTTAATAACTCTTGATGTTTTTCTTTTTCAATTTCATTCACAGAATTGCACAAGATTGGCCCCAACTTCCAAAATAGACAAGATCCACTTGAAAGCATAACCTCAAGTCATATTTCAGAAAGACATGAAGATATTTTGCCATCACTGGGAAATTCCCAGAAGCCGTATAGAAAAAGGTAGCATAGTGAGTCAGTACATACTCTGTCCTTCAATCAGGACTAGCCAGCTTAAGCCTCAGATGGAGGAGAATCAGAGAAGTACAAGTGAGAAAACTTGTGAGTTAAGATAATGTAACAGATAAAGTGAAAGCCATGTACACAAGGAAAAGTAAACAACATCCACTGCTCCTCATGGACATGCAGGTGTTTACCTATTCCTGGGAAAGTAGGGTTCAATCACACATAACAGTGACTTGGGAATATCATATCAAAAATTCCCCTGTTCTTTTGCTCCTTTCAGCTTTACGTGGTGACCATGACTCCATATGGTCTGGAATATCCCTGTGGTCAGTGTCAGCTGTCCTGGCTGTATTTCCTCACAACTCCTTGGGTACCCCAAGCCTGCTTACCAGTGGGGTGAAGGGCATAAAAGCCCTTGGCTCAGTGTAAGCTCTGCTCAGTGGTAACTAAAATATCCATGACTTAGCATAGTTTTCAGCACAAATTCAAACCACAGCCCCATACCAGCTACTGTGAGGAAAATTAACTATATCCCAGCCAAACCCAAACTCACATTATCCACCCTAAATTCTATAGTTTTACATCATGTTCAAGTAGCAGACTATTCAATACACCCTCATGAAGGACCCCGTCCTTCCTTTCCATCCTTTGATGAAATTCCTTATCCCACTTTAACTTTTCAAATGGCATCACCATGTCTGACCTCAACTAAAGCGACAGCTTTTACAAGGAATTCAGACCCTGGACAATCAATTATGGAAATTAATCAGAATTAAAAGTTTGTGTAAGCCCTCACAAGTAGCTGATGTATGCAAGAGCTGAAAACCAATATTTTAAAGAACACTACAAAATAATAGCTTATGCTAGAATTTCCTAGGTACAATTTTTACATATATAGACACTATAAACTGCATTATAGAGTTATATTTACATTTAATACTACAAGAATATGTTTAATTAATCAATATGAAAAGCTTAAAATTGCAGCTATGGTCTTTTGACTGATGTGGAAAAGCTATTTATCAGTATCCCATGGCATAATTTGTTTCAGTTGTTAAAAAGAATTGGGTTTTGAACCTCCTGGAAGAGAACATACAAGGGAAGAGGCAAGTCATGCAGGCAGGGAGAAAGAGCAGGAAGAAGCCCTTGCAGCACTAGAGATTGGAGAAGAGGCAGCTTTAAAAGCAGCTGCTGCTGAGGCCAGGCTGAGAAATTGGGAGGCACCAAAGAGCCCTTGGCCCAGGCAGCAGAGTAGTGCATGCAGGGCTGCAGGAGGCAAAGCCTTGGCAGCACGTGGTACATTGCACACACCTGAGGTACATCAGGTGTACCTCAGGTGTGTGCAATGCTGGGCTCCCGCGTGCAAAGGTGGCAGTGGCTGTCCTGGCACTGCCCCCAGTGCTCCATCCTGGTGCCCCACCCATGCCCAGGCCAGGGTCCCTTGGCCTCAGACTATTGGTCAGTTGGACTCAGTATCCTCTGAGAAGCAACAGTGGTAGCCCAGAGCTGTGTGGTGTGCAACTTGAAAAGCACTAGAAACCAAATACCTGAGCAAACAGGGCCGTCATTCCAACACCACCACCCCATTTGGTGTCCTTACCTAGAGTGAGTGGCCCACGTCCTTGCAGCAGGACCAAGAGCCTCCTGTACCAGGCAGGATGGGCCAGGCCACAAGCTGCTTTGGCTCCAGGTAGGCTCCCCCACAGCCCGGGGACACATGGCCACAGCTGGGTGCACAGCAGAAGGGGACGCCTTTCTTATGGCCTCCACTCTATGCTCTGCACAAAGGTTTTCAGCAGTGACGAGGAGGTGCTAAACGCAGCCGTGGCTCTGAGCCGCAGCCCAAAGGCCAGCAAGAGTCACCTTACCCTCCTTCAGGAGGAACTGGTGGTCGCCAAGCTTCAGTAAGAGCCTGAGAGCCCAGCTGCCTTTGCCCCATCCCTGTCCCTGGGCCCGGGCCCAGCTGGCCTGGCCTAAGCCCCAGGCCCCCAGCCCTTGGGGCTGGATGCACCAGTGTGCGTGCAGATGTTGCTGAGCAGCAGAGGAAGGGGGGACACACCAGAGCTCCATGCCAGTGGACACCAGGGAGGCCAGCTGCCCCTCACTGCTCACCTCTGCTCTCTGCAGCTGGGGCACCCCACTGCGCCCACAACTCTGCCTGGCCCTGGACCAGCCATGGGTGCTGAGCGCCAGGAAGGAGGCGGCGCTGCAGGCAGAAGAGCACCGGCAGGAAGGCAGTGATGAGGATGCCACCTCCATCATCATCTTCTGACCCAGTGGCTCATGCATTGTCATTTTTGGATGAGTCATGGTGCCATATGCCATGGAGGGGCACAAGAATTTGCCAGCCATGGCAAGTCGGAGGCCTTGGGCAGCCTTGCCTCTGGCCTTTGTGCAGAGCACAGCAATGGCCCACAAAGGGAATGCATCTTCTGCAAAGCCGAGAGCACCAGCACAGTTCAGGAGCTGCGGCAAGCCCTAGACCACAGCCTGCCTGTGGACATGGCAAGCCAGCTGGCACTGCTGCTGGTCATCATCCACAATGTGAGCCCTCCTGGCCTATGACTGCAAAAGCTCCTGCCTGAGCTACCATGCTCCAAGTCTCCACAGCAGCCCTTGGCCTTGCAGGACTTCCTGAGAAGCATCCCTGCCGAGCTCCTCATCACAGACTTCTATTAGGACTGGATGGCAGCCATGCAGATGGCCAGCAGGGAGGACAAGAAAGCAGCTAAAAGCGTAAGTGTGGGCAACAGCTTCCAGCTCCACAGTAGGCACTGCTGGAAGCCTGGCATTCACCAGAAAGGGGACACGCCTGAAGAAGCTGTGTTCTTGGGCAACTCCTTCTTGCTGTTGGCAGTCCCGTTGCAGGGCAGTGCCTTCCTTTGGGAGCCTTCCTTTGTGTGGCCTGGGGCAAATCCAGAGCTGGGCAGCAGCGCTGCGCTTCCTTCCTGCAGGATCCCTGACCACAGGCTGAGTCCCCATAAAGTCATGTGACACAGCCGCTGGCTGCCCCCTGCCTGGGGACAGCTCTGGGGACGGCTATGGGCAACACGGGCCTGCTGATGAATGTTGCCTTCCAGTTCCCTCAAGGTGGTCAAGAAGTTGCCTGCTGCCAATCTGCTCCTGGCAGCACACTGGCCAGCATGCGTCCACCAGCTGCATAACCTGCAACAACCTGGCCATCTGCTTGGGGCCAAATCTGCTGAAGATAGTGCAGGAGGAGCAGCTGGAATTGGAGGCCATGTTGGCCAAAAATGACAAGGTAATACTGTCTTCAGCAGCTGGCTGCAACCTTGCTGGCCAAGCCAACTTGGCTGCCCAGATGTGTCTGTGTCATACTTGGCAGCCCTCTGCCTTCAGCCAAAGCTGGTGCAGAAGCTGCCTGCAACAGCTGCTGCAGCAGTGCAGCTAAATTGTCAGCGTCCAGCTAGCTCCCAGCACTGCTAGCAGCACGGGGGGGGCACTTCTCCCGAGAGCTGGCTTCGGGATAGCACCTAAGGCTATGCCCAGCTTGCAACTAGAGGCACACCTTGTGCAGGACGGAATCTGGTAAAGCTGCGGCCAGCGGAAAGAAAAGGGCGAACTCCAGCTGTGGCTTAATCCAGGCTTTAATGAATCCCAGGGGAACCAGCAGGAGGAGACGAGGAGGGAGGGACTACAGCAGTTTTTAAATGGGGGAGGATGTAAGGGAGGTACCAGTCCCTGAACCAATGAAGATACAGTGGGAAGTGGGATCCAAAGGACTGACATGGGGAAAACACCAATAGGAACAATACTGAGGAGGGGCCCCGGTCCCTGGACCAATCATCCAACTCTCCTTCTGGAAACTTCTAGAAATAAAGGTGGGAATGGAGAGTGACTGGCAGGGCACCAGGGAGGGGTTGAAGAAAGGATACATTGGTTTCTAGGGAAACCGGGGAGGAGATTTAAGGGATACAATGACAACTGGGGTGGAGCCAGGGAGACAGACAGCTCCAAAGGCGGGAAAGGTGAACTGGGGCAGAACCATTTTCAGATATAGGGGGAAATAGAACAAACCAACCCAATAACTTAACAACACACAATGCAACAAGCTGCCACACAGCTATAAAAAGGTACTGCTCAGCAGTGATGGCAAGGACTGCTTGGCGTGCTCTCAGACCCCCTGGGCTGAGAGCAAGGCTTTCCCGTGCACAGGTGAAGGTGCTGGTGGACTCCATGATTGAGAATGCAGAGGACATCTTTGGAGAGGAGACTGCTGGCCCAGAGGAGTCACCAGTAGCCACACAGATATGCACACGTAAAATCAGGAAGGGAGTCTTGTCCCAGCCTAGCACCTGGGTTCCCAGAAACGTGCACATCAGGAAGACAAGTGGCGTGGGGCTTCCCTGCGGATTTTGCTTTCTGTTCTTGTCCTCCAAGACATCTCTTGGCTGCACATGCTTTTGCTTTGTAGAGCTGCGCTAGGAAGAGCAAAGTGGCCCCGCAAGCCGAGACAATGAGGAGCCCCAGGCAAAAAGCTGTGCCCCTGCATCTCCCTTGCTGCCAGAAATCAATCAAAAAGATGGCATAGAGGCCATGGTGCTTGAGGCCAAAAAGGCAGAGATATGTGAGCAGCACAAAGCCGGGCATAAGGCATCCAAGAGAGGCATGCAGTTCGCACTTTCTCAGAAGTCCAAGGACCTGCTTTCCTCCTGCTGTGCCTCCTGCACCCATCTCTTGCCCGCCCCTTCCTTCCTTCCTTCCTTCCTTCCTTCCTTCCTTCCTTCCTTCCTTCCTTCCTTCCTTCCTTCCTTCCTTCCTTCCTTCCTTCCTTCCTTCCTTCCTTCCTTCCTTCCTTCCTTCCGCCACTTCCTTCCTTCCTTCCGCCACTTCCTTCCTTCCTTCCTTCCTTCCGCCACTTCCTTCCGCCACTTCCTTCCGCCACTTCCTTCCGCCACTTCCTTCCTTCCGCCACTTCCTTCCTTCCGCCACTTCCTTCCTTCCGCCACTTCCTTCCTTCCGCCACTTCCTTCCGCCACTTCCTTCCTTCTGCCACTTCCTTCCGCCACTTCCTTCCTTCCGCCACTTCCTTCCTTCCGCCACTTCCTTCCACCACTTCCTTCTTTCCGGCACTTCCTTCTGCCACTTCCTTCTATCCTGCCCCTGCACTGACACCCACTAGCACAATCTGGACAGGTTTCTTCTGCAATGCTTTAGGATCATGACACATCAAATGCAAGTGGCAGTGGGGAGCTATCAACTTGAGGGAGCTTCTGCTCAGATGGCAGCTTATGCCAGCTCCCTAGGTGCTGCTGGAACATGCAAGAGGGGCCTGATACAAAGCCAAGACTTCTCCGTGGAGGTAACAGGGCGATTTGGCAATCACTGCCTCACTCCTCCATGCTATCTCTTGCTACCACTCACCTCCAGAACTTCTGCTTTAGGCACCTCCACATTTGCCTTCAAGCACATGCAAGACCTCCCCAGAATCCCTAGCAAAGACAGAAGCCCTGACGAGCTTTTCCCAGTCAAGCAAGCCAAAGGAGCTTGCAGCAACTCCAACAAGAAGGGACTTAGCTTGTGGATCCTAGCTTTGCTTATCTAATCCAACCATG
This sequence comes from Agelaius phoeniceus, assembly GCF_051311805.1. NCBI lineage: Eukaryota > Metazoa > Chordata > Aves > Passeriformes > Icteridae > Agelaius > Agelaius phoeniceus. Next base: position 18,705,861 of record NC_135303.1, read on the forward strand.
CATGTAAATGCTTGCAGGCCACCCCCCAGCAGAGGAAAAGATAACAAAAGAGAACAAGAAGGGGTCTGGGCAGGTCATGGCAACTATGAGCTGGAAAGAAAGAGGAGGAAGAGAGAGTACACAAGTCTCAGACAACAGGAAGCTCAGGCAGGCCAAAAAGCCCAGGTATGGATGTCCCAGGCTCTGCTGGCTGTCTTTTTCTCCACACTGCCCTATGTCAGCCCAAGGTGCTGGAAAGGGCCAGTGAGGGCTGGTGTTGACATGTGCTCCATGTCAGCCTTGCAGGGGCTCTGCTGCCCTTTGCTTCCTACATGGCCATGTACTGTACCTCTGCAGGAGGACTGCTGTGCAGGGGACAAAGTGGAGGGAGAGGCTGTGAAGATGAGGCAGCTGAAAGGCCTCTCTCTCCAGGTCTGCCTAGAAGCTTACAGATGTATTTTTGAGAGGAGGTTTTCCCTTTAGAGGCCTCTGTTTCAGAAGTTCAATGTCTATAGCTAATGAGGTGAAGGTTTCTTCATATTTGGAGAGGTAGATGCTGCTTTTTCCCCTTTCCACTCTCTGATGCCTCTGTGGGCAGCATGGCCCTGATTATGAATATTGCCTTCCTGTGACCCTAAGGGTGATCAAGAAGTTGCCTGTAGTAAACCCCATAGATTTAGGAAAAGCACCATGGAGAATATGAACAATAGGAATGCTGAAACAGCAAAAGAAAATTCCTGTTTCCCTGTCCTCCGCCCTTAACCTATCTCTGTAACCCTATAAGGCAATGTCATGTTAACCCCTTACCATTGGTCAAGCTTGGATCCTTTCCAACCCTATAAAAGAAGCATACTGTACCCCATTAGGGGAGAAAGAAGAAGAGCAGAGACCCTTCACGGACCTCCCCAAATAAAGCCATCTCCATGGAACAGCCTGCGCCTTCTCCTTCTCCTCTCTCTCCATCTGCTGCAGCCTCAAGCCTGGAGCACCACTACCTAGCAAGCAAAGCTGAAACCCTAAGAGCTTGCAATCACTATAGAGCTGATAATCACCATGCTTGCTAGATGGTAGCCCCGGGGCATTGGCATGAGCAAGCTAGCCTCGGGCACCCAGTCCCTACTCAGGGACTGAGCTCCTGAGCCCTATTGCTCTGCTTTATGATAAGGCCAAATCAGAGGCTTTAGTAGTTGCCTGCTGCCAAACTGCTCCTCGTCGAGCAGCTCCTGGCCCTCCTGTGGCACAGCGGCGAGCATGCATCCACCAGCCGCATGACCTGAAGTAACCTGGTCATCTGCCTGGGGCCAAATCTGCTGAGCCCACTGCAGGAGGAGCAGCTGGAGTTGGAGGCCATGCTGGCCAAGAATGACAAGGTAATGCTGTCTTCAGCAGCTGGCTGCAGCCTTGCTGGCCAAGCCAACTTGGCTGCCCAGACATGTCTGTGCTATAATTGGTGGCTGCCTCTCTCCAGCCAAGGCTGATGCGAGAGCTGCCTGCAACAGCTGCCACACAACCACCTCCTTCTCAGCAGTGATGGCAAGGGCTGCTTGGCATGCTTTCAGGCCCCCTGGGCTGAGAGCGAGGGTCTGGAGGAGCTGAGGGCATAGGTGATGGAGCTGAGGGGGCAGGGAAGAGGCACGGGCTGAGAGGGCTGGCGAGGCTCAGGGCACTGAGGACACTCAGGGGGATGGCAGCACTGCGGGGGCTGATGGGCTAGGAGGCTTTGAAGGGATTGGGGCGCTTGTGGGTGTTCTGAGGCTATGGTGGGGTTGAGGGCATGCTGCAAGTGACTCAGTGCTCCTTTTGCTTCCTAGAGATCTCTGTCTGCTTGACGTTTCCAGAAGGGCTGCTCTGCACGGGACCAAGTGACCAAGGGGAAGCCTGGCGAAGATGGGCTGTCCACTTACGTACCACATTAGCATTGTGCCTGTATATAGTTATGTCTCTGTCTCCAGTTCTACTTTCAGTAGATATCAAGTTGCATAGCTGTACAGTTCTATGTCTTTCATTACAGAGGTACAGAAGTGTTGATGGGTACGTCGGTATTTTTGTAATTCTTTATCAGTTTGTACTGTATATAGCCATTTTTATACAGATGCCAATATATTTACACACCACAGATTGTTTTGTTCACCTCAGTATGAATTTCTATGTAAACATGCATTGCATTGTACAGTTTTGTTTAAGTTCTCTGGGTATTTAGAGAGTGCAATTGATGTTTCTGTCTATCCAAACATGTATCTGTATGGGTGTGACTTTGTAAGCTGACAGACATTAGATGGTGTGAACTGCAAATGATAGTTTTATCTAGTTGTATCTTTCCATATAGTCAGCAGAGATGTAAAAATCCGTAGTAAACTTGTAACAGAGCTTGTTAATTGTATGAAAGAAGCACAGGTACAACAAGATGTAATACATTTCCTTTTTCAACTCAAGCAGCAGAACTGGAGAAAGGTACAATCAGTGAAATTTGGAACTGAAATGGGTGTTGGTTGGTGTCATTGGGAACAATTAGCAGATATCCACCTTAGGATCCAGGAGGGCTTTGGCAAGGAATGATGATGGGGACAGGGGGAAAAGAGGCAGGCATGCCCAGCTGATCCCCTGATTGTGTAAAGATGGGCCAAGAAACTGTAAAAGGGTCTGGGCAGGTTGCGAAGCCACATGTCTGGGGAGAAGGCGCTGAAAGGGCCTTCTCAGGAAAACTCCAATTGCCATTGGGAAAGTGGACAAAGGAAAGAAAGCCCCAGTTCAAGGGGACATTCCCTTCTTTCAGGACTGCCCAACCCAAACCCATCCATGCTTCTGGGCCTATCTTAAGTCCCATTTTTTGTGGCTGAGCATGGGCAAATCACCTGCCCCTCAAGATCCACCCTTGGGTTTTAGCCTCGGCCTCCGTAGCCAGCAGCAACCTCCTGCCACGGGGCGAGCACCATGAACGCAGACAATGTGCTGCCTAAGAGGTCAGCTAGCGACTCTCCAGCAACTAAGGCACAGTACAGCCCCATCTGATGGACACATCCCGTCAGCACTCTGAAGAGATGGAACATCCTAATGCATGCTGGGACCCTTTGGATAGCCTTGACTTAGGCTTAAGGACATGCAAAGGAGCAGCACTGTACAGATCATGGCCAAAAGTGCTGTGGCTTTTCCCACGAGCTGGGGAGGCCTTGGGGACAGGCTGTCTGGTAGCAAGAGGCAGTGCTGCCTGCCCTCTGCTGTCCTCTGCAGGGGCTGTTGCCTTTGAATGATACAGGGAATAGGCTGAGTGTCCTTTCAGAACGTGGGCAGAGGGTACACAGCTGGCAGAGGAAGTTTGCAGGTGGGAGGGTCATGCTGCTGCCAGGCAGAGGGACCCTGAGGGGCTGGAGAAGGGGATGGCAATCTATTTACACTATTATATAGTGTAAATTTCATTTTGGTTAAAAACATTTTTCTCATGGTGTATTTACAGCAGTATTAAATTGATGATTAATAACAATTTTGATTGCCCCTTATTTTCCTATGCTTTGCCTTTTTAATTGGCTCTTATTTTCTGAATACTATTGATGTGCTTTGCCAACGCTGCTTCTTAATCTGCTACAAGTACACAGGCATTTTCGGTGTGTTTTCAGATTTTAGTAGTTTTATAATATCCACATAGATGCCTCCTCTGGAGAAGATTTTAAATATATGTTTAAACGAAAATATATTTTGGCATGTCTTCCTTGATATCTCAAGCAGTCTTGATAAACATTGCTATCCAGAGATAAGGAGAGAGAGGAGGAACTGTCATTCACAACTCCATGTAATCCCAGTGGGAAACTACCTATGAAAAGAAGATGCATTCTCTTTAAATTTTTAACCTTGTTAATCAAAACCCATTGACATACTTATGCTTAATTTAACATGAGGCATTCAGTTGAGTAATTAAAAGCAGCTATTGAAATAATTAATTAGACACCAAACTGATAAAAAATTGTTTTCACTGCCAAAGGTTTACTAAAAGGTCAGGAACATAATTACTGTTCTCCTCTATCCTTTGAGTTGCAGAGAATGATAACGGAAGATACGGAAGGACACAGCAAATCAATATCTGTCTCTGTGACTTGTGTCACCAGCAAAATTTTTTGAGTTTTGGTCACTGTTGATCTACAGGACATCAGGCCTGCTCACAACAGACAGTATACCAAGGACAAAGGATCTTTGCACTGGAGTTAGGACTCTTTAACAGAACTTTTAACTATATGTGAAGGGGAAAGGCATGAAACCAGGCAGCCTAAGATAAGCCTGAGGGCAGCACACCAGTGTTTGAGGGATAATGTGGAGTCCTTCATTCTGTTTCATAATGTGCTGAGTACAATGGGGCCCATTTAAAGAATATAAGAGGAAACAGGAATTTTTTTCCTAGTCCCATGACTATGACACCATTGTGATAAGCAAAACCTGAGTTTTACTGACATGAGTCATATGACTGGTTTGTCATGACAGATGGTTGCAGGCTCTTCAGGAGGGAAGGGCAGAGCTGGAGAGGTGGCAGTCTCCAATTTCCTCAATAGGGTAAGCGGCTGAGGCAGTGCTGATCTCCTCTCTCAGGTGACCAGCACCAGGACACAAGGAAATGGAATAAAGTTGGAAGGGGATGTTCAGACTAGGCATTAAAAGAATTTTTCACTGATGAAGTGGTCAGTTGGAACAGGCTTTCCAGTTAAGGGGGTACAGCACAAAACTTGTCAGAGTTCCATCCAGATGATGCTGTTAGTCATATGGTTTATGTTTTGACAGTGTTGCAAGGATTAAGGAGTTGGATTCGATGATCCTTGTGGGTTCCTTCCATCTTGAGATATTCTACAATTCTGTGATATCATGTACTTTTATGAACATGAAAATAGTCTAAACAGAGACATGGCTGCAGCACGATCTTATAACATTCATTTTAATGTGAGTTATACTGCTAATGCCTGGAGAACAGGGGTGAACAACAATCTTATAATAGCCATGAATAGTTAATTAAATGCTGATAGCCAAATCTTCAGAAATATTCATGTCTCACAATGACAGGTTATGAAGATCTATGTATTTACCTTGAAAAACAGCATGAAAATTTATTCAACTATTCTTAATGTTTGTTGGGGTTTTTGAATACAGATGCAGTTCTGGTCACCTCATAATAAAAAAAATAATTAGCATAACAAGTAAAAGTGTCATCGCAGGCCCCCAGCCAGGTAATAATTAGCATTGACTCCATGATTCTCAGAAGGCCAATCTATCACTTTATTATACTATACTTATTAAGAAACCCATTGCCCTTACAGACAATCACGATACAGGTGGATCTGATTGGTCCTCCAGTCGAAACAACATCACCATTGGCTAATTAAGAAACCACCCTTTGGTAAAAAAATCTCCATAATACATTCCACATGTTCTCAACAACAGGTGCAGCAAGTGAAGATAAGAATTGTTGATCATTCTTTCCTCTGATCTTCTCACAGCCTTTCCCAGGATGATACCCGGGAAAGTTATGTGTTGCTCTCTGTGTCCAGAGAGCTGCTGCCACATAAAAGATGTGGCTCAAATGGGAAAATTACAATAATGGAGGCTTCTGACTAGAAAGGAACTAAATGAGGTTGGAATTATCTATGTAGGGAATCAGAGGAAGCAATAAAAGAATGAATATAAGAGAAATTATAGATAATACATAGATGTCACCATACCTGAGATACAATAAAATTAAATTAATGGAGTTCTTCTTCATCACTGAAAGGAAATATGGATGGTGCCCTCTAGTTAACAATAATAAATAATATGTATATAATAATAAGTACTTAACAGCATTCCAGTTAGAAATAGTAAGTACTTACTATATGACAGCTCCATAACTTGGAGAACATATTGTCCATACTTTGGAAATAGCAAAGGGAATAGTACAGCTATTTTGCCTAAAAAGAGAATTGAAGCCTTAGCAAAAAGAGTAACTGAATAAAATATGTTTTTTTATTCAATCACTGCTACCTTTCACTTCCTTTAAAGCATAGATGATTATGCTTCATATGTTTGGATGCCTCTGTAGTCTTTTTTACTCTTAGTAAAATATGTTGAATTCAAAGTTTCCCGTAGTGGGTTGACCCTGTCTGGATACCAGGCACCCACCAAAGCTTCTCTATCACTACTACCCTTCTCAGCTGGACAGGGAAGAGAAATGTATTAAAAGTCTTGACATGTTGGTGGTCATATGTCTGAGGCTTAACACACAACAGATGCCCACTGCTTCATCAACCAAACTGTTTTATTGTTCCTGAACAGCTTTTATAGGCCATTCAAAAGCTCCCAATGCTACACAGACATTGGTCTAGTCTCCACGCCACTCAGACGCTGGACTATTCAAATGCTCTCATTTTAGGAGAGTTGTCATTGGTTGAAACCTCTGTCAGTCTGGCCAGAGGCTGGTTCATGGCGCTGGGCTGGATTTCTTATCCATAGCCAAATTAATGTTCAGTACATGTCAGCTTGTACTGCAACATCTTTCCCTTCTTGTCTTTACCAAAACCGTGATTTGCTCTCTGTCATCTATTTGCAGGGGTCCCTAGCAAACCGGGTGACAGAAAACTGCATGGTTTTAATTTGCATGACTTATACACTAGTGAATGTGCAGTGTTTAAGTTCAGAGTCTGTGGACAAGATTCAAGTTAGCATGTCACAGGCTTAATGTTTAGGTTACAAATCATAGCTTATCTTTAAAACAACAAACTACTTAACTCTTAAAATGGTTAAAGAAAGTCTAACTACTAGAAAAAAACTATTTGTAAACAGAAAACTAGAAAAAAATATTTGTAAACAGAAATATTTAGTAAACATGAAAAACATTTAGTAAACATGAAAAATAGTTTGTAAACAAAGCTGTAAGTTATATCTTAACTCTAAACTGAAATTAAAAGACTTTGAAACATTCAACTTTAGAACTGTAAGAAAAATAAACTTAACAGATAAAGCAATTTATAAACAAATATAGTCTCTATATGAAGTGTTATTTCAAGAGTCCCAGATTTCTATGAGGTAGTCATGAATTGTTCTGGCTCTGTGATGTCTGTGTTACCTGGCTCTGTGATGTCTGTTGAAGGGACATCAGGATGCTGTCTGTGATTTCCAGCGTCCATTGAAATGCATTTGCCTTGGGATTAGGCAGCTGAATATCACAAAATTACTGTATTGTTAAATACTTAATTGAAAAACATGAGAATGTGATTTTACCTAAGATTTAAAGGGGGGGGGGGGTGTACATTCATCCCAACACTTTCTCCTTTTTTCTTTCTATTAATGATTAAATTTAGGAACAAAACATTCTTATTGAACAGTACCTTATTAATAAGGTACTATTACTTAGAGGGTTGCTGAGAGGTCTCTTATTTTACTCTGAGGACTTGAAAGAAACCCTTCTGGATGAACCTTTCTCGTTTATCTCAAGGGAAAAAGGGTTTAGTTTAGTGAAGTTTCTATACTAATATATTTTCTTTACTCACCAGGTTCATGGCTTGATCAGGCCATGACTTGGGTTGGGAGAGATTTTCTGCATTTTATATTTTAAAAACAAGCTTGTATTATTATGTAGCGCAATAAATATTTAACATGAACAACTTATGAATAATTAAAGAAATATAGGTATTTAAATTTTCTAGTTAGTATGGTAATAGTACAAGTAATATACCTTTTTGTTACAGGTTAGAAATTTTCTATTGATTTAACAGGTGACTTTTAGGTTTTAAAGTGATGACAGGTGGCAAATTCTAAGTTAAAAAACTTTGCAGCTGAAATTTGGTTATGATGCTAGTAAATTAATGTTCTATGTATGCTTTAGTGGATCTAAAATGTTAGGATGATTATATTCTTTGAATCTTCCAGGTCAATCTAGAAACAATGCAGCAGAAATACTAGGAATATCAAGTGTGAAAAATACATGTATTTTATGATTGGCTTTTCGCAAATATTAAAATGAGTATTACATGTGTTGTTTTAAAAAGTAATGATGTACTAATTCTCTTAAGTACTGTGTTAAATATAGTTTTAGGTTATAAAAATTGTTAAAATAGAAACAATACTATGTAGGATACTGTGAGATGCAAAGCTGTGTTTCGTGTCAGGTAAAACAGGCGAAGTGTGTACTTGCAAATGCGAAATGTGTGGACATCAACAATGGGATAGTTGTGAATTCTAATAATACCTGAGGAAAATAAAGCATGGAAAAAGGCCTTTGAACCTATCTTTTGTTTGAAATTAACCCTGGTTGATTTAGGAGTGTTGGAATTAAGGTGTTAAGGATGTTGCTTCTTGCTTGCACTTAATCCATAAAAAAAAAAAAAGCTCTGCAATAATAACCTTTTGAAGTATAATTTTAGAATATTACTTGTATCCTTGAAACTATAGCTTTGGAAGATATATAGGAAATATGCTTATCTCACGCCTTATTGAAGCAGAGAAAAACAGTTTGAGAAAGGAAGATGAACATCACCTCAAAGACTTATGGTTTCGAGCAAAGGGAAGCTGGACATCACTGTTATGAGATTTATAGTCTCTGCAATTGAAAGGTGGACACATCTGGAGAGCTGGACTCCACCAGATGGGATTTGTCTTTCTTCTTTTGGAAACTGGACCATCACCATCTGGGATACTCCTTTGAAAATACATACTGAGAAATTCAAATCACAATAGTGTATAGAATTGTGATGTAATGATTTGGAATAAAAATTGCTGATGAGTAAAAATTGGAAAAAGAAACTGTTAAAAAAAACAACCTGATGAGTACCCCTATAAATACCTGTAACCATCAATTATCGGTGTGCAGTTGGAGGGAAAACTTCCCCCACTGTACCCAGCGCTGTATTGCTCATACTTTACTGTATTAAATAATAAATTGATTGCTGCTTGAATATTGGCCTAGTCAAGCTTCTTATTCATAACAGATACTTTTTTTAAAAGAAAGGACTCGCAGCGAGGTAGCAGCCACAGGACACCTAAATCTTTCAGAGAAGAATTTATGGCCCTCTTATCAGAAGAAATGAACTTCTTCCCGCCTCGAAGGCGCTGTTAGAATTCGGAGGAAGAAGCTGACGATGACCAGACAGAATCCTGTACTTGAATGGAATTTATGCATCATGTATGAAGTGTATGAATATGCAACAGGCTACTGCTTTTTAGGGTTAATCCTTTGTAAACGGGTATCCTTTTTTGGGCTTGTGCTGCCCTGCAAGAGGTACCTGGACATCCATAACTTTGTATTTATTGTTTCATATTGTCCTAATTCAAATTGTCCAAATTATTATTACTGTAATTGTATTACTATTTTTATAACCATTTTATTACTATTAAACTTTTTAAATTTTGAAAACAAGTGATTGGCGTTTTTCACATCAAGAGAAGGTTTGTTAATATACATCCTAGGATCTCTTTGAGACATAGTAGCCCATGCCTGAGATGGAAATGTAATATTTTCTTAATAACTTTAGCAGAATCAGCTATCAGAGGCTTATCAATTTTGGTTTTAGCAAATGCAAAAAACAATAATAAGTATTGTACTATGAATTCTAGGACATATTTAGTAAACTGATGTGTGATTTTGTAGCTTCTGTGTGACAAACCTTCAATATTTTTACCCTTAGCACATATTATTAGTTTATTAAGAGTTTAAGAGTTTTATGAAATTAGTTTATTAAGAGTTTTATGAAAACTTTCCTGTAGTTGAAATATCAAAAGGTAGGGTGGCTGTGAAGTTTTGTTGAGGTTTGAGCAGTGGAGACTTCGTGCTTGTTTGCTCTTTCACTGTCCATATGCAAGGAAGTGCTAATTTCCCACTGGACTTAGTGAGAGAGTGACTTGCTCTTAGCTGTTGTAAAACGGCTGTTATGTGGTTGGCACCATCTCTTCGGGACGATTTGATTGTTTTGCGTGTGCTACAGTACCACATGCCCGCATGCTTCCTTCCACTGCTTTTTGCTGGTTGGGAGTCTGGAAGGGGCTTTTTCCACGCTTTGCTTCTTAAATTGGCGTGTAAACAGCCCTTCTCCGATCCATCCTCGGAAGCAAGACTGGGGGCGGGCGCATGCCCACTGGATGTGGGTTGGATCGGGATGCAGCGAAGGCACGGTTAAGCTCCCCGACGTTGCTAGTGTATTTCTGGGGCAGGGCCGCCTGGTTTCAGGAGACGGTCTCGGAGTTTCTATGGGGATTGGGGGTGCAGGCGGCCTCGGGTTGCCTTTGTTTGCTAATATTTCCCCACGCCCCGGGGCCGTGCCGTTACCCACAGTCGCGGAGGGTGCCCCACCAGTGGTACGTCCCGGTGTGGGCTGGTCTCGGCTTGCTGAAAGGTGGTCTTGGGAACAGCATGGGCGTGAGTCATGGTCGTAGGCTGCTGCGAAATGGCAGCTCAGCTCGAGTCACTATAGGACTTCCTCGAGCCCCGCAGGAAAGGTGCGGGATATTGTCTGTGAGGTGCTGGCACCGGTTGCTCCTATGCTGCCGGGAACCGGCCGACCCCTTCCGTCTCGCTGCGCAGTGGGGCCGCTCCGCGCTGCGGGGCTGCGGAGGACGGCTCTCCGGGAATAGTGCTGGCGCAGGGAGCGAATTTAAAGCAGCTCGGCCATGAGGAGCAGCATGGCTGGCCATTTCGTCCGGCCACATGTACTGCAGGTTCGGAAAGGTGCCCATTCTCCCCGGAAATTCATCTGGTGTTCAATCCTCGCCATATGCCTCAATATTAACAGTCTTAATGAATCCAAAATAAGTTTCCATAGCTTTATAACTCTTACTGAATTTTCTTCCTCTCTCGTGGCTGATCTAGTTACGAATTGCCCAGGTATTAAGAGTCAAAAGCAGCCTCTTCAGTTGTGTCTAAACTGTGGGGTTTTGCCCACATTATTAATGTTAATAATGCCTTTTCATCATATTCTATGTCACACTGCTCAAGAAGTTTCCATACCTTTATTACTGGGTAATCTTGTGTAGAAATAATGCTTCCCATGTGTCCGATGGGGTTTTTCATCTTTTTTCAGCTTCTGTGGTTTCTTTTTTTCACACAGCCCTTGAGCTGGGATTTCTTGCAGCCTTTGTTGCAGCTTTTACTTTTGCAGCCTTTGCTGCCTACTTTTGGGCTCTTCCAGCCTCTTTCTTTCCAGCTTTTTGCTGTGGGGACAGGCTTTGCAGGCTCTGCCCTGTGTCTCTTTCCACTCTACCCTCAGGCTAAAACTTGGACTGCCCCTCCTCACTTTGGGGTCACCATGGGATACTGTGATGTTCGTATGACTTAACACACGATAGATGCCGATTGCTTCATCAACCAAACAGCCTGTTTTATTGTTCCTGAACAGCTTTTATAGGCCATTCAAAAATTCCCGATGCTACACAGGCATTGGTCTAGTCTCTACACCTCTCAGACTCTGGACCATTCCAATGCTCGGATTTTAGGAGAGTTGTCATTGCTTGTAACTTCTGTCAGTCTGGCCAGAGGTTGGTTCTTGGAGCTGGGCTGGATTTCTTATCCATAGCCAAATTAATGTTCAGTACATGTCAGCTTGTACTGCAACCAGCTCTCATGTGCTAAGATAAGTACAAGGAGAAACTACTCCCTAGTTCCCATTACAGGTAAAACAGACTCAAAGTGAGAATATTAATTGAATTTATTAGCCATCAGAATCAGAGCAGGTTAATGAGAAGTAAAGCAAAACATAAAAATACCTTCCTGCCATCCCTCCCTCCTTCCCAGACTCTACCTCCTTCCACCCAGTGGTGCAGGGAAATGGAATAGCGGTTGTAGTCTGTTCATCACATGTTCCCTGCTACTGCTCAGGGAGAGGATTCCTTTGCCTGCTCCACTGTGAGACTGAACCATGGGGTACAGTTCACAAACTGCTGCAGGTAGATCCCTTTGTACAAGGTTCAGTCCTTCAAGAACAGCCTACTCCAGCTTGGGACCCCACAGGGTCAAAAATCCTACCAGGGAACACTGTGGGCTCCTTTCAACCATGGGTCCCCCAGGTCACTGCCATGACCTTCCAGTGTGGGCTTCCCACAGGCTCACAGCCTTCCTAGTCCTCCACAGGCTACAGATGGATTTCTGCCTCCTCATGGCCCTCCACGGGCTGCAGAGGCACAGCTGCCTCACAGTGGGCTACACCTTGGGCTGCAGGGGAATCCTACTTCTGGGACCTGAAGCACCTGCAGAGTTTTTCTCTCACATAGTCTCAGTTTTTCTCTCACATATTTTCACTCCTGTCTTCTCTGAGCACAATTACATCTGTGTAGTAATCTTTCCTTTTTAAATATATTACAGAGGCAATACTGTCATTCTTGATTGGCTTAGCCTTGTCTAATGGTGGTTTCATCCTGGAAGCAGCTGGCATTGGCTCTGTTGGATATGGAGGAATGTTCTAACAGCTTCCCACAGAAGCCACCCGTGTAGCTGCTCCCATTCCAATACCTAGTAAAGCAAACCAAATGAATTTTCATTGCTAAGTGCCATAAGAAAGATTGCCTAAATTACTCAATTTAATAACATGGAAATATAATTACCAGTTATTAAAGTACAGAAAAGTTAAATAGCTTTTTGGACTAACTTTCTGAAATTTCTGTATATATGGTTATCTTCAAGTGCTAACATTTTTAGAAACATATGACAAGGTAGCAGTTGTATCAATTTAGTAGAAGTTCTTCAGTAACTATCATGTAACTGGAGATGAAATCGCAGTTATTCATTAGTAATTTATACATTAACAAAATATAAATTTTCTGATTTATTTTGGAAAAAATAGCATATCCAGATAATATATTTTTTAAATAGACCATGCATTATTTCTTCTCACAGTTTCCTCACTGTATACCCTGATCTTTTGGACAGACACATCTTTCTGAAAGACCTCCATAAGACTGTGCTGTAGGGAGGGGAGCCAAACATTGTCAGATGATTAGTACCACAACTTTTCCCCAGGGGGCTGAGGTTCTTGGTCCTTCTGAATTAGTCTTTGTTTCTAGCCCACCATGTAGAGCATGGCAAGAAAAGGTTCCATTTTTATGGGCTCACCCAAGTCATGGACCTGAGCCCTTGTGATGCGAATGCAGGGTAGGCCAGTGAGAAAGCCACTTCAGTCCCTTGAAGTTTTGGTGTATGGAGGTTGCAGACACATAGAGAGAGCTTGTCAGAGCCTGGGAAAGGGCCATCTCATGCTAAGTGGGGATCTCTGAATCAGGAGGTGCCAGCATGGCCAAGAAAGATGAGCAGCTGTCCCTACACACATCTTTCTGCTCTTGGTGAGAGTGAAAACCTAGCCTTACTGTGGACCTAACACAGTGTCACATTCAGTCAAGGAACAGCTCATTAAATTTATACCGACTATGACACCTCTTTTATGTTCATAATGCACGCTACAACTGTTTTTGAATATTTATATGCAAAAAACCACTTCCTGTGAAGCATGTGGTAAAAGTAGTTAATTAGGTGGTTTGTTCACTACATACTCTTAAATCTATTTTTTCATTATCACCCAGAGCACACTGGCCTAAAAAAGTGAAGAAAAATAAAATTTAAAAAAATACTGTCTTCTTAGCAGCAAAACCCATTAATAGCCCTGTGGATTAAATAAAGATGTTGGGTAGCCTGGAGGAAACAGATAAACTTCATCTATTTGGGAATGCATATGATCAATAACAGAAAGTAAGAGATGTGAGTGATTCTCTTCTATTCACTAAACCTAATGTTTATGAATTCTGCATTTCTGTCACTGCAAAATTCACATTTTTCTTGTCCCATCAGTTGGTATATCTGTTGACATGTGCCACCAATATACTGATAATTAGGCTTCAGTTAACAGGTCATTCATTTTAATCTAGGAAAGCAGAGCTAAACAGGATTTCCTTCCAAGACAGCAACGTGTTCTCCATTCTCAGACTAAATACAACTGCTGAAATCCTGACAATTTCTACAGGTTAACTGAAAGAAGAGGGGAAGAAGATGGGAAGAACTAGCTTGTAAAATTATACCATTCATAAATTAAACTGTTTTTTTTAAATGTTAATTTTTCAGAGCCTATAAAATAATTTTTATTTGTTTTACTTTATCAAGTAACTTTTAGTTTACTAGAATAAAATGGAATATCTCATTATTAAAATCCTCACAGATCTGTCAAAGGATCTTATAAATAAGTTATTAATTGTGAAATTTCCTGTAATAAGTAGTATTTATTTCAGTGAACTGTCATTTTAATAAAATAAAATTTTCAGAGTCTTCATTTGTTCTGGATTTGAGATCTCTTTATTATTTGAAGTAAATATAAATGGGGTTTTTTTGCAACATCTTTCTCTGCAAGTCTCTTTGTCAAATATTTTGTGTTCTAAATCTAGTTTATTCTCTTGTTACAAATGCTCAAAATATAAACATCATGCTATTTGTTTTCATAGGCAGATGGGGCTTTGTTCTTGCTTGTTCATTTGTAGATGTTCTAAAAACATTCTAAAAACATGAAAGTGTCAAATTCCTACCTAAAGTATTTCATTCTCCTTACTTTCAGCAAATCCTTCTTTCTTTTTGAAAAAAGTAAGGGGGGCGGGGGGGAGGATTTTACTGAACTTGAAATGTAAATTTATTTTTCTACTTTGTCTCATTATTTTTCATTTTATTTCTTGACAATTTAAAAGGAAATATTGAATTAAGTTCTTCCATGCTGCCTCCAGTTTTCCTTGAAAAAGTAAGTAGTAACTCAGACCATTTTTTTTGTACTGCTGGTTACTAGACCTTCTGATCTAATTTTCTTGAAATTGCTAATATTCTTTTAGGTTGCTTTAACTACATGTGGGTCCTAGATAAAATCTTTAAACTCTTCAGGTCACTTAGGGAAATTGGGGTTTTTTTAACTTTAAGTGATGTCTTAGCATTTTAATTTTTGTGACAAAAATGACAATAGATGTAGCAGTTTCAGAAAATTAAATTCAGTCTGTCATATATTAAATTTATCACCATAAGATGTGATCTTCATTAACAACTTTATTAAACACATTATCAGCAACTTCATTTGCAGTAACTCATGGTGAAGTTACTGTCAATAATTGTATTCACAGAAAATTTTCTCAAGTATTTTAAAATTATTTATTCTATTCCACTTAATTAGAATTTATTTGTTCTCTAATCAATTGTAATCTGCCTTGATCCACCAGTGGAAATATCTTATATAACATGTATTTAAAATTGTATTTAGATTTTACATCCTAACTTTACTTCCACCCTCTCATCTGCTCCTTTTTTTCTTCTCTGTCTCATTATTTTGTCCAGTTCTTTCAATACCACATTCATTCCAGTTCTGGTCTGCTTATTTCCTTGTAAATCCCACCCAAACCCCATAAGTCAGACATGGTAGTGATTTACTTTTGAATTTTTGAACATTAATTTATGAACATTGAATGTTAGTGGTTTTCTCTACAGCAGTTATAGTTCAACTTCTGCGTCACTGTTTGGAAACAACCATCCTCTGCAGTTGTCAGTACATTAGTGCTTCTTAACCAATATTTTATGTCAGGCCTGGTGATCTTATTTAATGAGGATATGTAGGACACATTGCAGTTCTGGCTGCGTGGATATCTTTATATCCTATTAGCAATAGACAGCCAAAACCTGTCCTGTTAAAAATCAATGTTATATTAATCTACTGTAAAATTTCTGGAATTAAATAGCATCAGCTGAGAGTTGGGCAGCACTGTCTTTTCAGAAAGTCACTAGTTCAATAAATCAGAGACAGAGCAGTTTATCTTTACCTCAAGAGATTATTATTTAATAAAAATCTGCCCTTTCCATGAACACCACTATCAAAATACATACAGAGATGACTTATTTTTAACAAAGAGAAAACAAAATTTTTATGGGTTAATAATTTAAAGTTTTGTTGTAAATTAAAGAGAGGACAAGAACAGTTTCCCTATTATTCAGTATCGTGGTTTAACGAAGACTGGGTTTCAGTTGGGGGGGGGGGGGGGGGTCCCTGGGGGGAGCCAATCAACTGGCTAGTTGGCCAGCCAATTCCCTGGTAGAGCCAATCAGCCCCCTAGTTTTGAGGAGCTAATCAGTTGGCTAGGTTTGAAGATTGACACATGGTTAAATCACTTAAAAGAGCTGAACAGGGCTCTGTGAAGACACACGTAAAAACTAATAAATCCCAAGAAAGCTTTTGGCTTCCAGCTTTTGAACAGGCCAGACCCGGCTAGGCCAGGCCCGTGGGGCTGGCATGTGCCGCACTGGCCCAGTGCAGCCTGTGAGGGTGGGTCAGCGTGCAGCTCGGCTGGGATTTCTGCCACCGCTGGGCCGTACCTACAGGACTTATACCAGCACCATGGGCAACTGTGTGGTCAGGATCAGTGCTGCGAGTGGATGCAACTGGGACTGCTCGGCCGGGATCCGCATGGCCAAGGCAGCACTACATGGCCTGGGCCATGCTGCGTGGCCAGGGCAGCACCACGCAGCTGAGCAGTGCCACATGGCCGCAGCTATTTCAGCATCGCTCACAAATGAACTTTGTTTACTCCAGGATTAGCACCAGGAGTGGCCCCGTGGCTGGCGTTGAGGGCACCTCTGAGGCCAGGAGCGGGTGAGGCCAGGAGTAGCCACTGCCATCCTGGACCGGGAGCAGCTACATGGCCCGAACCACCTGGCCAAAATCTTTTTTCTTTCTTTCAGTGCCCCGCATGAAAGAAAGGCGCAGGGGTGGTGCCAGCAGCCAGTGTGACTCACATGCTGTTAGCAGAGACCACATGATCAACAATGAGAACCACAGCAATTCCTTGACTGCAGAGCCTGGATAAAATCAGCCTTTAAACATTTTAGGACTCTATAAAACCATTTTAATTGGTAAAGCTTGAGTGCAGATGAACCTACGAATACTAATTCTTTCCCAAGTCAGCAAAAGGAAAGGGTGAAGACATGTAGAGAAAATAACATGGGACACTGAGGTCAGTAAAGAAGGAGTGAAATTCTAGATGGGAGTAGATTGAGGAGATGCCTTAGTCTCAGGCTAAAATTCTTTTTGTAAGGCTATGGTGAAGATATATTTGATATGTCCAACTCTGGTTTTTTGCCCTATTATCCATGGAATGCAGTTGGGGGGATGTAGCATTCTAACTACAGCTGTGAGCAGATCCATCAGTGTTAAAATAAGCAGATGTTGCAGTAGTTGTGATCCAATGAGAAGTTTGAAAAAATAGAAATGAGAAACTTTGCCTCAGGAACAGAAGCAGAAAACCTCTGTTCCCAGAGATGGAGTTAAAGAACTTTTATTTTTATGCTAGAACAGCTCATCCTTAAAAATAGCATCCCAGTTAATTGACATGGCCTATGAAAGCAGCTGTGGGAAGGCTGCAAAAAGATGGGAGGGACATCAAGACTGCAGATTTCCAGGTGTCTACTATTTGTGGAAGAAAAACTATTTTAGAGGTGGTAAACTGACTCAAAGTCCCAGGTTTTGACTTTTCACATTGTCAGTGGGAAAGAAAAGAGGGCAGGAGGAGAGATGCTCTGAAGGTTTTATTCTGATTTCTTATTATTTTTCTTTTAATTCTGTTAATATATTTTTCTTTATGCCCTTTAAAGCTTTGAACCTGTTTTGCCTTCCTCCTCCTCCTCCTAATCCACATCTCACAGCATAAAATGAGTAAATAATTTTCATGGGTGCATTGGCGTTTGCCCAGCACTAAACCCACTACATTCAGTGACATATAACATTGGAGTAAAACTAATGGTTACAATTTCCAGGAATGTTAAAATTTGGACAAAATATACTACAATAATTGATGTTGGTAAAATCTCATAGTTTGTAAGAAACACCACTGAGTATTTGTACCAATTAAAAGTTATGTAGAAGGCCAAATACTTTACATCTGTCATACGAAAACCTGTTTCTTTTCTTAGTATTTTGCTATACATTTTCCCATGTTTCAACAAAATTATCCATGCATATTTACATATTCTTATCATACTTATAAATCAATGACTAGTGGATCTGTCATGTAATGGGATAAGAAGGAAAAGGGATGTTTGCGTTACGTTTATTTCCATGCATTGTTTGGCTGGCTCAGCTATTTTGTGTGTTGAGTTTTTATGTAAAGGAAAAAAAATCTTGACAAATATTCATGAGTTAGCCTGCATTTCTACCCTACTAAAATGGCCCCTGCAAAAGGTTTTATGGACAAAATATCAAGGAAAAAAAGTATGCTGGAGGGATGAGATGTCCTACAGGGTGATATTGAAAGGCTTTGTGTCACATGAACTTCCTCAAGTGCAATCAGGCTAAGAGCAAGGACCTGCAACTGCTTTGGGTGCCATAGCTGATATAAATATAGACTGGCAAATTAATTGATTGAGATAAGCCCTACAGATAAGGAACTGGGGGTTCCTATGGTGGATCATTCATTATGATCCAGCAATGTACTTGCATATCAGAAAGTCAACTACATCCTGGGCAAGACCATCAGTTGAAGGGAGGAGATTCAAGAAAACACAATTTAATTTGGTCTGGAGGAGGGTTTACCACCTTTAAAAAATTATCAAAGAAGTGGAACATTTTGCCTATGAAAAAAGGCTGGAGAGATGAGGTTATTCAATTGGAGAAGAGAAGGCTGTGGTGAGACGTTATGACAGACTTTTAAAATATAAATAAGATAGATAGATAGATAGATAGATAGATAAAGACTTTTTAATCAAAGCGTATAGTGTCAGGACAAGAAGCAATGATTATAAACAAAAAGAGGGTCAATCTAGATTAAATAGAAGAACTTCTTTACTGTGGGACATGTGAGATATTGGAATAGGACATTGACAGTGATCAAGGTCAGATTGGATGGGGCTTTGGACTTGTCTAGTGACAGATATCTCCACCTATGGCAGGTGTGTTGGACTGGTTGATTTGGACTGGATGATTTGGCCCTTTTCAAGCCAAATCATTTTCTGATCCTATGATTATGCTTTGAAGTATTTTTTTTAATTTAACCTATAAGTAAATACCTATTTTGTCCACCATTGTTCTGGATATAATAAAATACTGAAAACACTGATGACACAGCATTCAGGAATCACGCACTAAAATAAATAAGACCCCCTACAATCTATTTACTTACAGAAGACAATATGCACATATAAACACAAACTATTTTTCTATCATAGTATACTGCTGTGCCAACGCTTCTTTTGTATTTTGTTAAGGGATATAAATAAAAATAGAAAAACTACATATATATATATATATATATATATATATAAAAGTTTATTTTGGTGGAATTAATACAGTATTTACTAAAACACACTATTAAATTCTGTATGTTAATGTGCTGCTTCTTTTCGCTGGGATAGAGTTACCTTTCTTCACAGTTGCTGGTATAGAGCTGTGTTTTGGATTTGTGCGGAACACAGGCTTGATAATTCAGAGATGTTTTTCTTATTGCTGAGCAGGAATTGAATTGACCCAAGGCCTTTTGTACATCCATGCTGGTGAGAAGACTGAGGGTCCGTGGGAGGTTGGGAGCAGACACAGATGGGACAGATGACCAACTGACCTCCAGACTATGTGATATCATGCTCAGTATATAAATTGGAGGGAAGAAGGGGGAAAGATGGGATGTTTGGTGTGATGGTTGTCTTACCAAGTCACCATTACCTGTGATGTGGCCCTGCTCTGCTGGGGATGGCTGAACACCTGCCAAACCAGGGAATTGTGTGAATTCATTCCTTGTTTTGCTTTGTTTGTGTGCACAGCTTTTGCTTTCCTGATTTAACACTCTATAACTCAACCCATGGACAGTGTAGCTTTCACCCTTGCAATTTTCTCCCTGATCCTGCTGGTGCAGGAGTGCATGAGAAGCTGCATGGGGATGGGCTGCTGGCTGGGGTTAAACCCTGAGTTTTACTAAACTGCAGAAAAATGGCTGTTTTTCAGAAAATTATGGATCAGAATCAAATTCCCTAGGGGAAAGGGTTTTATTTTACTATTTTTCCTAGCTTCTTTTTTTTATTCCGTATGTTGAAAGAAAAATCTCAGTGTTATTAATTTATCTTTCAATATGGCACTTCAGGATTACCTATTTTAGAGTTAATAAGGAACATTTAAGCATATGCTTCAATTAGGACACACTTTCTTCAACAAGCCATTTAATTATATTAATTAAGGACCAATAATTTCAACAAATTCATGGATATGGTTAAAATAGGAATAAAACTGAACCAAGAAGAAAATACAGAAACTGTTCTGTTAGATGTAACAAAGCCTATTGTTAAGTCTTGGCATTGGAAAATATTTTCTGATTCTCTGACAGAATTTGTAACCCAGAATCATCTGGACACTAGAAAAACTGAACATCTCAGAACAGAACTAAACCATGAACAAAAACTTCTTAGAGAGTTAGATTTCTGTCAATAAGTAATGTCTCTGAAAATTTATTCTTTTCAGGAACTTAAAGTCTTTATTCAGGATTTCTGGATGTCCTATCTTTTCAACACCTGGTGCCAAGAAGATATTTTTGTATAGGGACACATGGGTTCTAAAGAGGTATACATTTTTTTTTTTCTTAAAATTTACAAAACTTCATGGTTTTGCCTACTCACTTTCTTTTTATAGTATTATACTCTAGTGTACTCTAGTATAGCATAGATCTATGCAATTGACTTCTCTGTCTTAAGTAACTCATATCCTCATTGTCAGTCTTCCCAAAAACCTTATACACCAAGCTGTATTTGAGGCACTTTGAGCTAAAACACAGAGCTGTGTTTCGTGTGAAACCTGGCTGTTCTCATGCTCCTTGGGAGTTTTCAGAACAAGGACTCTAAAACGGATTTGAACTTACTCTCTCCTCTATACTCCAGTCTTGTGAGAGAAAAGAGTAAGACGGGGGATCTGTTGAAAGTAGTAGAGACAAGAAGTTGATCAGCCCATTCCTATTCTCTGCACTTGAAAGACCCACTTACAGTGCTGAATACTGCTCTGGGGTCTCCAGAACAAGAGAAAAATCAGTCAATTAGACTGGGTCCAGAGAAGGGTCACAAAAAATTATGAGTGTTATTCCAGAATCTTGCTTTGGCAATGATTATGCTTTCTGTGTCTCTAGTGGCATTTTCACTGGCACAAAAGTATTTAAAGATTTTCTTCAGTTTAACAAAGAGAGACTACATAATTACTTCCAAAGATTAAATACCTAGGGTTTTATTCTAAAAAAAAAAAAGAAAATGGTAGTGGTTTGATATTGCTCTTTGTGTCTAGAGAATAATTGGTAGTGGAAAACAACCAAATATAAACCATATAATATATGTTTGTTTTGGCTTTTTCCTAAAAACATTTTTGGCTTTAGTGTCATTTACAGAAAACTGTCCTATAAATATCATTATTGTGTACTAAGTACCCTACTGAGAGAAAATGTTTAAAGTTGGTCAGGACAAAAAAAAAGTCAGGAAAGTCAAAACTTTAAATGATACCTGCTTTCAGATATTTATTTCAGGCAGGACTTAGCTAACAGCTCTTCAACTACCCTACTTTAAAAGTCACATAATCCTTAGCTCCTGAATGAGGCCTGAGTTAGCACTCAGTACATATACTTAATAAAGGACCACAAGCAGTGCTTTTATTCACATAAATGCTTGAAAAAAACTGTAAGAGAGCAATCATATGGGGCTTTTTGTGCAGTAGTTGCTGCATATTCTTTCTCTATGTCTTTTTTCAAGGTTCACTCTTCCACAATCTGTTTTTGTGCATGCAAAAACATAATTAGTAACCTAAAAGTCACATTTCCCCAAGTGCCATATACCATAAGAATTTTACAATTCCTTTTTCAACTCTAATGTTTTTCAGTGATAATAAACTCAACACTAACATGGCAGTCCCTACATCCCTATTTAAATAATTTCAGTTTTTAGTGGTGGATTCCTCAGATTAATAAAAAATTCAGGATGGAGACATTTGTTTATTTCTTTACCTCGGCACTATCAAAGAATTTCCCCCCTAAAGTAGACAATAATATTTATAGCTGATGGTTCAGGGGGAAAATAGAGACCTGTGTTAAGAGCAGTTCCTGCTGAACATTGTAAAACCGAAGTCTGGTATCTCTTTCTTATTAATTTTAATTTTGAAGAAAAAAAATTAATAGATTCCAGAGTTGTCCAGGCCTTGCTGGATCTAAAGACAATTAATAAGTATTTTAAGATGGCATAACCAAATTATTTTGGAGGTTAAGTGCAAATATATTCAACCATAAATGTAAACGTTAATTTTCAGGAAAAAAGTCTTCAGAAGTGTGTGAATATGTCTGTTGTTTTCTTTTTATGTGTGGTGATTGTTGCTTGAGTAAGAACTGCTTAAGAATGAAAAATCTGGCTAAACAAGTGCCCAGATGAATATTTTCTAATTGCAGTTCCTGGATATTATAGATGGATAATGAGATGATTGGCTCTCGCAATTAAGGGATGACTATTGTGTGAATATTAAGAAAAGCTTTAGTGATGTATAGTTATGTTATTGTAGTTTAGATGTCCTCTGTTCTCCCCATAGTTCCCTTTTACCCCTCTGTATTGTTGCCATCAGACAGCCAGGGTGGTCTAGGACAGGTAAAAAAGAAGGCGTGCACATGTGTCCCTTACCCGGGGAAGTTGGGAATGGAAAAGCTCAGGGGGTTGCTTAGGGGGTGCAGCATGGCAACCTAATCTCCACTCCAGTTACAAGAAAGCAGTCTCTAGTGATAAAAGGCAAAGAGCTGACTGACAGACTCTGGGAGGAGCCAGGACTGGCTGATGCAACCCCCAGGGGTATAAAAGACAGAACATCCATCTTGAAGATGAGCTAGTCACGAGGGCAGCTTCCAGGCCTGCTTTTCCTTATTTAGTCTTTTTGTTGTATTTTTGTTAAGGTTTAATAAACCCTTTAAATTTTTAAAGTGAGCAGTCTTTTCTCACACTGGAGCACTAAAGAATACTAATCTATTTCTCAGTAGTTATTGGTAAAATTTGAGGAAGAATTATTTAATCAGTGCTTTTTTTGTTTGGTTGTTTCCAGTTGTAAAACTGATTTTCACATTTTCTTATTCATTCAGCAACAAATATGTAAGATTAGAAGTTTCTTATGTGCTTCTGCTGTGTTTAGCACAACTTGAGCTCTTGTATTATTTGGATACTAAATTAAATAAAATTAATTCTTATTAAGAACAACACTAATAATACTGTAATTGAAGTGCTAGATTTCTGTGGTCCTATCGTGAAATACTCTTAGAAATGCTTCACTTAAGAAGAATCCTGTTGTATTTTATTCTTGACTGTTATCAGCCAACTTTAAACACAAAATTAGAAGAGTTTAGAGGATTTTCATATATTTCTAGTAGCTTTTCCCAGTTAAAATGTATATTTATTTGCACTGGGAAACCAATTGTCAATGCAGAATACAAAAATTCAAACATCGGCTTAAATACTTTTTGGTCTTCTCAACTAGACACTCTCACTGTGGAGGGTTCTATACAAGTCCATCAGCATTTAGGAACTGATTCTAAAGTAATTTTAACTTCTTAATATATTCTAGAAATCTAAATTTTAGAAAGATCTAGCAGTTTCACAAAATATTTCTAGAAGTATAGCCAGAGAACAGGCGGGAATCAAGGCTAGCTCTCTGGTAAAATTAAACATGTTTATGAATTAATCAAAATAGTTAAATTTGCAATTTCCACAGATGGCTAACATGCTATCTTTTTTCTTTATCATTAGACTGAGAAATATTTATTATTTAAGCCCAATGCAAAACTTAGTTAAGGCTTAACTTCTCTGTTTTGCATTTTACATTGGCTAGACAATCTGTAAAGCTGCAGTACCATGATTTAGGAAAATCCATGTTTGCATAAGTTCCCACATCTTTGCAACTGAGCGTCTCCTATCATTTTGATTGAGCTGGAATTAAATGAATAAACAAGCCCTGAGAAAAAGTTATAAATGGCATTTATAACATTAGCCGTCTCATTAATCTTGTATATAACACAGCTGTATTACTAGGTGAGAGAAGCAAATCAAACAGACTCATGAGAAAAGCCATCAAATGCAGCTACATTATCATTTATGCAGCTATGTAAATTGTGGTTCACCTACACACTGATTATAGAATGCTGTTTTTGTTTTCTTAATTTTAAAAAGCATAGGTAAACTAGCCTGGAAAGGCTTCTTTTGCTAGGCAACAATGTTGATAAAATATAATATTAGAAGTGTTTCTGTGAGTTGAATTTTCAAATAAGATGAATCTTACTTCTGAAAAAAGGACTTGTAAGAGATCTAAGACTACAGATTTACAAAAAATATAATCAGTGTATTTAAGTTCAGTGAAGACCATAGTTTGTCCCTCTGTTAGAACTAGTTACCATCAAACAGAACTAAAAAGAGGTAAGTTCACAGAGACAGAAAGAGGTAGTTACTCATTGAGAGGTACATGACTGGCCACAGTCCAATAGCACGTGTGCAACAGTACTTTTATTTCATCCTTAGCGTGCATTTCGGGCAATGGGTTAGAGATAGTGCACTGGTTTGAGTAGATGTTTGGCGAGACCTTCTGTGCATTCATCCATCCTGTGATCTTTTGGCAGTGAGACAATGAAAATGAGGTGGAGAAGGAACTCTTAGAAATTCCCTGAGTACTTACAGGATTTTTTTCAAAAGTCTTTTCATCATTAGAATAAACTGAGACCCAAATACTGATTTAAATACTAACAAATGCTAGAATCTTTAACTACTATGTGCACTTGCTATATAAATTTGACTGTCACTAGTTTAACAGGTATCAGTTCTGCTACCACTTTTTCCTTTCCTATTTATTTAATTTTTTTTTTTAGAGTATTAGTGGTGCCAACATGTGGAATTTTGAATCTACAATTTCCAGGCCAGAAACTGGTACAGATGACTGAGCCACTTATAGAACCTATCATACCATATCTGTATCTACTGATAAATTAGTATGTGTGATGGTAATAATGACAATTAAGAGCATCATATTTGAAAAGTCATAGCAGAGTGGTGGTGAAGTTCCCAGTTCCTGGAAAAAGGAAGATAGAACCTTCTAATTTTGAAAAAGAAAAGTAGAAGGACTTGAGGAGTTACAGGCTGGTCAGTCCTACTGCTGTGTTCAGCAAGATCATGGAGCAGATCCTCATGGAGCCTATGCTAGAGTACATAGGAAACACAGAAGGGACCAGTGCCTGCCATCATGGCTTCTCTAAGAGTATATCATGCCTGTGAAACTTGGGGGGCTTCTATGGATGATGTCATCTAGCTGGACTTGACTGATGCCTCTGAACTGGAGAGAAATGGGTTTGATAGGTGGACCATCCAGTGAGTAAGGAATGGACTGGATGGTCACACTCAAAGAGTTACTGTCAGTGTCTGGGTGGAGATCAATGATGAGTGGTGTTCTTCTGTGGTCTGTATTGGGACCAGTAATATCTTTTCTGGGGACATGGACAGTGGAACTGTGTATACTCAGCAAACCTGTGGATTGCATCAGGCTTAGTAGTCTAGGTACTCCAGAGAGAAAGAATGCCAATCAGATGTACCTCAACAGACTAGAAAGGTGGGTCCATGTCAGCCTTCAACACAGCCAAATGCAAGGTCAGGACAGCCCCAAAGATGGAGGCAGCCTGGCTCATTAGATAGAGAACAGTTCTGCCAAAAAGGAAATGAGGTAATGGTGGATGAAATCCTGAATATGTCCTGGCAATGTGTGCTTGCAGACCAGCCACATCCTGGACTGCACATCAAGGGAGGTGATTTTACCCCTCTATACTGACCCTGTGAGATCCCACCTGGAGCACAGAGTCCAGCTCTGGGGTCCCCAGCACAAAAAGACACAGACCTGCTCGGGTGGGCCTAGAGGAAGGCCACAGAACTTACCGGGGAATCTGGAGTACATTCCCTATGAAGAAAGACTGAGAGAGTTGGAGTTCAGCCTGGAGAAGAGACAGCTCTAATGAGACCTTATAGTGGCCTTTCAGTGCTTTAAAGGGGCCTACAGAAAGGTGACGATGGACTCTATCAAGGATTGTACTTATAGGAAAAGGGGATTCAGTTTGAAACTGAAAACAGTTAGATGTAGATTAGACATTGGGAAGAGAATAGTGAAGAGCTGGAACAGGTTTCCCAGGGAACCTGTGGGTGCTCCCCCCCCGGAGTTGTTCAAAACCAGTTGCAGGAGTCTGAGTAATCTAGTCTAGTGGTAGTATACCTGTACAAAGCAGGGGGATTGGAAGTAGATGATTTTAAATTCTAATTCATTCCATGATTAGTATAGCACTTTAGAAACATTTGCCATCCTTAAAAAACATTTTTCACAAAAGCATTTAGTTCATTTTAATGAACTAAATTAAGTTCCTCCTTAAAAATTCACAATCTCGCTTACTAGACTAATTTATTCAAGGCAAGGTGCATTTTAGAGTGACCTTGTTTAACAACACCATTTTATTTCCTCTCTTTTTTTCTCTGTGTGTGTCAAGAGGAGGAGAGAAAAAAGACCAGGAAATCATAATCTATGTTTTAATGAAAGGATGTGGAAGTAAATAAATAATAAGTAAAAATCCTTAAACTCTTGAGCATTTCACACAATAATTTGTCCCATTTACTTTGACCTTTTTCTTAGAAACACCTTAGTGAGTCAGAAACAGTTAGTGAGATTCCAATATTTGTAATACTATTTTTTCCCTGTGATCAGATAATTGCGAACTAGAGTATATAAAAGCAGAGTACCTTGGCTTTCAAATGTTTCATTTAAGGTAGTGACAGGGTGAGTTTCTGCTTTCTTATCCATTTAGTAATCTCTAATTATTTTCATTTTTCTTTCCCAGATCAGATTAAAATTAATATTTCCAGTTAATAGCTTTGCAAACTTAACTGTGACTATGAATCAATAACAGTAAATCATTATTTTCACAGGATAAACTCAGTTTTATCAAAGATTTTTTTTCCTTACAAAGCAGTGCATTCAAAATTGTATTTTTTATTGTACAAATTTACACTTCCCTCCATCAGTTTGAAACCTTCCTTCTATGCATGCCTGTTACCTGGTTTGCAGTGCTGCCAAACCATGGCCTGGATTTGGAACAATCTTAAAGGCTGGAATTGGCTTACTTCTGAGTCCAATATATCATGGAATTATACTGAAATATCTCTTTGTATCTATGAGGTACCCTACAGATTCCCAGCTTTCTTTACACATTATGGACTGAGCACACACGATGAACTTTCATAGGACTTATATACATTTACACTTTTTTTGAAGAGTATTCTAATTGCTCTTTGACCTGGCTGCAAGACAAGGTCAAACCTGCAAGACAGATTTTTAAAGATATTAAAGTTCTAAGAGATAGATGACAGACATATTAGTGTTAAACAAATCACTCAAATATGCTACCACCTCTAAAAGTATATCAGATTTCTTCAAAATGCCTCAAAGTTATCTAAATTTTAGGCAAGCAACTGAATCCCCTGAATGTCAAGCCTTTGCTGGTACTAGGTGCTTTACTGAATCAAATTTTTTCCTATTGCAGAAGCCATAGATTAATTAACATTATAAATGACAATTATTTTGTGATGTCATTATAAAAAGCTAATGAAATCAAATCAGATAACATTAAAATACCAGCAGCAGTATTCCACTTCATATTTTAGCAAACAAAAAGAAAAATTGAGGGTCATTTTATGCTGTAAAGCAAAATTTAGAGTCTGATTTTCATGCGCTAAATCAAAGATTTTGGGCTGTTGGTAAGAATCTGGTGGTAATACTGCTTATTACAGTACATACATAGATAGTCATATATCACAGGTAAAAATAAATAAATTATAATCAGTAAAAAATGTAATCACACCATTCAGGGGAGACTTGAAATTGACTTCTGATTGCCAGAACATGCAATTTGTGGAATAGTAAGATAGAATCTAAGTGGAGCCAGTTCTCACATTTAATGGAAGAGATTTCACCCTCCTCATTCTGCCGCTGTCCTATGTAGTCTTAGCACTGTCTTTGAACAGCCTAAAGGCCTTTAGCATGTACTATGTTGTTATTGGAAATGTCCTAAAAGCAGAGCCAAGAAATAGCAATAGTCAGCTTTTTTCCTCCATCCCTAAGGGATTGTTATGTTAATAGTTGGTGATCTGGGAATTCACTCTAAGCTATTTTAAGTTGTGTTTCTAGTATGGAGCATTTGTCTAGATGTGTCTAAACATTTCTAAAGAAGAGATTCAGAAGCTCCTTTACAAGATAATCCTTTCCAGTGGTCTTGAGTGCATTGATGGTGGGCATCAATGTGGTAGACTGAGACATTATCTGCTAAATTTCCTCCACTCTCAATATCAAAGTATTAACCTGGGGTACAGTGCTTGCTATTCTAGAAAAAACTCTGCTGACCTCTGACACCTCTCATGTAGGTGAGTCAGCCAGCCGGCTTAGACACATTATGACAGAATAAAAAATTCAGTGTCTGGTAATTAGTATCCAACAGCTATTCAGTTGGTACTGGAGGAGGAACAAAGGGCAGGAGCAGAAATAAAAAATCATTCCGTTTATGTAGAAATCTGTTTCCTTCCCACTGTCAACATCATCTGGACATTGTTTTTCTGGCATGTCATGGAAAGAAAAGAAAGGGATCCCCATCAGCTTCCAAAAGTCAGCAGATCCTGTCCAAGTGTTCAAGGCAAATGTTGCTGAAACCTGTTTGCTGGGGAAGCAGACAGCAATTGCTTGACTACTCTGTTAGCCCACTTTTTGGGGAAAAAAATCAAGTCAGGTCTAGATCTCATCCAGCAAACTTTGACTATCGTGCTCCTGCGGGGCAACACCACTTCCCCAGAAACACTGCTGGGGTAAAGATCCTGCTGGGGTTTTAATGTAAACATGAATTAGGGTGGTGGTTTGCTTCCTGATATAGATTTTATTCCTGGTTTTCTTTACCCTTAGGAACTGAAATAATTAGTTTGGTCTTAACTAGGTTTTGGGGTACTACATTGTGATGAAAATTGTCAGACTCAAGATCTGGTAAAAGGGCATATGTATTGCTTCATTTTACCATTGAGGTTTATTACTATACTGGTCTGAAAAAAACAACTTTCTAATCATATTGTATTGACAGCCATTCTGTGACCAACCTGTTACACTTAATTTATGTTTCTTTCTCTTACATACTGGAAAACGTACACAAATATGTTCTTTAGATAAACTTCAGTTTCTTGTGCCAGAAGAAGCTGAACTTCAGTTCAGCCAGAACTGAAGAAGATAAACTTCAGCCAGAACTGCCAGAAGATAAACTTCAGTTTCTGGTGGTCCCTTATGAAACAGAAAATTTTGTATCTGCCTTTTTAAAGTCAACAAAATGCTGCCTTAAGTCTTTTAAGCAGCAGATTTATTGAAAGTGACTTGTGCAATCAAGATGTGAATTGGAGAAGCTCATTTCATCTTGTCCAATTTTTACATTACTCTTCATTTTCTCAGAGAACTACAAAGCTGAAACACTTTTCAGTAAAATGCTTCCTTAAAAAATGATCAGTTTTGTCTGCCTGTCATTGAGAAGGAATACATTTTCACTGCTTTAGTATCAGAATATGCATGCTTCCTTTTCTCTTAACTCAGGCACTGGAAGCCTAATGATCAAAGCAATTTCAGAAGGTACTGTCTATTATGAAAGCCATCTCATTCACATGTGACAGATGAGTTATTTGTCTCCACTAAGAAAGCAGCAATAATTTCCATATCTGTTTTCTCCACTCAAATAATGTTGTGCCTTTTTCATGAAAAGCACAACAATTTTTGAAGGGGAAATTTTGAATTTCCCTTCAATTTTTGTTACTGTTACAGTTTTATAACTTTTGAAGGTATTTTTAAAAATAATTTCATATTTTGATGCCCCAGGACAATCACAATCCACTTCTGCTTTCATCTACTTTGATTAATTTGATTGTACACATTCCTGATTTCTAGAAGGAAACTCGGCAAAATACATATTTTCCTCTGTGAAATGGATGCAGCAAATTAGAAATAACAATAAACTATACTGCAAAAAATATTTATTTAACATTTTATCAATTGGTTTGATACTATGCATCAAAACAAATGGAACTGCTCTTGGCTATTCTTCACATTTGTCTTCTGTGTACAGCATTCAGTTCATTTGTATTTAGATGTGCTAAAGAGAAGCAAGTCATTAGTAAATTTAGTTAGAGATATTTGCTGTCGTACATAAGGCAGGCATACTCATGGATAACTTGAGGAACCTGGGAAACTTTATTAAGTCTTGAGCATCCTAATTCTGAACTGATGAAACTTACCTTCCTCAAGATGGCAGCTGAAGCAGGCAGGATGCTGAGTAAATACTGTGTTAAACAGAGAGAAGAGGAAACACTGGAGATAGGACGTCTGAATTTCTGCTCTTTGGGTTGGGAATGGGAAAGGGAGCAGATAGCCATCTCCAGCCCCTTGGGCTCTGCATCACCTTTTTTCCCCCAGGAAAAAATTGTTATCCACCCATGGAATTTTTTTTTTGGTAACCATTAGAGAGAGAGTCTGTGCTATTACTCCCCTCTAGTGGCAATCTGAATAGTTAAATCCTTCCTACCTTGCTTGGAACGTGGTGAAGTGCGTGTCAGGTTTTCTTACCAAGATTATCTTCAACCCCTCTTGAAACAGCTTTGTTGTATTCAAAATATTTTCAAGATTCATAAAGCTGCTGGTTATAGACACCATGGAATATTTTTCTCCATTAATGCCAAGGGTCTCTAAGATCTCTACAAATAAGCTTTCACATGCCTTAGATGGCCATGTAGAGAAGACAATCTATTTTTATTCAGCAAAGGTCATGGCTACACAATTTGCAACCCCGGTATTGCATCTTACTTGTTGTCTAAAAAACATGGTTTGTATTTTAAATTCCTTTTTGCATCTTGTGTTCTTGGCATCTCAAGAGGCTTAAAGTGCTACCCTGTGAAATGCAACAAATAAAGAGATGTACAAATATAAATATTTTCACAGTAAGGAGCATGTGATTGTAATTTCAAAGGATATGCAATGGTAATACTAATCAATAGAACGCATTTAAAGAAATTAGTGTCACTAAAAATGTATCTGTAAGAATAGAATTAGCTGTGCAAATTTGTTGGCAGACAAAGTGTTTCTCAATAGTTTTAAAATAAAACCATTTTTCCCTCACTCTCTGGAGTTGTGCATTCAAAACACATGGTAAACACTCCAGATAATTTAGCAGCCACCTCAATCACCTCTTCTCCTCTCCTATAATGAATTTACCTCACTGCAAAGTTAAGAACTGAAGGTAACAGAACCAAAAGTAAGGCAATTCAGAAATTGTCTATCATTGTTCTTTACATTCATATTTAGATTTCTTATGATAATGACCAAGATGTCTACTCTTTTCACCATGTTCGCTTGACAGTACACAAACTGTCCAAATGCCAGAGTTAGGAGTTCTTGTGTGATCATCCCTCTAGCACTAATTTTGAATCTTTTTTTTTCCAGTATTTCATTATCTTCTGCCCTTTACTGTAGAGCACCCGACCTCATGGTATTTTATGTGAAGAAGAAAAAAAAGTAAAACTGTACAATTACCTCTACTCACTCATTTAACTTTCATGATAACCCTTTTTTTTCCCTTTAACAGTTTTAATGACATTCTCTTTTCTAAGACATGATTCTGCAAATGGTGCTGTCTAAGCTAAAACCATCCATTATCTTCATTATCTTTAAAATGTTTGGCTCCAAAGTAAAATAACAAATCAGAATATACATAAAGATAAGATTTAGTAGCCATTAATTGCTATTTTGGGTTTTTTAAGGTCAATTTCTAGTAGCATATTTTGAGTTTAGATCTAAAACCCATGTGCTGTATTTCTCATCTCTTCATATCTTTTCCTGAACAGATTACATGAGGATGATTTGAGGATTACTTTTTCTACCCTTACCTTACTTACCCTGAGTCAGTAGCAGTGTTACAGCAATTTTTTTTCTTTTAAATCAGATGCCATAACCTAGTAGATAGTTTGTACAATATTGAAAACACCAGTCTTTGGGCCAGTTCAGGTACAATTTGCATTTGCAGTGTATTTAAATAGAATGACACGATCTGTTTTGTTACTATTTTGTAACTGAGACACTGTCGGATGAAAAATATATTAATTATTTTTATTCAAGATAAGAATCTACTACTTTATATTCTTGGTAAAGTTTCATTTTGTCCCTCAGGTAACAATTGTTGTGTTATAAGCTAGACAGAAGGACTATGTCAAAGAGTGTAGAGATGTTTGCTTAGAGTATAGAGATGAAATTTGTTAAATACCTACTGAAAACAAATATTGTGCCATCTACAAATGCTCTTTTAGGCTTGCACTGAACCTATATCTACATCACAGAAGACATAAAATCTTAATTTTTCATTGGTATTTACTCTTTATGAAATTTGGAAAGAAAATTTAACTAATCCAAATTTTCACAGGTGAAAAAATACCTTGTTAGTAACTGAAGGCTCTCTATTGCCTGTAAAAAATTTCTAAAAATGTATATGAAGTATAAATTCATTATCATAGCTAGATCTATCTATCTTCTCTAAGTATCTACATTTTATATATATATATAGATATGTATATATAATATATATATATAGCTATGAAATATATATATCTGTGTCTGTGTGTGTGTGTGTATATGTATATATATGTCTATACAACATAGGAATTTTGAACACCTGTAAGTGTAGCTTTGGCTGTTTTTCCCATTCAAGGAAGAGAGTTCTCCTCCTCTGCTAGGTTAGTGGCTATGTTTGCTGGCAAATGAAGAGGACAACAGAGTCCCACTCCTCCAAAATTAAAACTTAGCTCTAAATTTATTTTATAGCTTCCCCACACCCAGCTCTCAAAAAACACAGTACCGCTACTTCTAGCATTACTACTAAAACAAATAAGCAAACAAGTAAAATAACAATGTAGAGAGAAATAAGGCCTTTTCATATGTTTTTGAAATTACACTAAAGATAATATTGCAAAACCCATTTGCTGTCTTTGACATAGTAATCACAGAGCAGGAGTATCACTTCTACATGTCCTACTAACCAGAAATAGAAAAGAGACAACCCAGTACCTTAAGCTCTCAACACAAAGATGAGAAAACTAGAAGGGATATCTTACTCCTAAAATTCTTCCAAAATATTTAAGAACCACACCATGCCATGCAAGCATGCATGCCACACTGCACACACTGCAGCAACAAGAGAAAAGCAGAATATACATGGGAGATGTTATTTCGACCCTTATATTTATGGTGATTATTGTGGTCAGCTGTGTACTAGTTATCAGTGACTTCCAATAAAAATCACTAAGTAATTTGATCCTTATAACAATTTAAAATGGTAGCAAGCGAATCAAGTTTCAGCCTGGGAAACAATAAACTAATGAGAATTTAGGACAATTAGGCACTTTTAGATTCTGAGACAAATGAATTTTGTTCTATACTACATATAGGAATTTACTAAAACACTCTAAACCATAGTGGTTGTCACCACAGTCTTGTAAAAGATGAGTTACCAGCTAAAGAAAGAATTGTATAACATTGCCTTCAATGAAGGGACTGCAGCAAGCTGTATATCATCATAAGTTAAAGAAAGAAAAGCTGCTAAGGCAGAGGGAGCGATTGACTTTTCCTGGTGCTCAGCAAGCGGTCTATCACTGCCCCTCCTCAGCTGCACAGGGGACAAAAAATACAGCAAAATCCTTATGGGTCAAGGTAAGTACAGATAGAGATCACTCAGCAATTACTGAGCAATGCAGGGGGTTAGGGCACCATGGGTGATAGACTTCTCCAGGACACATCTGCCTGCTCATGTGTGGGCTCCTCCACCAGTTGCAGGGGAATCTCTGCTTCTCTGTAGACCTTCATCATCTTCAGGAACACAGCTGCCTTACTTTGGTATTCACCAGTGTTTTCAGAGGAATCTCAGCTCTAGCACCTGGAGCACCTCCCACCCCTCCTTCTTCAATGATCTTGATGGCTACAAGACAGTTTCCTTCCCATATTCTCATTTGTCTCCTGGATGCTTTTTTTGCAGCAGTTTTTAGTTCTTAAATACTTTATTACAGAGGCACTGCCACCACTGGTTCAGCTTTGGCCAGCAGGGGGTCTGTCTGAAGCTGGTACTGATTTAATCTAAATTCTATCAACCCCTGATATCTTCTATCTTCCCTGGCACCAGAACTGTGTAGGCAAACACAGTACAGAAGAAAACTAGAAATCTAAATATAGGAATCAGTTTATGCAGAATTTGAAACGTTCATGAAAAAAGTAGTTGTATTACTGTTTTATGTCATATTCAACTAAATAAAAGCTCTTTTGAACAGAGGTAATTTAGAATGAGTTTTGCTTCTTTTTTTTTTTTTTTAATGAAGAATCCTCTAGATAAACTTGCCCTAAGATAAACATCAGAATTAAATATCTGCTGTCCTGGGGTGACTTTATGATGCTGAATTATATCCCTATTCATCTGTTTAGGCCAGAAATATATACTGCACCTTTAAGACTGGTTCTGAGAGTGAAGTGGGGAGAGACAAGTGTGCAGTTTGTTTTCAGACACTGCACTCATTCCTCCACAGTCTTGTTCCTGTGTTGTCTGCAGACAGTCAGCAAGAGAGAGCTCTCCTTTTCTTTTTAGTTAGTTTTCTGCTAACTAGGGCAGAGAAGTTCCCTGGACTGTGGTTTTTTTCCTTTTCTTAGAACTGTTCAAACCTGCTCCTGACTAGGGACCCAGAGAAGCACTGGAGGCTCACACCTATAGCCCACTGGGGCCTGGCCTGGACCATGGCATTTCCCAGAGCCAGAGGGACTGATAAGAGAGCCAAGCTACAACCCATGGGTGAGCCAAGCTACAACCCATGAAGGGACTTTATGAGTTTGTCATCTCTTTTGAGTGGTGAGAGGTTTTATTTTTTAATATTGTTCATTTTTGTGCTGGTAAATGCTTTACCTGTTAAATAATCTGGTTTTTTCCACTTTTCTCCTAGAAAATATTTCCCCAAACCAGTTAAAGAAGAGGCCACTTAGATTTGCATTCTAGAAGAACCCCAATTCAGAAGTTTCTTCCAAAATTTGCCCTAAACCAAGACACCTACATATTTTCACAAATGCTGATTACATCTACTTGGAAGGAACTAAGTTGGTAAAGAGGCTTAAAATAGACGTCTTTTTTATAAAATTGAGAAATTAGCTAAGAAAAATAAATTGGACAAAGCTGTTTTTTTCAAATTTATAAATACATATCAGGAGCTTTGGGAAAGGTTGGGGAAAAAAAGACTGTAAGAGTTTTGCAAAAAGCTGTATGGAAAGTATAAAAGAGTAAATCATCAATGTAGACCATGCTACAGGGGAAAGGGATAAAACGATCCTCAAACAAACACAGCTACAATAGTTTGTATGTACTAAGGGAAAACATACCTGAAGCATGAATAGCATGCTGCTTAAAAGGCTCTGCCCTCTAAAAAGACATGGCAGTGAAGACAACCCAGTGAAGAGAAATGAGAATGATCAGAGGATCACAAAAAATATACAAGGTTAAAAAAATATATTTGATCTTTCTTTAAAACTAAAGTGAAGATCAACTTTTAACTAAATCACTTTTAAGGAAATCTGTTTCCTTAGCCAATACTAACAAAAGATTATCTTTTAAGATCTTCTGCAATGCAAATTGGTCTTATGCTGAGACAAGCCTAATTCCCATCTGCTGCTACTTTCTTCTGATAGAAGAAAGAAATAATTTTAATTGAAAAAGAAATTGCTCTGAAGAACTAACTGTGACATTTCCTTCACTTTTTAGGGTAAGTAAATAGTCCTTGCAAGTACCAAGTGGCTCAAAGCATTGGACTCTTACTCGAGTCCTCTTTGAGCATACTTAAATGAAGAGCTACCTTTTCTTTTAATTTCCAGCATAGTTTTCTGGTTTCAGTTTGCTGGGAAGCTTTAATCTTTCTCCTGCACAGAGACTCCCACCATGCCCAGGTTAGATGGTAGGTCAGTGCCTCTGAGATTCTGTGCCAAGGTTATGCACAAATTCCAGCTGGTACAGATGGTATCTATGACCTTCTCCACTTCCAGCAATCATAAATGTATCAGGCTCTATACCCTTCAATTAAGAACAGGATTTTTTCACCAATAAAAGACCTAATTTTGAAATTAATCAATTATTCTGGCTATTTTAGGATGAACCTCTGACTTCTAAACTGCTTGAACTAGTGCATTTTTTTCCCTCTGAGACAGTGAAGGTCACTAATTCAGAATGATGCATGTAACAGACACACGTGGAAGGTTTTCCACGTTTACATATAGGAGAGGGGAAAACACTAAGAGATGGTCAGGAAAGATCATCTAAGTCATTTATAGGTAACTACCTGTATGTCTTCTATTTCCTCCCCAAATTCCCTGCCATAAATAAGGATATGTAGTAATAGAGGAAAATGAGGGCCAAGTGTGATTATGGAGAGACTATTTCTTGTATGAAATTCTTGTGTAAAGACACATCACTATATGGAATTCCCTTTGTTTCTTGAGCATTGCAACAAATTCTAGGCACAGGAACTCTGATGAACTGAATTATAATATCCACACATTTACTTTATGTGTTAACAGCACATAACATGTACTGTTATCAATCCTCCATTTAACAGCATGATTCAATGTACACACTACATGTGTAACAGGGATAAAGAACAGGCACTTTGCTAAATTGAATTCAAGCCAGCAAAAAAGAAAGGAAGGGAGCAATAAATTGTGCTTTCTATTTATATTCCATGTATGTCACATCAAAAGTAAAGAAAAAAATTTATTAAATCTCATCATTTTCTTCCGCTGACAACGTGCATTGTTGAAAAATTAATACTCTTCATTGTGTGATTACAGCCATTCACCTTACTTCTTGCACCTACTGCTGCAAAGCAGGAACAACAAACTAAACCTGCTGTGTGCATTTTATTTTTTCTGTAGTATTGACTATAAACTCAGTAACTAAGTTTTTCTCAGGCATAAAATATGTCCTCATTATTGTGAAGAAACTGAGTAAAGTTGGAGTTGTTCCATGGTAACTGAGAGCAGAATTTAGTTTCCTGTCTTTTCAGTCCTTAAAAATAATATTCCAAGGGGGACAAAATTTATGACAACAGAATGGCAGTCATGACAGTCTGGCTGCTTTTCTGGTTGTTTGTTGTTCTGAGTCATTGCTCTGTAGACTCCTCAATTCCAGAGGGAAAAATAGAATATGTTTTAATGGTTTCTTTCTCTCTGCACCCTAACATTTCAAGACAAAGTCTAAAATGAATTTGAAAAATTTTCAAGCCAGCTGAAACAGCTGATCTTCACTTTTAAGCACAGCATTTGTATGTATCATATTTGGTGAAATGAACAAGTAAAACCATGAATTTTTATCTTTAAAAATATTTATTGAAAGGCATGAATATACCAAATTGTTTATTGAGAAGAATTCTAGAAATTGGAGATTGATACTGTGTAAGGGGAGAGTATGTGAGGCTAAAGTTATATTCTGTTTCCATAGTTCATTCAGCATATACGGGTTATTTTCAACAGGAAAAATTTGATCGATAATTTTGCTTAATAGTGCAAGCATTCATCTCATTGAGGCAATATCCTGATTTCTGGAAACTGGTTAAGGTGATTGCCCTACCTTTCTTACGTCCTTTTGTGACATTTCAGGATGGGTTTAGTAAGGGAGCAGTTAATACACTGCTGACTGACATTAGATTAGGGGTCTGCACAAGAAGAGGTTTGGATAGAAGTTTGATCAGAGGAGGACTAAACATGACCAGCTTTTGTAGGAAAGGCCTGTGTTGTCCATTCCTGATGTTGTTGTATGAGAGTATATCACTTCTTTCTGACTTATGATTTCTGTAGCCAAGCCACAGGGAGGTAACAGGTTACAGTGCTAAAGAGTTCCATTTTGGGATATAACATGTGGCTCACTAGCTTCATGATGAAAATTAGAAATTTTTCCCATAAAGGCTAAATATGTCCAGTGTGTCCACATCTCTATCGCATTCTCCAAATTTTGCACTGTATTCATATGTTGTAGCCTAGCTGCCCCCTCGAAAAAACCATGGGTGACCAGCACACATATTTGAGATTTGCAACAATCCTCTATTGCTATGGTTCTGGTCCATGGTAGGCAATGCTGTAGACTGTTTTTGAGGAACAAATAGGTCAAATGCCATTCCTAGTACAATGTGTAAAAGACATCACACTGGTATGGCTGGAGAAAGGATTTTAATGACATTGCAACTGTAATAGATTATGCTGTTTGTCTGTATAGGGGGCAGATCAAACAATCTCCATAACCCTTCCTCAGTTTAGTCTCAGAGATAACAACTTAGTCTTATGCAGATACAGCCCTGGGCAAACTAACATAGAAATCACATGAGAGAACAGAAGATATTTATGCTTAGAATGATGCTCACTACCCTCACAGGGTATACTCAGACATGTCATATGGATGGATGGATGGACATGTCAGAGGATATGGGACAACTGATCAAATGAATCTATAAAAGACCAGACTGACATGCTAACAGCATTTTTTAGGGACTGTAGCACCAAAGTTCTTGTTAAAGGTGCATGCTTGGCATACATTTCTCTAGAACATTTTGCAAATGAGAGTTAGGCCACAATGAAAATCTAACTGTGATTCAGGCAGGAGTTTCTGTTCATATTAAAAAATACTCTGAGCACTTAAGATGACAGCCATATAAATTATTTACTTTTAGAAATTAAGTTTTCAATAATCTCAATCATTATGATTGCTGAATTAGAAACTGTTTCCTGACAACTTCTTCCTGCATTTTAAGTATAATTACCTGAGAACCCTAAGTAATCCAAAAGAATTTGAGCAATTTTCTCCCTTATTAAGGGAGTTAAAATCCCCCTTTAAGACAAAACTATCTAACTACACTAGGTTATAAAGAGGGTCCATATTCTAGCCTTTTCGGTTGTGCACATGGCCCCATAATGAAAATCAAGTCTGACCAGGAGAAGAGAAGACTTCCCTCTAGCCTAGTAATAAACCACTTCTTAAAAAAAAAAGAGCACTGTCTCTTCTTTGTACTTTCAGACATCATTTTTATTTTATTCAACAGCAATTTATCTTAAAATATGGTATGATGAATATTGTAGTGAACCTGCATGAAGACTGCTCAGATAATTCTGATAGGGTCATTTGTAGATTGTGGCCTCATTTATGTATGAGTGCAAGATTGATGTTTACTTTATCCAGGAGAGTAGCAGATCTAGAGATGAGTGGAAATGCAGATCTAGGCCCACAGCCAAAGTATAGCACCTTAGGTGCACGTGTCTCTTTATTAACTGCAGTTCATTTATGGATAAATCTTTGTTAATGAGATAGTCCTAATACTTGCACCAGGTGTGTTTCTATGATATAAGAAATTATCTTATACAAGGAAGTCCTAGCATTATATTTATCTTTAGTTATTGATAGTCTTATTTTATGAGTAATATACATTTGCATATCTGTCACAACACTAGACAGTACCACTCTGTTATAGAATTTTTCCTGCTTACGTATCTCACAACTGGAGAAACTTTAATTAAAAACACATCTAAATTCTTGAAAATAAATTAAATCTGTGTATCATACATACGTTTGAATTCTCTATTGAATCTTCACAATATGTAAAATATTTAACAAACTGAAAGACACTAAAAGAAGGTGAAAGAAGTGAATGGACATGAGACATCCTACCTAGACAGAAAATTGGAATTCAAGTCATGCTTTTCTCCAAATTCATAAGAAACAGTTAAACCCAGTATTATTTTCTTTTTTCTATTCAGGACAATGACATGTCTGTGCATATGACCAAAAGCAGAAAAGAATACTATTTTCTGATGCCTCTTCAGCTGACAGCACAGCACCTTCTATTTCGTTACTGAGTGTAGCTGTGTTCCAAATAATGTGTGTTGCACACACTTTATTTCAATCCAAAAGTACATGAAGCTCAATTATTATTTATTACCAAAAACTAGTTAAGAAATGCTTAATGCACACAAGTGTGGAATACAATGGAAATCCCAATAGGCACATAATATAAATCATGTTTTGGAAACAAAAACTGATTGGCTGATACTGACAATCAGGGGAAATGATTGTTTGGAGAAAAAATAAGCAGACTTATGTTGTCCCTTTATAATTACATTGTTAGCACAATGGGTTGTATTTTGTAGCAGTCAACTAAAGTCAGTTGAATAAAGTATTGGAAGCTTTCATAATAGAAATTTCCAGCTGAATATCACTTGCTAATTAACTATTTCCACTCAGAGGGCCATATTGAAATTCCATGTTTTCTATTACTTACTTTAGAGAGAATTTTTATATGTTTATGTATTTTTTAAATTTTCTTTTTTTTTTAATCTTTTTTATTTTCTCTTTCTTCAAGAATTGGAGAATTATGTAATAGCAAGACGTGTCAGTAAAATTTGAGTACTATCCCCTAATTTTGTGAGTTTCTGCTGCAACAGAATGACCCAGTTTCCTTTAAAAAGATGTTGGTGGTAATTGTTTCAAGTAAGCATCATGCCAACAGTAAATACACAGAGTATTTAACTGTTCTTAGTGTTTTGGTGACAAAATTAAATCCACACCTACTGTGTGAAGTTAAGTTTTCTAATTATGCATGGCTGCTTTATACAGTGGAGCAGCAAAGAGCAAAGCCCCAAAGATGACAAACTCTTAGAAGTTTCATATACACCCCAAACCACAGCTAAGAGAGTTCAACCACTGAGCATCTGGCTGTAAAAAAAGGACTGATTTCCTCTTTAATACTAGAAATATTTAGATCATGAAGAATTATTTTAGCTGGTGAAAAAGTTGTCAATGCATTTCCAGCATCACTAGGCTTCCATACAACTCAGACAAAACAAGAACCATTCAAAACAGACATATAGACATGCAAAGTTGAAGGATGAAATAACATTTTGTTACTTTTTAGAAGAGGTTTCAATCTGCAATCAAAAATGCATAGTATTCTCTTATAGACTTTTTGTTTAAATCAGGCTATGAGGTATTGGTGAAGAAGTGCTTTATTAGTTGCCCCCATTATGATCTTTCAGGAAAAAGGTTTTAATTTCACCTACCTTCTAGCTCAACATTACATAATTTGCTGAAAATTAGTCAGATATGTCCTTGTCCATCATATAAATGGTATAATAGGAGTTCAAGATATATCAATGAGAAAGAAAAGAATATGAATAATGAATAATTCTATCCTTCACAGTTGTGATTACTCCTGTGCTTCTTTGCTTACTGTCCTTGTTCAGCTGCTGCACATTTCACCTCTGTACTAGGTTTAATATGAGCTGCAACTGCTACATCATTTCTTCTATGCCAGAAATGTGTGACATGAGGACTGTCAAGAATGCAAAAATGTTTGCAGAAAATCTAAAACCTATATAGTGGAAAATTTTTTGCAAGAATTTCTTTTGTTTCACTCTTAATTTCTTTATAAATACAACATTTGCAAGTATGTCAATGATTTGATGCTTTCAGGGGAAGCTGCAGTATGTGATTTGCCTAGTAATACTAAAAATCAAGTCACTCATATATAAAAAATGGGACTCTAGATGTCAATCTGATAAGCTAAGAATCAGATTATTTATCAACTGTATCTGTATATGAGTTCAGGCTAGACTCTGTATCTTGATTTATTCAAAGGATTTTGTTCATGTATTTGAAGTGTTATAAAAAATGTGGGGCTTTTCATTCCAGGAATACAACAAAAGTCTGGGGCTGGCCACAGGGGTGACATTTGCCTTTGGGGAGAGGCACTGGGGGTGGTCCAAAGCAGCTGGGGATGGCTCAGCCTGCAGGCACACATGCAGGCCAATGCAGCCCGTGCAGCTCCCTCAGGGTGCTGGGCAGGCCATGGGCCTGCCACCACCTCCAGCCCCGGTGCCACTGGCAGCAGGCTCTAATCCTCCGGCCATGCTGCCAGGCAGGGCAGCGGAACAGCCCCTGCAGCTCCCACAGCACCTGCCTGAAGAGCGAGCAGCATTTCTTGCAGGGCACCAGCTGCCCAGGAGAAGATGCATATCCCACACTGGCTGCCACAGGGCCACCACAGGGCCGGGCCTGGCATGCAGCCGCTCTTGGCAATGTGGCTCAAGAGCTTGCTTGCCTTGCCGTGGGACAGGCAAGGGGAGGCCATCTCAGGCAAAAGCTGCCAGTTTTTGCTGCTTGGTCTCTTCATCTTCTTCAAGCAGCTCCAGTACACTGGCTTCATCCCAGTCATTGTCCTCCTGCAGCCAGGCCTTGAGCCAGGGGCTCAGAATTCCACTGTATTCCCGTCTGTGCTGTGAGAGCTCTTGGTCACTGTTATATTCCCAGCTGGACTGCTTAGAGGATCTTTTCTTACCTTTGCCTTTGGACACCTCCTGGCCAATGCACTCTTCCCAGTCCGAGTGTTCTTTGTAACTAACGGCCTCTCTGACGGACAGCCCTTGCTGGTCTGTTTTTCCCAGTCTGACACTTTGGGGAAGTTAGGCAATTCTTCTCCAAAAAGTCCTTGCTCCATGCCTTCTTCCCATTAAGAAATTTCTTGTTGGCTCCTGGCTTCTTCCTGGGACAGCTCTTGTTTGCTGCAAGCATCCCTCTCAGAGAG
Organism: Agelaius phoeniceus; assembly: GCF_051311805.1. Lineage (NCBI taxonomy): Eukaryota > Metazoa > Chordata > Aves > Passeriformes > Icteridae > Agelaius > Agelaius phoeniceus. Next base: position 18,748,534 of record NC_135303.1, read on the forward strand.
TCCCCAGTGGCTTGTACCTGTCCCTGGGGACAGCTGCTGCTCAGGAGATTTTTCCCTGTCACTATAGAGCGCAACACAGTGCAAAGTACCAAGACTCCGTCAGAAGGGTGCAAAAGAGAAGGATTTTTAATAGCATTTACGTTTACTTAACAGACATATTCACTGCCCATTGGTTGTAAGAAAGAAAGTTCTCAGTAGGCGAACAAAGAGCCATGTCATTCTGTGAACCAGCTAGAGTCCATATCTTTTAACTTCCTCTCCTTCATCACATTGCCATGGTGACAACCTTGGTGTCTTCCTCAGGAGAGATACAGGGCTTTCCTTATCTTCAGGAAGCTTTTGCTAGCTTACAAGAACAGCACAAAATGTCTTTCCTACACTTCGCAGTCCAAGAATTCTTGGCAGGGGTCTTTGTCTCCCTGGGACAGCTCTTGCTCCCTGCGTTCATCCCAGTTCAAAATTGCTGGGGAGCACTTGACCTCTGCCTTCTTCCCAGTCTGAGAAACCCCAGTAGCTCCCAGATTCCTCTTGGGAGAGCCCTGACTCAAGGCCTTCATCCCAATCCAAGAGCTCCTGGGGGCTACAAGCATCTCCTGGGGACAGAAGATTTTCTGTGGCTCAGAACAGCCTTGCCCTGGAGTCTCCTGCTGGTTCTCATTCATTTCCCCTCAGAACTCTGACTCCTCCTCAATGAGAAACCGGACAAAAAGAAGGTCTCCATCCAAGGCCCCCCTCCTCCCTCTCCTTGGCCCGACTGAGATCCTCTTGGCCTCCTCCTGCTGCTCACTCAAGGTGTGGGCTCTCTGCAGGCCAGGCGAGGGCCTAGGGGGCTGGGAGTTGGGGTTTGCCTTGCCCTTCTCCATGTCTGACATCCTCTGGCACAGACAGGTCCTGGGGACACAGTGACACAGCTGCTGTCCTGCAACTGGCCAGCCCAGGGTGCTGCAGTGTGCCTTATATACCCTCAGGCAGGGCAAGGCTCTAGCATGTCCCAAAGGACTTTGGGCACCACAATGTCCCGAGGGCCCTGACACAAGATGCCTGGGTCACAAAGGGCCATTCCAGCACCCCTTCAGCAGCCTAAGGCACTGGGAGTGGCCTGCCACAGCCCCTGGCTTGGAGGCTTGCAGCCTCTTATTCTGAGCTGCTGATGTAAATGACCAGAAAGGATTGTGCCCAAATGAAGGTGCAAAGGACACCATGTGGCAAAGCCAATTGTGTGGGTTTTATTGAAATGTTCATGTGAGAGACAAAGGGAGAGAGAGAAAGAGAGAAGGAAAGGAAGTAGTGTAAGTGGCGGAAGGAAGTGGCGGAAGGAAGTGGCGGAAGGAAGTGGCGGAAGTGGCGGAAGTGGCGGAAGTGGCGGAAGTGGCGGAAGTGGCGGAAGGAAGGAAGGAAGGAAGGAAGGAAGGAAGGAAGGAAGGAAGGAAGGAAGGAAGGAAGGAAGGAAGGAAGGAAGGAGAGAAAAAAACCTGAATGAGAGAAAGAAGAAAATGAGATGAAGGTCTTGTAATTTTAAGGTCTTTTCCACAGTGTGAAAATCCCCAAATTAGACAAATATAAACATAATCTCCTGACATACTGCTAAATTGTGAACTTACAGAAAAAAAAATTGTAGTTGCAATCCAAATATTCAGATTTAGAAGGTGGCTTGGCCTCCAAAAACAATGGTTGCTAGTTACCAATACTATGTATTTTTTAAGTAGAGAAGTTGGCTTTATGTAGCCATTTTTTCTTGCGGAAAAAAAAAGTAAATTTAACTGTAGTATTGTCTTTCTTTAATGTAGACTATATGTTGCAAATTCAAACCTACAGAACATGACTTGGCAGAAGAGAAGCCGGTTTGTGAAATAACGGCTTGCAAAAACCCCCCAACCCATAAGGAACTTCAACAGTAAAATAAATCCACATAATACTGAAGAAGTGGGCTTCACTTCTTCATGTGAAGATGTAACGATATCTGTGTTCCTCTTTCACATCATCTGTAAATAAAAATACTTTTCTATTCATTGTCTTCTTACTCGTACTGTGTCTCCAATTCAGCAATATATTATATTCTGCTTCTATGGTTTCCATTTAGATGACAATAAAATAGCAACAAAACAGAATATGTTAATATGTTTATTACTATATTAATATGTTTAATATGTATATTACTATACATCAACCCTTTGTGTTCTCTGAAAACTTTTTCTCATCACATTTTTCTGTAAGCAAAAGGTGTTGGCATGTTCTCACTTTACCTCTTTCACTGAAGACTGATAGTAATGAGTGTTTCACCTCCCCTTCTTGATGTATTGGGCAATCTCAATAACTTTCAGGTCTAACAGTTTGGTTCTTTTCTTTCTGCACAGAAATTCTTGTCTAGGATTCTTGTCTAAGATGCTTTTCTTAGATCCTATGGATATGGTGATCAGTAATACATAGATAGTCTATTTCAGTTATTCACATCAGGGATTAACAGGAATAATCAATGATTAGTAAAGATAACAGCAAAGAGCCTAAGACTGTATGACAGCCAAAACCAATTCTGCCAGCAGCTGGGGAAGTTATTACAGGAACTGCTTTCATCAATACCTCCATGAGCCTGTGTGAATTCTTTTTCTGCATGCCATCCACATTTACAGTTTACAGATTCTTATGCATGCCAGTGATTTTCATACAAATAACTAATCTGTGCAAAGTGCACACCCAAAAACCGGGACAACAAGCAATATCTTCTGTATTCAAAAAAGCTCATCATAGTGACAACTGCTCATGATTCTTCAGGTTCCTATTTCATTCCATTCTCCTCACAACATTAAAACAGAAACAGTTTGTTGCCCTCTATTATCCCCATCTTCCTCTCCTGTCCTACCTTCCACCTCTCACCTAATCGATCCTTCTCATATCCCTGAGTGCACATACAGTTTCTGCATCCTAGTGATTTTTCCCATTTTCTCATGTATCTGCTCTATCACCCTATCTCACGTCCTGATCCATTCATTTCTTTCCCCTTTGTCAAGAAAGGTTTTTTATTTTCATCCAAAACCATATTAGTCAAATTGATTCAGGTCTGAAAAAACTGAAAAAGAACCAGGTAGAACCATAATAATAGTAATGATAAAATTGATTTTCCTGTGCTTTTATAATCTTGCTCAGCAAGAATGATAATGTTCAGCTCCAACTTTCAGCTGTAGTTTAAAAACAATAAATTAGAGCACTCCCTTGTTAATACAGTCATATTGTGAACTAAATACACAAAATATCCCTATATAGCTGAAATGTTAATTACATACCTTCTACTAAGGGAAAAGCTGATTTGCATAAGTCATTTGCATTATATCATATGGTCTAGCCAGCCAGATCTTAGTAGAACACTTTGGTTTACAGGGTAAAAACATAAGTCAGAAATATTTCTGGGCAGAGGGGGATCCTTAGTCTCAGAAGAAGAAGCATCATAATTTTTATCATTCACCTACATACTGGGCTGTGCTGCTGAAATTAGCACAAAGCCTTATTTACTATACTTCCGTACAATAATAATAGATAAAGTTATATGGCATATGTTTTGAGAATAAATGCTTCAATTATTTTATTCTGAGGAACAATGAGAATCACATTGATGATCCTCAGGCAATAAGAACAACATCATTATTTTACTCTTTAGATAATATTATCTGTGATTCAGAAGTCTTTATACATGTAAAATTTTCCTACTCACTTCAGGCATTTAACATCTGCCCTTAGACAGCAAACTGCTATTCACCTTCATTAAATGCAAAGCCTTAAAAACAAAGACACAACCCATCTAAATGGATAGCTGCATTTATGGGCAATTTCTGTCAATGCTACCTTAAGAAGGACCAGTGAAGATATATTGTACCAAGTCTTTATTACTCACCAAGTGAAATAAGATTTCTATTTTATATAAACATAAAGTGAAAGCTTCTAAAAAAAACAGAACACAAGAGATGTACGAGGCAGACTTTACACAGATTTTTGTGGGCAGTGTCCCACAAAAATTGAGGACATTTTGAAACAAAAATATTCTATTGAGTACCACTAGAACTCCCAAATACCTGTGAATATCACTGTGGTTTAGCAAGAGCAAACCTACTCCACTGCCCAGTGGAATACATTCCTACTAGGGAAATACGTGTTCAAAGGGTTAACAAGGCTCTACAACAATTACAACTTTCTCAGTAAGGAGGAGGAACATGAAATCTCCATCTGTGGTTGGGAAAAAATATATTGTTATTATGAAAATATAAGTGCACTTACAGTAATGCATATGTGTACAGTCATACTGTGACTAGACCCTTGGATTGCCCTTATAAGATCTAATTTCTAGGCTGAGCTTTATTATGCCTCAAGATCAAGAGATCTGTATTCCTGAGAATCATAGGCATTGGCCCATAAAATATCCAAGTCAATGGCAGAAGTTGAAACCATCCGATAAAGCTGAATCTTTGAAATGGAGTGCAGGTTTAAAAAGATAGCATGTGTCTAGTTTGATAGAAGGTCAGGGACAGATCCTGATCATTCTTATGAAGAAAAAAATCTCAGAAAGCTATGTTTATTACTTGACAAAGCAATAAAACATGCCAGTTACTTTGCTTATGTAGTGTTTTTTCAATTATCATTACAGGCTGCTCTACCTCTTAAAACTCTCAGCTCACAGACATGTTTAATTGTCAATATGTTAGCTTAGCTACAAAAGATATACAGAAATAATAGCTTACTGTGTTTCAGAAAGAAGAATAACATTAAGATAGAAAATGGTTTGACAGATCTAAGATGGCCCTCTAATGAAAACTGTTTAAAAAAATCATTCATGATTTCTTTTTTTTTTAACCAAAAAAAAAAGGACCAAATATGGATATCATTAGACTAAAAACCAGAGAAATATGTCATGACAAAATTAAGATAGAACTGAGAAATAATGAATATGAGAAATATTTAAACATAGGTGACTGGATTTATTTTTGTTGCCCAAAGGCCTACCTTGAAGGCTGAACTGAGAAGACTAATGTCTGATTATCTGCTCCATCGAGAGCCTTGCAGTGCAGGACTCTGTAGCATTGTGTGTCCTGTATGGGTTTATAGTAAAGTTGGTTATTTTTTATAAGTTAAGAATTTGGTTTGACCCTCAGTTCCTCCCATGTTCTCCCTCATAATGGTTCATTCCTTCCACCAGTTACCTGTCCATCATTGTAACCAACACCCTTTCATTTCTAGAAATTTCTATGTCAATCTTCCCTTACCTGTAAATAAAAATACTTTTCTATTCGTTGTCTTCTTACTCATACTGTGTCTCCAATTCAGCAATATATTATATTCTGCTTCTATTGTTTCCATTTACATGACAATAAAATAGCAACAAAACAGAATAATTACTATACATCAACCCTTTGTGTCTCTGAAAACTTTTTCTCATCACATTTTTCTGTAAGCAAAAGGTGTTGGCATGTTCTGATCATATGATCATCATATAATTTGTCTCCTGAGCCTTTTCCCTCCCCTAGGCCATTCCTATTGGCTCAGTTGTGTCCCTTGCTCCTCCCCTGGGCTTCGTTCATTGGTCCCTTGTGTCCCCGTCCGTTACACCTTTCCCCTTTATCAGTGCCTACCTAATGGTTATTCCCTGAACCGTCACTGGGCCCACCTGGGTCAATAAAGCACCTTGGCATCCAAACGCGTGTCCACTCCTTCCTTCCTTCGCCTCAGTGCTTCGCAGTCCTGCTCTCGCCTGTGTCATCACGCCGCAGACAGAGCCACTACTCAGGGGTTCTTGCAGAGGACCTGGGAGTGGCGGGATTTGTAGTCTCCACCAGTCACTCCAGGAGCGGCTAGCCGACACCATCAGCTCCAGTGGCCGCGGGACGAGACTGCAGGACTCTGCATTCATTGCTGCAAAGCTGGCTACTGGAATACCATATGATTAAATAGCTTTTGCCTGAGTCTGGTGTTATAAAAAGTAAGTAGAAAGAATAGCCTGCCTTTTTTATCTGTTTTTGACTGCTTATTCTGTGATAATATATATTAGAAGATAATCAGTAATAGACAAATTCCTTTGTAAGAGTTCGTCTCTGACAATGCTATCAAGAGAAAGAACCATATTTTCCTGTTGAGTCAATTTCTTTAATAAGATGAATTTGTTTTAGAAGAATGATATTTAAAGTACAAATGTTCAGTGTTTTCCAGGGTAAGAAGGTTTGTGGTTTTTTTTTCCATACCTCTTAGACTAATAATGCTTGTTGTTCTATTGCTAGTTTCAAGTACAAGCAAATTTAAAAAGGTATTAATGACCTCCATTTTAGATCCTGAAAAAAAAAGCCAATATAGTTTCAATGTAGATTATACTTTCAGTAAAAATTGCAAGAGATGTATACATCACAAGGATAATTTTACACCTGAAGAATCAGGAGACTGAATAGGTGCCTCTGAAGTTACTGTACATCCAGCACTTTGTCTTTTACATGCTGTTTTGCAACTTCACTCATCCATATTCTATGTTTTTTGTCCTACATAGGGATAGCTCACCTCACAGAAAAACATACAAGAAATAATTAGGAAGTAGATAATCTGAAGTATCAGCAATTTTAAGTAGATTTTGTGTTGCAGTTCATGTTTATTTCGTTAAATTGCTACTAAATGGCTCATTCTGCTATCCCCCCACTGTTTTTCCTAAGTTGGTTTATCCCTAAATTGTACCCTCCCTTTAAGCCGTCCTTCAAGCTATCCCACTCCCTTTGTTCTTGTCCCTCCCCTGATTGTCAACGTGACCCTGCCCCTATTTCCCTGCCTGTCAAGGCGACTCTGCCCATTTTTTCCTGAACGTTCTTTGCCACTCATTCCCTGGGCCAATACCTGATTGACACACCAGTTGTAAATCCCCTAATCTATCACACCCCATTGGCCCATGTGACCTTTCCTCTCCTCCCCCTACTGTGATTGGTCTCACATTAATGATGTAATCCCCTTGCTCCACCCTTGAGGTTTTCCTATTGGTTGATTTTCTGTATCCACCCCTTGGGTTGTAACTGTAATTAACCCCATGTGTTGAGTTTCTTGTGGCTCCCTGTGTCTTTGTTCCTTTTGCCTGAAATATACTTTCCCCATGGATCGTCAAGAGAGAAGAGCCTCCTCCTTCCTCCTCTGCCTGGTCCCTGCTGTGGCTATAGTAGAGTGCACCGTAGAGGTTGCAGCTCCTCAGGTTCAGCGGTGGGCAAACTCCAGTCACCAGCTGTTCCTTACTCCTCTCGTGGCTACCGGAGTGTACAGAGCTAGCCCAGATTATGGTGGGCTATGGCAATTTCATATGATTTCTAATTGAGTGTAGAAAAGTAGTTACAAGAAATTTTCAAGTACAAAAACATTCAAAACCTGAACGATATTTATTTGATAAGGTATTTTTAAACAGTCAAAAAATCCCATCTCAGTAATACGGATTTTATATAAAGTATGTGTTTATTAACCAGGCAGCATTTGGTTTTACATTTCAAAATGGCAAAATAGTTAACTTCGGAAAACAGGACACCTGAAGGACAAGGACAGATTGAACTGTTATTTTTTTTTTTTTAACATTGAGAAATACTGACAGTATTTACTATTTATTGATTCACTCATGTGTGTCCAATAACCAGAAATGTAATCTCCATGTCTAATCATATGATGGGTTATTTCACACACATAGGGTAAATGGACCATATGTTTGACTTCAAAATTAATTCATTATCTTATGAATTAATGCCAGGTTTAGTTTCTGGACATAATATTTAGCAAGTGAGAAAAACATTGACATTGAACACCTGTTTTACTGGAAAGCTAATGGCAGTCTTTGCCCAAATGGTAGGATGTTTAGATTTAATTCCAAAAGAAATTAATGGTTTGAATTTGCTTTACTAAATTCAAGCAACTGTTCTGGAAGATGTGTCAGCGTTTACCTTTTACCTTGTCTCTTGCATAGCTTAACACATGACCAGTATCAGTTTTTTTAATACTATTTACATAACAAAATAGTTATAATATACTTAAATGCCACTAACAAAAATAATAAAATAGTATTGAAATTGAGGCAAGCAGGCAAGCATTGGAACAGTTCTAGTTGTCCTTGTGGGAGATTTTAACAATACGTATCAGCATTGAATTTCCAGTCTTTTTGAGGCAAAACACTGTGCTACTTGTATACTTACAATCACTTGCATGTGTTAGTAATTAGCATTAAACCTGAAGTTATGATAACTGTCTTAAACTCTAAATTATGGAAAAACAAAATGTACTGTTGGAATACTTGTATTATATCCTGTGAGAATTCAAGTATTTCAAGCCAGCAAAGTTGTGAAAATGTCAACAGGATCACTAGTTAATTTTCCTTGAGATCAGGGCTCAGAGTGGGATTGCCTCAGATTTTAAGGACTCTTATTTTTTTTATGAGTTCGGTCTATGAAGATAGAACAGAATTTACTGGGTTTACAAAGATGACTGAGTCAAAGCTGAGGAAAAGGCTGAACAATGGCGAGTGACTGCAGCAAAAAGGTGATGAAACAGGAATTAATAGGCTTTGAATTTAATCATAATCCTGGTAAAACTCTAGTATTGATCTGGAAAAATGACACCTTTGACCTTTCATGACACTTTTCTGTTAGTGTAAGTAAGCACACAATGAGTTTTCAGAAAGCACAAACAATCTGGAACAAATCCCCAGACATGTCTCCCTTCTTTGCTGAACCTCTATGTCTTAACACCTCAAATCATGCTCAGATGAGCCACCTCAGTGGAGTAGCTACTGAAGAAATTTAAATGATATTGTGAGATGTAAAGCTGACTAGGAAGTAGGTACATTTTTTTTATTATCATTAATAAAAGAGAAAGAAAATCCTCAGGAGAAGAAAATAGTGCAATACTAGTAGTGAATGTGCCAAGCTTGATCAGTTAGGATCCTCTGAGACAGAATGCATTCATGTATTGCTCTATGTAAATGCACTCTTGATTTGTAAGACTGGACCATAAATTTTTACTTTCCCTACATATCTGACTACTGTCATTTGTAGCCTTTTAAGGGATCACACAGAGTACTCATATTCTTAGTGTTTTAAGAAACTACTGCTATTAAGCTGAGTTGCTGCCCTCTCAGCAGAGGTACTGCAATCAACAGTGTGAGCTGATTACAGTTGGACAAATGCTTACGATTGACTCGGTCCACTGCTGCTTCCTTCTCCTCTGCTCAGAGTGACTGCTCTCTCTCTGATTTAAACTGACCTGTGTAATTCTGAAACAGAAAGGTTGTGCTCATGTGGTCGATGCTGCGCTCTAAGATAGGTGTGGAAATCAGCCATGGTGGAGCACCTCTGGAGGTTAACCAAATGTAACAAGTGGTGGCTTCCTAAACATTTTCAAGTATATCTCTGGAAAAACTATCTGACTGGAGGAGGAGCCTCAACTCTTACGAAATCATTGAGTTTTGCAGCTGAGAGTAGCAAAGACTTGTCCAGACATGCTATTTTGCAGCCACTTCAGTAATTAAAATGTAAAGGTCCCTTCAGAGAACTAATCCAACCATGTGTAACTTTTACTTAAAAATACTAATTGAGATGAGACAGCAAAATTATTAAGTTACAATTTAAAGCTGGAATCCAACTTTAATTATACATTAGTACCTGTAGATTAAAAATACAAAAATAATCTGATGTGTTTGGGTGGATTTGAATTTTTTTCTTTTTTTTTCACAAAGTCTGTTGGAATTAAATAAGTCTCACAAAATTAAGCATAGACAAGACTTTTTATTCCTTCTTTGTCTTTTCTTACTTCTTTCAGTCTCTAATATTTCATAGTAGTTTCAGGAGTTATAGGATAATATTACACTTCGTTACTCCTTCACAAAGAAAGCACAGTGAAATATGAGGGTAAAAAGAATCATAGTTTTATGTAGAGTTTTCTTCCTTTTTTTAAAAAAATTCACAGAAGTATTTTCAAATATTTCAAATTATTTTAAGATAGCAATTTAAATTCTAAATCACCATTTTATTCAAGAAAAGCTGTGCAGACCCCTACCTATTCATGTGTGCATGAACTGTAAGGACAGTTCTTCCAGAAAGTTTGTTTCACTTAATCACTAACCTGGTGGTACGTATTTGCAATGATACTGTATGCAATCTGGTATCATATTTATGAACCAGCAGTAAGCTTGGCATCTGAGCTACAATAAAAAATTTCTGTTTTAGCTATAACTGAGAGCAGATTGGTGTCCCCAGTAAAAGTTTGTCTATCATTCATCTGAAAAGAAAGAAGCTTTTTTTTTCCTGCTGTTCCAGTAGGAACAGCTGGTCCATTGTTTTGGCTTTGACCCCTTTACTTTCAGAATTGAAGTTTGCTCAGTCAATGCCTTTAACATTAGCATTGAATTTTCTTGGAGCTCACACCAACAGCAACTAGGAGGCATGAGACACCACAGGAGGTGAGGAATTTACTCATAACCCTTGAAGTAAGAAAATGTGATCAAAGTCACTTAATGGAATAGATAATTTGGGATGTTTGCAGTGCAGCTCCAATAGCACAACCAGTACTATTCACGTGAGAGAATCAGAGAACACCATTGAATGAGCAGCTTTTGAGAAGGAGTAATTAGCAGGGAGAAAGATGAATGAGACATGTTCAGGCTCAGCTGCATTTCCCACATCACTCTACTTTGTGTTCCTCTCTCTGCCACTGTCCAAAACTCATACCAATAGCATGGTCCAAATTTCCCTCTTAGTTACACCAGTGCTCCTGTGTTAGCTCCATCTGGCTTTCCCCATGCTAACTGAAGCTGTGTGACTTAAGGGGAGAAAATGGGCCTGTAGCTGGCTAGATCAGATTCTGACTTCCCACTGCTGCCAGCTGAACAGAGGGGGAAGAATAAAGAGAAAAGGCTAAAGTTTCATTGCTATCAAGGTTGCTTTCCCATTCTAGAATGACATAAATAGAAACTGCCATGGTGCTTCAGTTGTCTTTTTGAAATGAGCAACACTATTGTGGCTTTTGTGGTATTAGAGAGTGAGGATGTCTTTCTGTATCAATTTTCTTTGTTGCCACCCCTCTTACTTTTTTCCATTGTTTCTGCTTTTGACTCAGTTACTCAGAGACCCCAAAATCTCCTATCTTCTGCAAAACTAAATGTACTGAAAAAATGTTTTCTTCTCTGGTGGACAGGAAAAGCAGACAGCAAAAGAGCAACTTAGGGCCCTGGGTTAAGAGAGGGTATTAAATGCTTCTATGGTGCTGGAGACTTTGAAACAAAACTGAAATGAGCATGTGGAAAAGTGAGTTAACTGAGTGGGAAGAAATAAAAAGATGGTGAGGATCAGAAAGGCAGAAGTAGGTTTACTAAATAGGTCTGTGATTGTATTCACATCTTCACAGATGTGAATACAATCACATCTTATTTGTATACACATGCCATTGAAAACTCATGTTTTGAAAGGTAAATAAATGCTTGAATATAAATAATAATTAAAGAATGAACTAATGAATTGGTGAGAAAGCAAAATAATTTGTAATCCAATCAGTTCTTTTTTAAATAGATGAAGGAAATTTGCTGCTTACAGCCCACAAGATCTGATTATATACACATATGGTACTGGAAATAGAGAAGAGATATGAAACTTGAAAATCAATTAATCAATTCAGTGAATACAATTAATTAGGACTGAAAGATACAGAAAATGACAGTGTAATTTATTTTCCTTTTTGGTTTTTTTTTGCTATCAACTTACTGTAGTTTAGCAATAGTTCACTTACCCAGTTCAGATGTGCCAAAATTTTAATTAAATTTCTATTAAAAACAATACTTTAGTATCAAGGAAATGTAATAATTTAATTCCTGACAAATAATAATCCAGCTGCTCTACATAGCATTACTGAGGATTTTACAGTGTGGCTCTGGAGCGGTGAATTTTTTATGTCGGCAAAATATCAATGTGGGGAAAAAATAAGAGAGAGAAAGGGAGAGCACTCAGTGTTTATTCTGTTTATTTAGTTGAGGTACTGTTTTTGCATGGCCTGGTTTTTGGTGACAGGGGGGTTGTGGGGGGGGGAGGGGCTGCAGAGGTGGCTTTTGTGAGAAGCTGCTGGAAACTTCCACCATGTCCAGCAGGGCCATTCCCTCATGGCTCTGAAGATGGACATCTTGCTGGCCCAGAGGTTGATAATGCCTCTGTGATGACACATTTTAGAAGAAAAACAAAACAAAGCTGACACAGTTTTTCATCTAGCCAAAAAAAAGAAGGAGGTGAGAACATGTGAGGGAAAACAGCATGGAGATACCAAGGTCAATGGAGAAGGAGGGGGAGGAAGTGCTCCAGGCATTGGAGCCGAGATTCCGCTGCAGTGAAGACCATGGTGAAGCAGCTGTGCCCCTGCAGCCCATGGGTGCACAGGGAATGCAGAGATCCACCTGCAGCCCATGGGGGAGGTGCCCATGCTGGAGCTGATGGATGCCTGGAGGAGGCTGTGATCTGGTGAGAGACCCAGTGGAGAGAGGGCCCTTGCTTCCAGGCTGGAGCAGCCTGGCCTTGGAGGACTGCACCCCCTGGAGTGACCCATGCCACAGCAGTTTTGGGAGGAGTAACTAACTGCCATGGCAACAGTTCATGCTGCAATATGTGCGGTATGGCTGCTGCTCATGAGAGTGGACCCACACTGAAGAAGTTCATGGAGAGCTGTCTCCTATGGGAGGAACCCCATGGCCTCACAGGGGAAGAACTCTCCTGGAGCAGTGGAAGAAAATTTCTGGTGATGAAGTGACCAAAAACCCCCATGCCCTGTCTCCCTGCACTGTCAGTGGGAAGGGAGAGAGGGGTCGGGGGGGAGAAAGGTGTTTTAAGGGCTTATTTTACTTCTTGTTATCCTCTTTTGTGGCATTCACATTCTCTGAAAAATCCCTTCACCCAGGATTTTTCTCCTGGGAAGCTGAGAAGCCTGAGATAAAAATGAAAACAATGATTATCTCATTTGCGTCTCCTGTGTTTTGCTCCTTTGGAACGTGTTTGGAGATGGTTTATCACAGGTGATTGTTTCATTGGGTTCTGGTGAGTTGTTTTCACTCATTGGCCAATCAGACCCAAACTGTGTTGAGACTCTGGAAAGAGTCACAAGTTTTTACTATTATCTTTTTAGTATTGGGTAAGTATCCTTTCTGTATTCTTTAGTGTAGTTTAGCATAGCATTCTTTAATATAATACAGTATCATAAAATAAATTAGCCTTCTGAGAACATGAAGTCAGATTCATCATTCCTTCCTTCATCTGGGGGCAACCCAAATACAATACTCTTCTGATTCTGTTGGTAATAAATTCACTTTACAACTTTAAGTTGAGCCTGTTTTTTTGCCCTTGAAGTATTTTTGCCCAGTCCTTATCTCAATTCATAAACCCTTTAAATTTTTTTTTCTCTCTCCTCTGCCCAGCTGTGGCAGGGGAGGGTGAGCAAACAACTCATGGGTGCCTGGCCCTGGGCCAGTGGTTTTTATTTGCTTGGGTTTTTTTTTCCTCTGCATTCTAGGTTTATGGCTTATATATAAATACAAAGAACAACATCTTAGTGTTATTTGCTGTGAACTGTCTTCCACTTCTCTCAACTGAGAATTTCTGTTTTTTTGAAGGTTATTGTTAAGGTCTCTATATACACATTTTTTTGTTCCTGCCCAAGTTATTCAGGTATTTCAACATAACATCACTAAATGAAATTCCGATACATTTTTGGCAAATTTAATTTTCTGCTGCCTTGTTGCCCTTGCCCAAGTGGTCTCTTCTATCTACATCATAGATGCAAGCCATTTCAGAATTATTTTGGAATACATCTGGCAAATTAGCTGCTCCTTAGATAGCTAAGCCTTTATTATCTAACACTAAGTTTGCTTTATGTGATTTCGGGTATCTGTGTGGACTTGTAATTGCTTGTCAGAGACAGCAGTTGACTCCTTGAAACTACACTCAAACTTCATGTATTTGTTTTTAAGCCCTTACCCAATTTTCCTGATAGCTACCATAATCTGAACTGTGATTGAAACTCATTGTCACTTATACTTTCTCTGCACACAAATAAGCTTAAAAAAGTGCGGCCAAGGCTTGTTCTGATTTTCAGATCATTTGCTACTGTACTTGAAAATTATGTCTAGAGTATGTTTTGTGGGAAGAATAAGCTTGGAATATGAAGCACTGCCATCTGGAACCTACCATAGGAGAATACATAGTTACAGTTGTTACTTTTTGTTTACTAAACTAACTAAAACAATCTGTTCCCTCACAAGTGATGTAAAATCCTTGAACCTTCATTTTATAGCAGTGGAGACTTACACTTCGTTTATTTTTCTTTTGTGTCCAGATTGTTCTTAGTTTCTTGAGCAAGAAAAATGTCATCAAAGATGAAAAGCTATTATGTGCACAATTTTACAAAAATTGTAAACAAAATGGAGGTAGTAGGTGCTGATTTTGTCAGGACTGTAGTTCTCAAAACTCTTTCCAACCTTACAAAATATTAATATTTTTATTCTTATTATTTAACTATTATTATCTTATTATATAAACTATTATTAAAATAAAAACTTCTGGCTCTAAATCTCAAAACCCTGCCTAAACTTAATCATGACCCAAGTGTCTTTCTTGCCTTCTGGTGAGTTGTGAATGTGCTGCTTAATCCTGCAAATTTGGGGGGGGGGGGGGGGGGGGTTAAGAACAGATGTAAGCTAACATCTGTAAATTGGTTTTCTCAAATAATAACTCCATTACTCAAGGTTAATGCTGTTGATGGACTATGCTTAACAGCAAGTAGTACTAAAGCAATTATAATTGCAACAGGTGATTCCAGGGATAAATATTATAGGTTATACCAAATACCTTTTGGTATTTCGAATGTATGATTTTTTTTTAATCCAAATAAAGATTCTATCTGCCAATATATTTGTAAATAATGTTTATATTTTTAACATGTATGTTTCTAAATATACTCAAGTGTTTCAATGAAAATCCCTAGGATTTTGTGGCACATTTCTTTGTTGTGTGAGGCAGCTGACACTACAGAACTCTCTGAGAATTACACATACAAGCACTTACAGAGCATACAAGGTAGCATAGTTTTTGTCCATAATTTTAATTGGAGGACTGTGATTTACAATTTCCTTTTTCAAGGTCCTTCATAAGTTAATATATTGTGCAGCATTTCTTAGGCAATCAAGGATTTAATGCATGTCCTAGTACCTCTGCAGCTTTATAATGTTTGCTGATACATTGCATCCTCTGTTTAGTAAAATATAAAAAGCTACCCAGTCTAATAAATGGGCCGATTTTTTTGGTTGGTTGATTAATTTTGATTTGGGTGTTTCTTTCGCCGTTAAAGATGAAATTGAGTGAATTGGAACTAATATTTTAATTATATACAGCCTAATAAAATAAAAACAGCTAAAAACCTGAAAAAACCTGTTGATATAGAAAATATCTTCAGGGAACTATTTCCATCTTTGATGTATGTGTCTTGGGAAATTCAAAGGAAAAAAAACTAAAACTAAAAAGCGTTTATATAATACTTTCATTTTGTGGAAATGAAAGTGTTATGTAAACCCCTTAAAGCATTATTGTGAACTGCATTGGCAATAACAGTCTAAATTAATTTATCTATATGAGTAAGGTATTTGTAATTTTTAGTTTGCTTTCCATCCACATTATATATCCAATCCTATTATATGCCTCTTTCTTTCTGGCACACCATTTATAATATTCTTGACCTCCTATAATATGCATATATAAGTGTTGCCATCCATTCTCTAAGCAGTTTATTATATTTTTACCATAAGAATCTATTTGTAACTTTCCTCCCCTAGTAGTCAAAATGTGTAGAAAGGTTAACTTCTTAGGGAGTAAATAGATGCAGTTAAGAGCTTATAAAAATACCTTACATCAGCAAATGTGCTTATTTTGAAGTTTTTTCTTACCAGAAGTTTAAAGAAATTATATCCTGGATATAGCATGACTAGGCTTTAATTCTTTTTGAACTAAATGTGGAGTTTTACAATCACTTATATCATTATTGTGAATTCTATCTCATGTAAAAGGAGTGCTTATCGTTATGTTATGCATCTGTGCTGCATTTTATTTATTTTGAAATTACACCAAAGAATTTAATGACAGACTTAAATTTTATAGTTACTGGGAAAATTATTTAAAAAATAAACCAAGTAAACTAAAATATATATGTTTTTAAATAATTGCAAAATCAAACATATGTGAGAAATCCAAGCAAAATAGTTCTGGTTTAGGGCAAATTTGGGAGGGAACTTCCAAAGGGGTTCCTCTAGAAAACAAATTCAAGTGGCCCCTCCCTCAGCTGGTTCTAGAAAAGATTTCCTTGGAGAAAAGTGGAAAAATTTGTTTATTTAACAGGCAAAGCATTCACCAGCACAAAAAAAAAAAAAAAAAAAAGAACAATATTAAACAATAAAACCTCTCACCGCTCTGAAGAGATGACAAACTCAGAAAGTTCCCTTGGTGGGCTGTAGCTCAGCTCACTCAGTTTCTTATCAGCTCCTCCAGTGCTGGAAATGCCATCGCCCAGGCCCATCCTGTTGGCCACAGGTGGGAGTTCCTGGTGCTCTTCTGGGTTTTCAGTCCAGAGCAGGTTTAAACAGGTCCAATAAAGAAAAACCACAGTCCAGGGAACTTCCCCCTAAGCTTCTTTTAGCTAGCTAAAAACTAAAAACAAAGGTCAGCTGTCTCCCACTGTCTGTCTCTCCACAGACAACACAGCCCAGGAGCAGGAATGTGGAGGAGTGAGTGCAGTGTCTGAAAACAAACTGCACACTTCTACTCTCCCCCACTTCGCTCTTAGAACCAATCTTAAGGGTGCAAAAACTATTTCTGGGCTAAGCAGACAAATGGGGATTACGAGCATCATAAAGTCACCCCAGACTTTTTCTTAAGTGTGTGCTTGCCAATCTGTTTGCAAATTTAGAGAGGCACTAGACCAATTCAATTAAAATGAGAGATCTTGTCCACAGTATGATGTAAATGTTGAGACTGATAAAGACATATTAGTGAGGAGTGAGTTATTCAACATGAATTTTTTAAAGGAGAAAGTAAAACTGAATCCAGTTACTGATTAATATTAGAAAGGTACACTGTCCCTGTAGAGAAAGACATAGAAGAGAACTATTTCAAATAAAAGTATATAGCTTCTCTTCCAATAACTGGCAACTGATACTTTGCAAAGTTTATATAAGATGGGGAAAACAAAGTCAAGGTTGATGGCTCATGCAACATCCTTCTTTCAACCCTATGTAGAATTGCAAAAGCAATTCATAGCAAATCAAGGTCAGTGCGTCCTATGCTATATATGAAAACAGTTTTTGAAATTGAAAGTAATTGTCACACAGTGAATGTTGTCCTGTTAAATAAATATTTAATAAAAACTTTTATGAATGCTAAAATATATAGCTGCATTCATTAAAGTAGCAGTGGAAGAACACATATGTAACACCTAATTCCCTATCATATACAGAAAATTGTTAGGTGAAAAATGTAAGTTTCAGGGTTAATACTTTATGCCTGTATCAATACATATAAGTATCAAGTACACAGAGTTTTGGGCATTTCTTATTCCATTAGAGAAGATAGATATTTGTTTTATGGCTGCATTTTTCTTCTAATCAAAGTGCATAATCATGATGCTAATTTCATTTTTATCCATATCTTCAGAGCAATATAAACTTTTCTGTTTGTTTGTCTAGAATGCTTTATTATAAAGTAATAATATTACTCTATCAGAACTCAGTAGGCAGACATATTTCTCAACATTCCTGTTTTAATTAACTTGCCTTATAAACAAAGGCTACTATATGAACACAGTTCAACCACAGTATGTATTTTCAGCTAGGAGGGAGATAATTACTGCTCAGTGCAGAAATAATGTTACTCTACTTGCTCATGTAAAACAAACTTTAAATATAATTTTCCAGAGATAATAATTACACACCAGAGTGCCACAGCAATTAGACAGAGGAACTTTTTATTAACAGAAAGGTCAGAGGTGAGAGACGATCACAAGTTCTTGCTAGTACAAACCTAAATTGGTTTAAGCTAAATGTAATGATCTAATAATCATGAAAATCGGAACTATAAAAGCTATTGTGGTACACTTCCAAACAGAATCATGCAATCCATAAACAAAGAACTGTGTTACTTTCAGCTCCCATTCTCTCTTGCTATTGGGTATTTCATCTTGTATATTGCAGGAAGAAACAGCACGAAGCAGCTTTTATCCCTGTTACAGGATAAAATTACCTTTTTAAATAAACTAGTGGCAGCTTTGGAACATTAAAATTTATTGTTTCAATTAAAAGAAATAACCTCAAAATAATCTTGAAACATTAAGAGAAAATTACATTTTCAGTGCAAGTGTTGTAATAGTTCTAAACATATTTACTTCTGAACATTTAGCAATGTACAGAATGCAGCAGAAAAAGAAGACAATAGTGGGTAATTCTAAATTAGACACTAAAAAAAAAGCTGTTCCTAAAGTTTCAAATATCCTTTTCAGTGCAATTCAATTAAGATCTCTTAAATCACTCACTGAATTCTCTATTTTTCATTCTTTCCCCCTACTTTTTCTTCCATAAATTTGTAGATTTCATGTATTTTCTGCTTATTCAAATCAAGCAGTTGACTGATGGACCTATGTTCATTGACAAACAGGTTAGATTTGAATGGACATACTGGAAAACAAATATAGACCAAAGGCAAAGGCAAAAAAATAATTATACTTTCTAGGAGAAAGCTGTGTAGAAGTTTTCTTTCAATATATCAGACATGAAAGAATCAGACAAAATCTTTAGGAACTTTGTGTATGCTGTGTTATTACTCAAAAGGCAAATTCAGGGAAGCAAGTTTTTAAGATTAATTTCTTTAAAAAACTTAGCTAAAGAGAAAGTAGTCATGGAAAACAGCTTTTATTTTCTGCATAATTTAAGCAGTACTGTAACAGAACTACTGAGCTTAAGTTGCACCTTTTCAATAAATAATTTTCTGGCACATACCTAGTATTTCAGCAATAAATTAGGCAATAAATTAAGGAGGCACAATGCACCTAAAAAATACTTCCAACAGATACACATCACTGTTCCTCTCTGCAATTTGCCATCCATGTCACACCAGATTTTATAGGGAGGAAGAAGAGCAAAGCCTTTCTTTGAATTTATCTGGCTGTTTTCTAGCTTCATCTGCCATGACAAAATATGTCCTTATTTAATAGAAAACTTTTTCACTATGGGTAGCTGGGATCAACCCCAAGGGACTGTGCCACTGAGCGTGCAATGGCTTGCATGAGTATCAATAAACTGCTTCTGCCACATCAGGTGGCAGCTCACACAGCAGGGCACTGCTGTGTTTTCTGGTGCACCGACTTTGTATGTTTTGTCTCACCTGCATACCCAATGAGGATGATAAATTACTTCATTACATGGATCATAATCATAAAAACATAAGCATGTGTTTTCAAAGTTTCCTGTACTGTATTCTCAGTTAAAATACAATACAATGTAATTTGATTATCTAATTCCAAGTAAGTGAATTACTCTCATTTGAATTCAATCTTAAGATGAAATGATTTTTTTGTTGAAGAGAAGTTTTAATTCTGATGCCATATATGAAGCATTTTAAAATTCATAAAGAAGTTTGAATAGGGGAATCTGACTGTCTGTTTGCTTAGCTTTGGCAAAACATTTTTCTAGGAGCTGAAGTCCACCTTAATCTTCTATCTTTTAATGCCAGCACTTCTGAGGGAGCCTATTTTCTCATAGAACTCACTTATTTATTTGAGAATAACGCCTTAGGTTCAATAAAATAGTTCTCTATAATGAACACATCAGAAAATATATTCAAACTCTCAGAAGCTATTCTGTTGATATGTGGAGATTATCTGTGGTTTGAAAGTGTTTTTTTGTGGGGGAGGGAGTGGTCTGCCCTTCCTCTGTAGGTGTCAGTTGTTCCAAGCTGCATGTACGAAAAAATTTAATAAGATGAATCAGCAAATCCAAATCCTTAGTATTACATCAAGTTGTCAGGTTTATGAGCTGCAAGGGAAGATGACTAATGTACTGACGAAGACTATATAGATACATATGGTTGATAGTTCTCATAAGATTTTACATCAGGACATAGGCTCTGCACAGACCTTTGTTTCCCATTACCTTCTAGGGAAAGAGTTCCTTTTTGACAACAGTCAGTAAACAATCTCCTTTCCCGTGCTTCTTCTAGTCCTGTGTACTTTGCCATAATTTATGAAAACATGTTATAGGCATAACTAATTTTCTTATTCTTATTACAGTTTTCCACTGGACATGTGAAACTCTCTTGCTTTGTAATCAAGTCACTCATGTCACAAATGAGTCATTATTATGGCATGGGATCTCCTATCTCATTTTAACATGCTTTGAAATGAGCATCCAAAGTATGATTACTTCCTTGAAGATAGAAGAAATGAGTGCAAATACTACAAATTAGGCCATTGGGAATGAGAAGTGTAAGCATTTAGAGAACATCTTAAGACCTGGAAAGGTTTATTTTTTTTAATGAGTATAATGCAGATATATATATATATATATATATATATATATATATATATATATATATCTTCTCAAGGCGGTAGAAAACCATGTTCTACTTAGTAGCTGCTTGCATTCATTGTTCACAATTTCATTTACCCTGAAGCCACACACTTTTCTTTTTGTAGTAGGCTTTGATGTCTAAAGCAGCAAGAGAATGTGTAAACATCTGCTATTTCATAAGCCCTGTAATTCAGAGGATGTCCAAAATACTCAGGAAAAAAACAATGTGCAATGATCAAAGATGTCTGAATTAAACCTCAGAAATTCTAGCAAACATGGAAGTTACTACCCTGAAAGGAGAGGAAGAATAGTATCAAAATAGAACAAAAAACAATGGCTGTGCAGGCACAACTGCAGGAGAATCTTTTATATTGAAAATTTATCACTAGTTTGAAGACCAGAATTTCTTCTCCAAAGCAAGTAAAATGGACAATTTTCCACCCTAAA
Source organism: Agelaius phoeniceus (assembly GCF_051311805.1). Lineage (NCBI taxonomy): Eukaryota > Metazoa > Chordata > Aves > Passeriformes > Icteridae > Agelaius > Agelaius phoeniceus. The sequence continues at coordinate 18,769,592 of NC_135303.1, forward strand.
TAGACAGGTGAAACACATTTAGCAATATTGAAAGTTCTGGGCAGCTTATATATTTTAATAATTTAAGAAAAAATACAATTTGAGAATATTTATTATAATTAATAAATAATCAATATGTTAATAAAAATTGTTTGGGAAAAAACCCACAATTATGAACCCTTCAAAATTATGAAGACAATAAAGAAAAAATTTAAGGCTCTTAACCTTGTGACAATTAACAAACTTTTCCCAGAGGTGTGACATCCAGATGTCCAGAACTTATCGGGGAAAACAACTGAGACTCTGAATCTACTACAGTGAAAAATATTTCTGTTAATTCTGATATGTCAGATTCTAAATATCTGGGTTAAAGGCTTTAATATAACAAACCATGAGTGTCCTCTTGTATTTTTTTTCTTGTGTGCTTCTAGTTTTCTATTTAAAACTAATCATTCAGAAATACAAATCTTATGTTATTTGTAGCTCAGTTAACTTCCCCTCAAAAATAGTTGGAAATCTTCCTTTAAGATTTTATTTTGGTGGGTTTTGTCTGTTTGTAAAGGAAAAGAAAGAAATCTTTTGTGTTGTAACAAACATAAGATGATATATATATATATAACTTAATGTACTGCCCCAGCATCTACCACAAATTAGTATATTTATATGTTAAAAAATAATACTTCCAGAACATGTGGTTTAATTGAATGCAGGATTCTTCCCTAAATTAAGAACTCAATAGGAACTGATCATTTGTTAAAATGTAGCTCTGTGGATTATGTATGGGAACAATTCCTGGATAGCAGTTACTGTTTTACATTAGGTTAATTTGATTTCTTTGCAATGTACAGTGTTCTCTCACTGATGATCTACTGCAATAACATCAACTGATACCAAATGAAATGTTGCATAAATAAAGAATGCAAATAGGAAATGGATTCAGAATCAAAACTGCAACAAAGCTTTAATAAATTATTAGATAGCACAATTTCTGCCCCTAATTTCATATACCTACCTTTCTCTTAGGTGATTGTAGTGGCTTTGTTTCACCAATTTAAGATTTCCCCAATTTTGAGATTTTCCTGGCCAACGCAACAATAATGTGGCGGGTTTGGTGCTGGCCAACCACCAAAACACTCACTTCCTGCTGTGAGATAGGATCAGGAGAAAGGCAAAGCAAGCTCAAAATTTTAAAAGGGTATAAAGAAGATTTTATTAAAAGTAACTAGAAGGAAACAAAAGTAGTAAGAATCAAAACAAAGCCTCCAGAACACTTCTCCTCCCCCCACAATCTCTTCTTTCCCACTGACAACGTAAAGAAACCATACCCAAGATTTTCAGTCAGTTTACCACCTCTAAAATAGGCTTTCTTCAGTTCACTGGGGGAGAGAAGTCCCTCTTGTTAAAGTTATGGAGACTTCTCCACCAGAGGAAAAAACAGTTCTCTCATGGTTCTCAATTTCATCATGACTAGCAGCTGCCTGGGTGAACCCTGCTGTGGGATTCACAGTCTTTGAACAGAGAGAGACAATTCTCTCCCTCATTTTTTTTTCCTGAGAAGCACAGAGGGAAAACAATTCTTATCTCATTTGCTGCTCCTGTTGTTTTGTGAACATGTGGAATGTATTGGAAGATTATTTACCTGAAGCAATTTGGTAATTGGATTCTGGTGCAAGTGTTTTGTTTTCTTGACCAACCTCTGCAACCTGTGTCCTGATGGTCGGTCAGGAGACAGTCACGAGATTTTATTCATTTGAGTTCTTGTTCAGTTTCAGTTTAGGTAAGTGTAATATAATACAGAATTATATAGTATAATAAAGTAATTAATAAGCCTTCTGATATCACGGAGTCCTCCTCATCATTCCTCCCACCAATCAGGCAAAATTTCACTGATACCCTGCCATTGTGAAATCCTTCCCATTTCCGCAAGCCTTCCCACAGCTTGTCAATGGGCCATGTCGACTTACAGGGTATTGTTTTAAAGATGAGCTGTTCAAAGGCAAAAGTTCTCATTGTCTATTTCTAAAATCATCTTTATCCTGGGAAACAGAGATCTTCTTCTCCTGGAAGCCCAGGACTACTCTTCGCTCTTCCTCTGTTCAAACTATGGGATCACAGCTATTTCAACATCTGCTTATCTTAACATGGAAGCTTTTGCTCGATATCAGTTTGAACACTTTCATCTCCCCATAGTTTCATGTGTCATAGGGAAAAAGAGTTCTTTCTCCATAGATTACAAGAGGATTTCAGCTCCAAAAACAAGGCATCTCCTCCCCCTCCTATCTGGGACTTAACTTCTTCCTCACTAACCTTAATATCTTCATATTGTTCCTTTACATACTTGTATCTTGTTCCTTTCTCTCAGTCGAGGGAGGATTGAAGCACTGAAAAGGTTAACACCACGCCTGAGGCCTGCCTGGCCTGCCGGTAGCTTGTGGCGGGGAGCTGTAGCTGGGCTGTGTTAGGATCTGCTTCACTGGTCTTTGCTTTTGTGCACGGGCTGCAAGAGTCTCTGGTCTCCCAACTGCACTGGAGGAAGAGGATTTGATGATGATTTGCTCAATAGACAAACAGGTCTTCACAGCTGAGGCCAGCCGTGCTCTAGCCAGGGCTCGGCAGCCCCTCCCACCTTCCTACCGGGCAGCTGCTGGAGCCCAGCCCGGCCAGACCAGTGCCGATGGGGGCGAGGGGAGAGTTCCCAGGGTTTTTTGTCTTTAACATGTGTGTTTCACAGAGGCGTGTCCAGCTTCTCAGTGGTTCAACAGACTGTCAGTTACACAAAGCTTTTGTCACTTCCCTGAATTTCCTCCCATTCCAGACAAGGACAGTGATTTATTTTCTAATGGAGAAAAGCAATCTTACACTTTCAGTATATATGGGTTTTCTTCCAGATGGAAGAAAACAGCAAATAAAAAGCAGCAGGTAGTAGAAAAAATAGAAAGTATGGTGTTGCTTCCTGTTGGCTCTAAGAAATAACACAAAAGATGGGTAGACAATGTAGCATTAAAATCTTGTAATTCTGCTGTACTTATCATGAGTAGGGGTCAAGTGCCTTATTATCACCACACTTACGTAAATAGTTACCTAGAAGTACAACTGTTATTAATTGGTTTGATGTTCAATACCTGGTGTGTTGTGAGCATGAAGCTAAGTCTGTCTCTGGAGAGTTATTGTTGGACAAAGGTTGTTGGACAGAGGATGTCAATTATCCAGCTCACCTACTTCTGCAATGCTATGTACTGCATGTCATCAACAGTCACAAGAGGTTCCTACAAGAATGCTGGGGTTTATCTCATGCAATGAATGACAGGGGGTTGTGTTTGTTCTAAAATGTTGTGTATCTATCTAACTTGCTTAAAGAACTAATAGAATAAGAATGGTGTTTGTCAGAAAATTGGTTTATTCAGTACCTATTCACGTTGTTAAACCTAAATAACTTCTACCATTTCTGATTATTTGTAAAGTGATTAAGCAATTATAAAAATTAATTGGACCACAGTTTTGTAGTTCTGCTGCACTTATGAAAACTGGAAGAGATAAAAGAGATGAAACCATATTTGCTCAATATACAAACAGGTAAAACTGAATTTGTACAAAACAAGCATAAAACACAACAGGGTAACACCATCCAGTGGTTAGCCCCTGCTGGTCATATACATAACATTCTCAAATGCCTTGTTTTGGTGATAGCCTTTCCTTTCTACAGTGAAAAATGTGGGGGGATTGAATGTAAGAGAATAGTGCAGAAAGCAATCTCACCCCTGAGGAGTTGCAGCTGCACTAATCACCAAAGATTAGGAACAGGCCTGCCCTTAACAGGCCACAGCTCTGTCCAATAAGAAGACGAGTGCTACAAAAGAGTGAGTTAGCTGGTAGAGGAGAGCATTGGAGTTTGTTGGCTATGCTGTGAAGAAAAAGAAGTTAGTGCTGTAAGGAGATGCCCATGAGAAATCACCAAGAAGGTATAGGAGCTTTTGCAATATGATGACAGCAAAAAATATGTGATAAAGGACTAAAAGGTATATTTTTGCTCATTTTTATAAAACAGGCACATTTCTAGCTACAGGACAGCCTGATATCATTGCAGAAAAACATGACCTAAAATGGGAAGACAGACAGATTAGACAGATGCTTGTAATTGCTACAATGTATTAATAGTATGATATGTTTTGGTTTAGTATATAATTCTCTCTTTCTTGAAATGGATTCCGTTCATCTTGCTCAAGAGCAACAGCATCCCACAGTAAACTCCAATTTCATTTTAAACCTGACAGCCTCATTAGTCTTTCATATGAAATAGTTATTGGAAGTAGAGATGTTATCCTAATTTCTTTTCCATATATTTAAATAATGGAACTGATCAAAGACCAGACACTTAGAAGAGAGGTAAGGGTTCTTTTCTTATTTCTCTTGACAAAAACAATTAATAGCATCTGTCCTGAGAAACCGCATTCATGAAAGTCCAGTATATTTTAGATGGACAATGTTAGAAATGTGCCCCTAGTATTGCCAAAGATCCTAAAGGTACCAAATGTTAATTCTCTGTTGTCACAAACTTTAGGAAATTTTTCTTTCTCATTTATCATTTAGTTTAGTCACAACTGTCAACTGTGAATTGAACTGACAACAGAAATGTTGGTGCAGTCTAAGATTTTGTAAGTGATTTTTTTTTTTCTTTGATGACATAAAAATTATCTAGAATTTATTTAAAAGACATTATTTGCTGTTTAGGCCTTCTAAGCTTTAGTCGAAATACTTTCCCAAATTCTCTCCATGTACTACTAGAGTATGCCTGGTATTGCCCTTATCTTGCAGGATCATAAGGAGGTGTCTTCATAATAAAGTGTATTGAAGTTCAGATTGTCTGGGCACAAGTGAAAATGGATTTCATTTCATTTTACTACATGACAGGCTACCAACACAATTGTCTCTATTTAATTTTCAACACATTTTCTATATTTCAATGATGTCACAATTCTTTAACCCAATGGCATGGACTACTCGCCTGAAAAAACACAAAATATAAATCCAAACCAAAGGGGATCAAATAAAATAAGAAACGTTAAAACGAGAAAAGACAATAACAATAGCCATAGCAGATGCTAACTATATAGCATATAAACTCTCTGAATTCATGTGGACAAGCTTCAATATTTTTAGCAACTTCCTGCTCATAGTACAGATTTGTCCTACTTATTTTTCCATCTGCATTGTTGAGAGGGAAGGGAAGGGAAATAGTATCTGGAGGGGCCACGTGTTTTGTGGTTCGGTGGTTGGAGACAGGGACAACACACACAGCACATAGTACAGATTTGTCCTACTTATTTTTCCATCTGCATTGTAGAAAGGGAAGGGAAATATTATTTGGGGGGAGCCACATGTTTTGTGGTTCGGTTGTTGGAGACAGGAACAACACACACACTTCAGAGCTTTATGTGACAGCAGCAAGATTTATTGTTCAAGTTTAGTTTATGTAGGGGGTTTGACACACCCCAGTCTAAACCGCTGATTGGTCTGATTCCCACACAGCCCAGCTTCCTGAACAGTGTGATGTCTGCTGCTTAGGATGGAATGTGATTGGTGAAGTCCTTGTGTAGATTTGAATCCAACCTATCCCTGCCTCATCTGAGGAGCTGTTTTACCTCTAGGCTGGCCAAGGCTGAAAGTCTGGTATGACCAGATTTATTTGGCGGCTACAAGCTAGCTGCACCCGCAACAGAAGAGAAGAAAGCAAAAAAGCAAACAAGCAAAAAAAATTTCATAGCAATGCTTCTTTCAGTAAATAGGACCTCTTTCATGCAAGTACATTGTATTCCATGCTGCCATTAGGCTTTCATCTGTGATTTGTCAACCACTACTGTAGTATTATCCATGTGAATCTTGTGACTGTTTCTAAAACTGCTTTGAAATACAAGTTGAAGCAATAATGAATATTTTTCAGTTCTAGTGGAAATTACTTTAAATTTACCCAAACATATATTTTAGACTGTTTTTATTGTGTGTGAAAGAGTTGCAATGAGAGAGAATGTTTGAGGATTGCAGGATGGTTATCATTCTCCTTACAGACACATTTTTACCTGCTCATATGGTATGCATCTATGCCTTAATGGAAGTACAACTGGCATTTTGCTGCATATCAAATTATTCTTTGAACAGATGAAGTATGTTTTTGTCAGTTTGCCTTTTAGATGATGCTGGGTGTTTCCCAGCATTCTTTCAAATTTTACACTTCAAAATTGCTCTGGCTTTCACTGTCATAATTTAGCTTGACTGGTTTGAGTCCACGTGTCATGGATATTGCAGACATAATCCTATTTGTTGCATCTAACTAGAAGATTTGTGGTGAATGGAAGTGAGACTGAATTCAAACTAATTAGCTTACTCTGCTTACAGTTACTCTGCACTAGACAAGCAGTTTGCAAAAACAAGAGGTGAGTCTGCATCACTTCCAATCTACATTGCACATATTCCAAGGGAGGTGCTACTCGATGATGCATAGCAGTATCTCATAATAGAGGATATCTTGGTTTTTATTTTTACTTCTGCTTTGCTACTAAGCTTGAAGTATTCATTATAAATAGATATTCTGTACAGTTGTTCAAAGCTCTGATTTAATAGTAGCAATCAGTTAATTTAATTTCACCTTTTTGTGTATTTATTGTCTGTTTTCTACTTCTGTAGATTCTTTTCTGTTAGCTAGAGTGAAGCCTGAAGTTTGTTCTCCATTCAGGCTCTGAATATGTCTTCTGTCTGATGTATCCTAATTTTTGAGCTGCAGTATTATGTAATTTACAAATAAGTAATTGGACCTAAGTGCAGAAGTTTGAGATTTACAGTTGAAAAACACTGAAAGCAAACTAATGAATTGGTGCATAAAGTTATTTAAACTAACTGAAAAATAAAGACATAAAGTGACTACTTAAGTGGGTAAATATATTCATGTAAGTACAAAATAATTTTTATCCTCTTGAGGCAGATGATTTCCAGTTGCAGTTAACTATCTATTTACATATTTGTATGTGCCACAAAGCTACAAATTTTCCAGTAACAAAGAGAAGACAGCAGAAAATTATAAACACCTATAGCTATGTCTTAAAATAACACCTTACTGCTTTTGGCTTTTCATTTCATTGGAGGATGTCCCCCATCTAGCCAAGGGAAATTCTCCTTTGAGGTGGCAAATGTGGGATTAAACATTTTGGTCTGTAGAATGTATGTAACTGTCAAAATCCAACTCCTCAAACATTAGGCTTATAACCAGGCATGTGTTTTAAAAGCTAGCCAGAAGAATAAATAGTAGTGTTGGTGCCTCCTTGTGTATAGCCTCTGTAATTTGATTATCATATAAGAAGCTTTCTCTCTTCTCATGAGAAACTCTGGTATTTAAAGTTCCCAGAAGTGTCACAACCACTAAAATATTTGAAAGTATGTCAGTTTCTACAGGATTTTTAGAGTTTGTCGAATAACAGAGATAGGCACCTTCTTTTAAAACAGCTCACTTGTAGTGGAAGAAGACATGCTGAAATTAGAAAATTTGAGATCTAGGAACCTTGGCCTCCACATTTTCTTATGTGATAGTTATTTAGATGCATTATTTTCAATGTATTATCATGATTGTTTGGGCACCCTAGAAAAAGTGTTTGCAATTTTGAATTTAATTTTGGAACACTTGATGTCCTGCGCACTATAGAGAGTACTGATAATACAATGTCATGGATTTTACTTTAAGCTAGAGGACTTGAAATTTAGGTGTTATGGAACCTATGCTAAAGGTATGTATGTCCTTCCTAACATAACCCGAAGTACTTTTAATTGCATTGAAATTACTGCTGTGACAACAACTGATCTGTAGAAGTATCTTGCAAAGCACAGTAGTACAAAGATTCAGCACTGAACAAAAGAATTCCACTAAAATCTTGTAAACATGCTGATACGGAGGTTACACTGAGAATACACGATGTGAGTTATTTCAGAAGTACCATTTATCCATGTTCGTTTGTTTGTAAAATAGCTCTAAGCTGAAAGTACTTCTGCTACTTCCTATACCGATTTCTGAGATGCCTCTCCAACTATTATTTTTCTGAAGGCACTTAACACAGCATTTCTCAGGTTTCAGTCAGAGTGAAACACTGAAGCAGGGTCCATAAATCAAATCTGTGATTGGCCCCTTCATTTCTTGTTCTGGTTGATAATCTAGGTGACACACTGTTTCTGAGTTTTGCTGCTGTCTATAAAGCTTCCTTTCTCCATTTCTTCCTTCCACCATTACATGTTGGTGGATTTCTGTTGTCTGGGGATGGGGAGATGCTGCACAGCTTGTTGTTTTAACCAAAGAGAGTTTCTAGGGCCCACTGGCATCCTCATTGATCCTGGAAAGGATGTTTTTTCTCATATTTTAGAATTAGAGTGGCTGTTTCCTTATTTAACACAGATTTTGAGAAGCTTAGATCAGATACTATGTATTACAGAGGTAATCACTTGACGCATCTCTCCACGTAAACATTACACAGCAGCATTCATTGTACCCTGTTAGCATAGTGATTACAAAATTATGGTACTTTCCTCAGTGTTCATAAACTGTTTAGTTGATGACATTAGGATTCACTTTCTTCTTTCCCTCTGAGTCCCACTATGCTGGATGAGATTTTTTTTACTTATATATGTGGGTTTTTATTGCAAAATACATAAGTGTAGAAACGAAAACATTCAAATGCTAATCACCAGTTTTGATGCCTCTTCTATCTCAAAATAATAATAACAATAACAACAGCAGCAGCAACAACAGCAACTCCTACACCGCCAGTTTTGATATAGACAGAATCTACTTTTAACATGCTGAATAATAATCAGAACTAAACCAACTCGGTTAATCCAATATAAATGCTCCTTCCACCCTTGTGTTTCAATTTAACGTCAATGGATATTCTCACTCTTTCATTACGTTTTTTTCTTGGCACTTGGGAGAAACTTGTTTTAGAGAAGAACAACATTCGAGTCTCTTCTTTACAGTGACATTCAATCCTCTCAAAGAGAACAATGGCAGAGAACATCTGCAGTTATCAAAAATCACGTGCTTATACTTTAAACTTCTGGGATGGCATGTGTTTTGCTTTACTAGTCAGCATTCTTACAGGTACTTTGAGGCTAGTCTTCAAAAATTAGCATAATCTAGGACACATTGCAACATGTTTGCACATAGTCCCTCTGCACTGAAAGCTTGGAGGGTTTTGATGCTATGCACTTTAGCTATTACATGCCAGTTGTCCTAAAGTCAGAGGACACTTGCAGACAACTTTAGTGTAATTGTATTTTAACAGGTCGATTTTATTGCACAAATATTTTTGTTAGCACACAGAAGTTTGTGTGCCTTATTTCAAGGTTTGGTGTTCAACAATTTTTTGAGTGAGGGCTCCTGAAAGCCAAACAATTTCTGACTCAAAATGGTTTAAAATATAATGTAAAGAAGAATATAAATAGGTTGATATTGACAAAACAAAACATGAAGTGAGTCATGGCATCATAACATGATGCCACTGCTACTCCCCATTTTCTGGCAAGCTTTTGACTTTCCCATCAAAGACATTTAGAGTCCTTTTAACTGATTATGAGGTAATAAAACTTTTGGGGATTCAGTAGTTATTTTTCAAGGGACATATTCAGATGTCTCTGTGGTAGTCAGTGTTCTGCTGGCAGAAATCTACTAGAAAAAAGAGCATAGGAACCAACTGTTTATGAATGCTACTAAATCTAACATCCTTTCTGAATGGTATTCTGTGTTTTAAAGCAGAACTAAGAAGAAATGTCACAATAATTGAATTGAATCTAGTCTAAAAAATATTCCTTTAAACTTTTGTATGCATTTCTTTAAGTCTTTAAGGTCAATTTTTTTATATCACTTACTTTCTGTGGAAAGTAATTTTTTTAGTCTAGTTATTTATTTCTGTCGTGATAACTCTTTGAGAAGTGTTTGTTCCTAAATTAAATTTGTGCCATTAACTTATGAAAAGTAATTACATCATGGTTGGCAGAATACACTAAGGAGCCACTCGAATTTTTCCAGCCCAGGAAAGGAAAGTGCTGACACCTCCGCTTACATATACTTTAATATGGAAAGTTACTGCTTGAAGACAGACTGCATGTATGGTGCATTAGTACTGGAAAGCACTAGATTTTGTGTATTTCCTCTGAAGCAGTGAATGTGTTCATATTCACAGGAAAAAGTATCAATCTTGTTTTCCCAGAGCTCAGATAAAGCTGACATGGAGTTAGTACAAGAAAGATCTTGTGCACTTTGCTCTCAGAGTCACTGTCTTGGTGCAGAGTAACTATGATTAGAGGAATAGATCAGTGGATTTCAGTCCACATCTCTAGTGGCAGGGTAGATATTTTTTCTAAGATCCTTTCATCGCATGGAATTTGGATGTATCTTTTTGTTAGCAAGTGTTCTAGATATTGATGGCAGATGCATGAGAGAGTTTTTGGAGCTCATTTCCAGTAGTATCATTTAAGATTTTTAGAAAATGAGGATTGATTGATACATCCTAATACTAAAAGATACGTGCATTTGCTAAATGCAGTTCTCTTGTGTGGAAAATATCTTTAATTGTTCCTGTAATTTACTAGAAAGAATAGCTTCACATTTGGAATCTTCAGAGACTTAATTTAGGGTATGTATGAGATAAGGCAGTGATATGTCAGTCAATTAACTTTTGGTCAGGATTTGTTGTCACCATAGCAGTCAAAGTATTGAAGAAATTAAGAAAAATTAAAAGATTGTATGTAAAATTAAGTGACTGTATACAATATCAGTCATAGTTAAAAATATATAAATACCTCAGTTTTGCTAGTACTGACCAAGAAAGGGAGGTTCAGCTGCTGAATCTGTTGTTTTTGTCAGACAGTTTGGGTAAAACCCAAGCTCACTGGTGTTCTCTGAACAGTGGTAGCTGAATTTTCTCAAAGTAACAAATTATTAGCTGCACAATTTAAAAGTGATACCCAACAAAGGCCAGGGAAGCTCTTCAACAACCCTTTGTACTTTGCCACCAGAAAACCCACTCCTCTGTTCACTCTCTCTATGGGCCACTGCTCCTCACAAGAACATGCTGCTGTTCTAGACTAGACTAGAGGTTCCTTAATGGCATCTTCACCTGCTCTGGCATGGCATCCTGCACACAGGTCCAGTGTGGATATCAGCTCCATTGCAGTTCTCCATGAGCACAGAGACAGTCTGCTTCACCCTGGTCTTCACCACAGGCCTGTGAGGGAATCTGCTCTGATGCCTGGACCACCTGCTCCCCCACCTTCTTCACCACTATTGGTGTCTGTGAGGCTGCTTCTTACATATTGTTTTCTTTATTCCTCTCTCATCGTCTGCTGACATTTTATGCTTTATATAAAATACTGTCTTGGACCTGCAATCACCTTGAGCGTGTGTGTTGGAGTCTAGAACTGTTTCTGGTACAAAGCTTCTTCTCACAAAAGCAATCCCTGCAGTCCCACACTGCCAGGACCTGAGCACTTGTACACAGTAAAGTTAAATGAAGTGATCTTCCAGTGGGGAAGTGTAGTAGTTTGATGAAAGTCTCATTTTCAGTTGGTGGGGGGAGGATGGTTCCCTGTGGGGACCCGCTGGAGCCAGTGAACTGTCTGGTTTTGAAGGGGCAATCAGCTGGCTAAGCTTGGGGATTGGCACCTGGTTGGACCATTTGAACGAGTTGAGCATGCCCCTGTGGAAAAGCACATTTAAAAATGAAGAAAGCCCAGGAAAATACTCTCTTGGCCTCTGGCTTTTGAACAGTCTGGACCGGGCCAGGCCCACATGCAGTGGGGCCCAGCTGTGCTGGCCCCATGTGGCCCACTCAGCCAGGTCAGTGTGCAGCTCGGCTGGGATTTCTACTCTTGCTGGGCCATACCATCAGCACTATCCCAGCACCACAGGCAACTGCACAGCTGGGACCTGTGCGGAGAGTGGCCTGTGACCAGGATCCATGCATGGCCAGGGCAGCAGTGTGCAGCTGAGCAGCACAACATGGCCACAGCTGTTTCAGCATGACTCGCAATGGACTTTGTTTGCTTGGCTGCTTTTAACCAGCAGTGCTGCAGGCAGAAGACAAAAGCAGAGGCAGCAGGTTTTGTTCCTTCTTCCAGCATCCCGCATGAAGGAGAAGTGCAGGGTGACACTGGCAGCCAGCGCGGCTTGTGCAGTGATGGTGGGGGCCACACGATAAGCAGCAAAAGACGCAGCGATTCCTCAGTTGCAGAGCCTAGACATGAGCAACCTTTCAACAATGCAAGACTCTATAAAAACTGTTTAAATTGAGAACATATAAACCTACAAAGACCAGTTCTCTCCTGAATCAGAAAAAGGAGAGATGAGGACACTTAGAGACAGCAACATGAACCCTGAGGTCAGTATAGGAGGAGTCAAATTCTAAATAGGCGGGGAGAGGATTGAGGAGATGCCTCAGACTTAGGCTGAAATTCTCTTGTAAGCCATAGTGATAGACTATGATACATCAGACTCTTGTTTCTCTGTAACTTATGAAAATGCACTGGGGGGATATAGCGTTTTAACCACAGCCATGAACAGATGCACCAGTGCTAAAGTAAGCAGATGTTGAAGTAATTTTGATTCAGTGAGAAATTTGAACAGAGGGAGTTGAGAAACCTTGCCCCAATGATAGTAATAGAAGACTCTCTGTTCCCAGAGATAGATGAAGATAACTTTTGTTTTATGCTAGAACAGCTCATCCTTAAAATAGCACCCCAATAGGTTGACATAGCCCATGAAAGCAGTTGTGAGATAGCTGCAAGGTATGGAAGGGACTTTTCACACTGTGAGCAGTTTTCCTTTCCCAGACAGCTGATTTGCTGCGACATTAAAGCCATAAGAGAACTGTTTCTTGTGGAAAAGTCTTCATAGCATGGCAAGAGAGAATCCTCTCCCTAAGTGGACTTGAGAAAGACTATTCTAGAGGTGATAAACTGACTGAAAGGTGCCAGTTTTGTCTTCTAACATTGTCAGTGGGAAACAAAAAGAGGCGTAGGGGGAAGAAAATTGTTCTGAAGGTTTTATTTTGATTTTTCTTACCATTTTTCTCTTAATTCTGTTAATGAAGTTTTCTTTATATCCTTTAAAGTGTGTGCTTGTTTTGCCGTCCCCCTCCTAATGCTTATCTCCCAACTGGAAAATGAGTAAATACATTCTAGTAAGTGCACTGGCACTTGCCCAGCACTAGACCTACTACATAATTGATGCATTGGCCAGGAAACAAAAAAAATTGGCAAATCCAAACCACCACAAGATATTGTCAAGAGACATCACCTCTGGAAACTACATTAGTGAGCCTTTTTACAGCTGGTTTCAGTGCAGAAGGCAAAGACTGAATGGGAATATTTTTTTACTTATCTATCTTTGAACGGAATCCTAAAGGTACTTTTTGTATATCAGTGGAAATTGTTGGTAAAGCTGAGTACATGCAAAGGCAGTATCTGAGTGTTGTGTCACCTCTCTCTCTAGGGAAGAATGGTTATACAAGATATTAGGGTTCTTCACATGAAAAGTCACATAAAACAGTAACATCTGTTAGATAAATATGTTACCTCAAAGTCTCAAAGCAGACTTGGATCTTGTTCCTTCTGAGGGTGAAATAAGCTGACTGCAAGTTGGGCCTTTTATCTTAAGCCAGTCATCTTGCTGTATGAAAAAGAGACTCCTTCAAGGGTCTTTCATTCTGTCACAGGGTAGAAATCTTACAGAGAGGTGATATAGCAGCTAGATGATTACTTTAGATTATATCCACTAAGCTTTTGAGATTTAAAATCAGATGAGGAAAAACTTGTACTGAACAGCCATTTGGAATACGCCAGATGCACAGAATCCGTCAGTTATCATGGTATTTAAGAACTCTGAGAGAAAGACTTTTTCTGAAGACTGTGAAAATGTTGAAGACATGGATATAGTCCTTCAGGACCTCAGGTAGTGTCCCAGAGACTGTAAAAAATGCTGTAACTTCAAATTTTGGTGTTTTTTAATGTGTGCAAACCAGTATAGCATCTGGCTTCTTTTAGTTTTTCCAGACATATAATGAAGTCTGGGTAAACTTTCTAATTTTGTCTACCACTTCAGCAAACAGAGAGTAATCAAAGTTATGCCTTTCCTGGGACAGATTACTGTCAATATAAACAACAACAGCAGCACCCCCCCCCCCCCACCCCATCTTGCTTTCCCTACTTCTTTTGAGCTTCTTTGTGCTTTGATTGATTTTAAAAAACATGACCTCACACTTGGTGTGTAGAGCATTTGTGGTCTGCATTGATGCAATGCAGACATCAGTATACAGTTTTATGGCTTTTCAGGGGCATCATGGCTGGCATTCATGCAAATTTCACCACTGTTTGATGCTGTCGCTTTGTCTCTCTAAAGATATCTTATGGCTGTCACCTTTCCCTATCTATTCCCTAATTAATTTCTGAAATAAAATGTTGAAGGGTATTCTATTGAACTTTTCTGTCCACACAGACTTACTATAAATACTTATGGTTAATAATGGAAAAAATATAGTTTCATCATTAAATTACACTTTTAAGATAATTTATAATTGTGCACAGTATTTAGTATGCTTTTGTGTGAAGTAGCGAGCACAAATAAGCTAGATAAGCATTATATAATCTGTTTAACATATGATACCAAAGTGATTTTGAGCAATTTTTCATGTTCTAAAGAGACCAAGATTCTTATAATGTAATTGAGATGTTTACAGGGCTAAATTCTTTCAATCACTTTGTATCACATACCACACACATAAGTGCGTGTATACGTGTGAAAGTGCATGTGTGAAAATAAGCTGTGGCAAATTCTCAACTCTCTTATAGGAAGAACAATTTAAATTGGTTTCCAGAGCAGAAACTGTCGTAGAAGAGGCAAGTAATAAATTAGATGGATAGCTTTTGCTCTGTAGACAAAACTACTGCAAAAAGTTAATTTAGAATGTCTACTGTTAAAAACCATGAGTTTCAGAGCCTGAAAAAGAAATTGCAAAGTCCTATTTCTTTCTTATTTCAATAGTTACAAAGTGTGCCTAATTAAACATTTAAATCAAATCCTGGTTTTGTGGTTTCTCAGTTTTTAAACTGTTCTTATCTTAACACATGTTTTTTTTACTTTTTTTATTTACACTTGGGGTCTGGGGGGAGGTGGGTGAGTGTCTGCATGGTACTTAGTTGTTGGCTTGGGACAAGGATAAAATTAGTATTTACTGAATGGGCAAAGTAAAATACAATAGGAAAAAATGGAAATATGCTTTAAAAAAAATTAGATTATAATCATGCTTTACACACAGACTCCACATTTTGTACCTTACTTTGTAAACACAAACACACTTGTAACCCAAATCCCCCTCTTTTCTGTCAAAGTTTTCTTAACAATGCAGTACTTTTATCATGGGATTTAAACATTTCCATTCCTCATGAGACTATCTGAGCATTCTTAATATTGCATAAATATTAAAGCAATGCCTTTCCAGGTATTCCCAGATTATCTTCTGCAATAGTTTTTCCTATTTTTGGTTTTTCAGATCCTCCACAAAATTTTTGGTGCTAAGCAAAAAATACTTGGTTTTGTTTCCACATGGCTGCATGAGCTTGTTAGGATGCATTCGCCTCTCTGCAATGCAAATATATGTGTGACTGCGGTCACAAGGGTTTTCAGGATGAAGAAGAGACGAGAATGTTGACTCCATGATCAGAAGGCTTGATTTATTATTTTATGATATATGTTACATTAAGACTATACTAAAAAGCAATAGAAAGGAAAAGGTTTCTTCAGCAGCTAGCTAAGCTAAGAATAGAAAAGAATGAATAACAAAGATCTGTGTCTCAGAGCAAGAGCCAGCTCTGCCATGAGTGGTCAAGAAATCCAAACACCCACAGGAGACCAATCATGGGTCTACCTGTTGCATTCCACAGCAGCAGATAACCATTGTTTACTTTGGTTGCTGAAACTGCAGCTTCTCACAAGGAAAAATCCTAAGAAAGGATTTTTCATGAAAGATGTCTGCGACATATATGTATACAGGAGAGATGTTAGAAAGTGTGGGTGTTGAAATCATGGTGAAGTTGTGATCTTCTAAGTCACACTGTTTTACAATTTTTTAGTTGCATTTTAAGTAAAGGGGGAAAATACTGTTCAGATTTGAACTTCAATGAAAGTGAATAGCCTGACATTGAAAGCATTAAATCCAATCTCAAATAATTTTGAGCTCAATGGAACAGCTGTTTCTTTCAGTGAAAGCCAACACTGAATTTAATTTTCTAATGCAAAAGAACCCTTCTTATTTAACTAAAGGGAACACTGCTTGTCTTTGGGGAAACTGGGTGGTCTGTCTTAAATTATAATATAGACACATTACCTGGAGTACTGTGACATCCACAGGAATATGAATCCAATACACCCTGTCTTCTTACACCTTTTTCAGTCTGTGCAGTATTTATAGCCCCTGCTGTGAGAAACATAACTGCATTCAAAAAAGAATTTTGAAAACAGTGCATTCATTGTCAGATAAGACCTTAACACAGAAAGTTGTGAGGGAAAGATGGGAACCATGAAAGAATGAGCTGTTCTAGAATGTCCTACAAAGTGAAGAAAATAGATAAAAGGGAAAACAATTAGCATTGGTCAGAATGGCAGGGGAGGTGTCTTTTTTCATAACTTCTAATTTAATTTTGTTCTTTACTCTTGAGGAACACATTCAATGCAGATAGCTTGGGGTACAGCTACAGTGGAACTGCAGATGGAGCTCTGGATGGCAGGACCTGAGACAAGGGGCTGTGAACAGGCACTGACCCTTTGCACAACAAAGCACAGGTCACAGCCAGGTGAGAGATACTCAGATACACAGCAGGAGCTGAGGACTCAAGCAGTAAGAGCTAGAACTTCCATGTGTTTGGCCTGCAAGGGTATAAACGCTCAGGATGTCCTTCCTGCAGAGGCATCAACTCCAGATATTGCAGCACCATGATTAAATTAATTTGACAATGCAGAGGTTTGATACTTTAAAATGGGAAACAGAGTCAAATCAGGGAGGAAAGCTGGTCTGACTGTGTGAGTGGTGTGATGAGGGAGTCAAATGGGGTGCCCATCTGGCTTACTGGAGTCACCCATTGTGAAGAGTCTTCCATTCCATTGACAGTCTTGGGTGGCAGGAATGTGACTGGCAGAGTGGCTCCCAAATGGTCAGACCAGGAAGTTTCCTTAACACATACATTTCTTTAAGGCAACTGGGTGGATTATTTATCCTGAATAAACTGAACATATTCTGAGATGGTCACATGGTCAGCTTGGTATCAATCATTAGACCATCTTAGATTCTCTTTGCTCAATGGAAGAGGAGTAAAAGAAGAAAGATTATATCCAAGGCCTAGACAGTTCTGGTGCTCCTGTGATTAGATCAGCTTCAGTGAACTTAGTTAAACTGTGCCTATGTGGTGCAGTTTAGGATCTTGTCCTCAATATCAGTTAAGAAATGAGACTGAAATCACTGATATTATCAAACCATAATTTGACCTGTTAAACGACCCTTGATACAAAAATGTATCAAGAGGAAGGCTGAGGGGGAGCAAATGAGGAACCAGATTGAGCCAAGGATTTAATTATGTCACCAAACATTCAGCAAAATTGAACTCAGTCTTTTAAAAGTAGATCTAACATTAATTCAAATAACATTTGCTGCTCCAAATAGCATGACAGATTTAGGGATAATTTTTTAATAAAATTTTCTTGGTTTCTGTGAGGGCTGAAGGGTTGGCAAAGGGAAAGCTTGTTGCACTCCTCTGGAGGGCCAACCCCTGAGCTACAACCCTGCAGTCAGGGAGAGCAAGAAAATTGCCTCAGAGTCCTTTGCGACCATAGGTTGATTTCTTTTACCCCATTGGCCCTTCCCCTTTGCTCTGTCTTTGCACCTCATCCCATTCACTCCCATGTTTTCCCCTGCCCCATGCCTTTCCCATACAAACCCCTGATTTCCCCTGCCTCCTTTGATGTTACTGGCCTCCTTTGCAGAGTGCCCTGCTCTTAATAAAGGCTTATTCTCTGTGGAATGCCATACAAGGCTCTTAATAAAGGCTTATTCTCTGTGGAATGCCATACAAGGCTCTGGTCTCGTCCCTCTCTGTTGCCTGGAAGTATTGAACAGCTAGCCGGTGTGAGGGAAGGATGTGCCTGTGCCCCGGAGCCATCCTTCTCAGGATGCTTCTTCAGGAAGATCGTGGCACTCTTACCACCGCTCCGTCTGTTGTGGCAGTTTCAAATTAATTTCTTCACCTCTTTTTTCTAAGCAGTAGAAGTGCTGAACTAGTAGGGCTATAAAGCTCTTTTGAAATGCTTATTGTTAATTTCCCAAAGTATCAGATGGCTGATGTCCATATAGTGTGAGGTGGCATTGAATATGACTCTGCTTTTGTGCTCAGATAATTGAAAATTGACAATTTAAGCATTTGAGGATAACTTACAAGTAACTTAAATTCTGCAACAAATTCTTTCCTTTTCCTTTACTTTGGTGGTTTTTTCCCACAGCTTATTCCAACAAGAATAATAAAGCATGAAAAAAAATTAGGAAAATGAAATTGGGTGGCAAGATCACTAAGAGATGTCATGTAATCTCTTGGTCTTTTACACCTTCATGATAAGAGATTTGAAAATGAATTTTCAATTTCATTGAAATTTCAGTTTAATAGAAATCTGTATGCATGTCACAAATAACAACTCAAAAAGATGTCTAGGAAGATAGATACCTAGTATTTAATATCTTGCTATCTCTTGCAGCAATTGCTGCATTTGCAATGTTGTAGTAAAATACAGCTGGAACAAAGGAGAGGTCTGGTTTTAACTATATAAGTTGGTTTTGGAATTCTGGGAACTGATATGATAGTGGCTTTAGCCCAATATTTGATTTATGCTTCAATATGTTTCTTCATTATTTGATTGCTGCTGGTTCATGGCAAACCTTACAGGCTGAATTTTCCTGATAGAGAGCAAATCTTGAGAAACAACACAAAAACTGAAGCAAATATTACTAGCATTATGCAGATAACTGCTTTACCTTTACCTTGCATTGGATATCAAGTCATACCTGAGTAAAAGACTTCTGTATAGCTATCAGAAGACTTTATTGGAAAGATTATGTAAAACAAAAATGATATCAACTGCTAACTTTCTTTTCATTGCATTTTCGGGAAAACATTTTATAATAATATTGCTACAATGAGAGAAAAAGGCCATGTTTTTAGATGAATGCTACTTCCTTGTAGAAATGCATACTAGGAAATAAAAAGATACCCAAAGTAGGGATTGGTGATATGCTTTTTTTATGAACAGAGAATGCATTAGCTAAATATCTGGGTCTGTACTAAATGACAAATAATTTACACTGTTAAGTGTAAGGCAGCCTACAATCTTTTTTAATCCTATAAGTTTAATGTTTTTCAGGCATATGTATTCTTGTAGCAAAAGCAAAATCTACATGTAATATTTCTTCCAGATTAAGAAATAGCTTCACTATTTATCTTGCTATAACATTTAGATACACCTTCCCCATACGCGCTTTTATTGTATTTTACAGGAGATAAGGAGTCCATATGCCATAAAGATTTTCTTTAGCCCAAATGGTGTTTTGATAGAGCATCTCTATAAATTCTTTATTAAACATAATTAATATCATTTCCATACAGTATTTAAGGTATCAGAATGACATTTGTTGGATATAGATGTAAGTCCAAACTGAGTGAAGATGATGTTCCACATAGTAAAAAAGTTATGTTAGCAAGCAAAAGCCTTAAAAGTTAATCAGGCTCCAGCCAAGAATTGTTATATGGAAGAGGAAACAAGAGGAGAGGACTAAAAGTGGGGCTGTGCATTGTGAAGAATTTTGATATTTCCATAGTTGGTTTAATTTTAGCTGGGACCTGAGGCATAATAGACTGAAAATCTATCTGCAATCTGAGAGATCACATCACTTAAGGAGACAAAAATCTTTTGTAAGGGCATGCTGCTTTCCAGTATTTGAGACTCCTGAACAGGCACGTTACTTGGTCTCCTTTTTGATATAAAGACAAAATCCCTGCTGAATCCCTACCTTTACGGTAATCCTGGAGGTATTCTGAGAAGCTCTGTGTCTAAAGCTCAAGAAGATCCTGGACTTCTAGACCATGTCACCAGTGTCCGGAAGTTGGATTGCTTCAGGAGTCAGCTACCTCTAAAGATAGGAAGCTCATATGGCAGTTAGGGGGCTGTGTAATCCCTGTGTTTGAGGCAGCTGCCAGGTTTCTGGGGATCAAACAGCAGATTGCTTTGGAAAATTGCTCCAGATGAAGGAATTTGGATGCTATGTAGGTATGAAGATTACTGTGGGCATCCTGACTATTACCATACCACCCAACCACTTTCTATGCTCCAGTACAGTAAATAGCCAAAGGCCTTGCCAGTGATGAATACATATGAAGACAAGTAGAGAGTTTGCCTTGGCAAATCTACTTATATTCTGTCTGATGCAAAATGTAAGCATCTTTATCAAGGAAGATTTTATGGGGGAAGAGGTATCTCAGTGGATGGGTAAATGCCAATATGTTTTTAGGATTTTTCTTAATCAACTTTAGAAAAAAACAACCAGGGCCAGTGTAGAAAAAGTTCAAAACCCCCCAAGAATTACAAAAATGATCTGATTAAAGATGCAGACCTGTTAAAATTACATTGTGCCTATTTAGGGCTCTGAGTAACCTCAATTCATCACTCCCTTGCAGAGGTTTTGAAATAGATTAGCTTTCAACCCAAACTATCCTATTATTTTATTATAGGATGGAAAGTAAAATCCTAAGCTTCAGGGTTTTACAAAGTATTTTTGATGTGAGTTAAGACTTTTACAAAGTAATAACTCACATCCTGTTAAAATATTTTCCTGTACTTCCTTTATGTAACTAGCATCTAGCTCCTGTTGACCTTAGGGTACTAAGTAAGATGAGATGAAGACATTACCTTTTGTAGTACTGCCATGAAGTCAGGAAAAAATTAAATGTAGAAGTTAGTTGGAAGCCAATGAAACCCTTGCCTGTCTTTTCCCTCAGGCTCTGATTCATTAAGAACAATATGCCATTCAGGCATATATATCAGTAGTTATTGATTTGGCTGAAATTAGTAGGATTCATGTTTAAAGCTAAACACATAGTTGGTTCTAGTATTGTCTTATTATTATTTTAATCATGCTAATATGATTCAAAAAAGCATTCTGTGTATCAAAATTCTGGTGTGTGCATCTTTTGCATCTACAGATGCATGTGCGAAATGGTCTTTAATGTGATGAAATTCCAAGTTATTTCTGCTTCCACTCTACTGTCATTGTTTGGCAAGATTCAATGCCTTAATGATTTCTTGAAGTAATGCTCCTTTTCAACAAGGTTACTTGTCTTGTGAAAAAAATCATACTGCATTTACAAACAGTATGAATAAGAAAGTTTAAATAGTGCATAAAAATATTTGTAGATAGGCTGACAATAAGGGTCTAATGGATGCTTACTGAGAAATGAATGATCTGCAAAGGGAACCCCCCTACTTCTGCTTAATGTCATGTGGAATTTCAAGGTGTTCCAATTTACTTTAGAAAATGCTTCTCACTAATCTCAACACCAGTAAAAAAATCTTAAATACATTCTACATTCAGTAACACAGTATGGTGTTCCAAGAGAGACCAGTCTGCTGAGTCTAGTTGTGTTTCTTTCCACAGTAAATATTGGTGTCATGTTATCATTTGTCTGGTCGTGGTTATGATTGTGCATATATTCACTTCAGAGAATTCTGATAATGCTGGTCTCCTGCTCCAAGACCTGAGTCAAACTATAATCAAAAAAAAGTACCATAAAGGATGAAAAAACTTCCTACCTGAGATATTGGTTAGGTTCACTTTTCTATTTCTATTAACAGGAGTTAAGAGTTTTCAGGCTGACCTGATTAAGAGAAATGTAATCAGGAAAAATATTCTAGGGACAAATGTGATTCCATTGTACATAGGTAGAAAGCCCTAGTGTTTAAAAACAAACAAAACCAAACAATTGTTCTGGAAAGTAAGGAAGGCAATGAAATATCAGGTAAATTTTTTCTGCCAAAGATAAATAATTTCTTGATCGGGCAGTTGTTAAATACTTAAGAACACTGGAACCTTTAAAGAACACACATTATCAATTCAGTGTTCAGCTCTTAGATCATTGTTTCTTATATGTGTTATGTGCACAAAATAACTTGTAGATACTGTGCTCTTCTGACTTTATTAATCAAGGCTTATTGCAAATTCTCTTAGTGTTAATTTTCATGACTTGAAATTCAAATTGTTTTATCATCTACCTTTTGACATAATTCCATGACTTCAGTGATAGAAGGGCTTGTCAAACATAATATTGATCTATTGATTTGATCTATTGTTGCAGAAGCTTACAGTTCAGTTAGCAGGTAAAGCAATTTCAAAGATCTTGATATGTCACCTCAGAAGTAACTTTTCCATTTCAAGCATTTAGAAATAATGTATTAGCTCAGTTAAAGGTGTTAATATAGACTTTGGGGTAAGTTCTTCTTTTCAATAAAAAAACCTTCTTTCTGACAATTATTTTCCCAAAAACATTTTCCAAAAAGCTTTCTTTAAAGTGCAAGCTCTGCAAGACTGTGGTTATGCTATGGGTTTTACATCTTCCACTAATTTAGGAAATATGGAGAAGATCCTGATATCTGGAAATAATTTTAATAATTTTAATGCATTTTCAAATATTGTCCCCTTTTCCCCCCTAATGTATTTATATAAATCTCATAACTTCATTAATAGTTTTGAATTTATTACTTGAAGGACATCACTGCAGTGGTCAGCCAGAAAAACATCATTCAGTGTGAGTATTGCTGTGTGTCATTGTGTCATTAAGAAGTTCAAACATTTGAGCAGTAAGTCTGACTGCAGATTGAGCTTTGAGGCTAGACATATCTAGCTGAATCAAGTCAAATTGGGATCAAAAGCACATGCTGGAGTAACTGAAAGTAGCTAATTAATGAACATTTCCATGTGGCATACTAGCAGCTCGGGAAGCAGCAGCTAATGTGCTTTGGCAGTAGGCATTACACTTCTGAGCTACCGTTTGGATGAAGTGAGGGAATCCCTTTAACCTGTGTGGGGGTGACCCTTGTTAACATAAGAGTCTCCACTGAGAGTAATGACACCCACTTGAAACTGTGACATTCACAAATACTTTGTGATAAAAAAGGACTGAATTAAGTGACAGGTAATATTATTAATTAAATGCAAGAGAAATATTATTTTGTGTGTACCTGATTTAGAGAAGCAAACTGTAAAGAATCCAGCATATACGACATCCAGGCATCTTTTTATCCATCAAAACAAGCCTATGAAGAGAACAGAAGGATGGTTTCCTACTAAATGTTAATCATATACAAAATTAAAGAATCTATTGAAAAAGACTTTTTAAAAACATTAATAGATATGAAAGAAAAAAACAATTTTGAAAAAGCTCATGAAAAATATAACTTTTCTGCATTCAAGCAACCTGCATTACAGTGAGAACCAAAAATATAAGAATCTGTACATATTCCTTGTAAACATGTGTTTTTCATTATGACTATATTCATGGGGAGAGCAAGATTCATCTATACTTACACTAGATGATTTATCTATTGATACTGATGTGGTGAGAAAAAGGTCAGGAAGCAAGTCTTCAGGGTACAAGTCTGACTGTGAAACAAGAAAAAGATTTTTCTAATTTGTTAACTGCACCTATTAGATATAAAGTTAGACTTACATGGTTCAGTGTCAGAAAATTTATGGGTGTCAAAAAAGACTGTAGATTCTGCATAAAGATGAAAAACCTGAAATTGATAACAATATTGTTACAACCACCTCACGATATGAAAGGGGAAGATTTGTAATATGAACAAGAAACATTACTAGCCTACGTTGGAGGGAAATTCTGTTGAGACAGTAATCTAAAAGTATACCCTGTGCATTTATGTGTGCTGCGTGCTACATGCGCAGAGAAGACTCATGTAAGAAAATCAGTCAGTTACCTACAGACCATAAAATGAAACTTTTATGAGTTGCCTTAATAATGTACTGAAATGCTTTCTGTAATCTACATCAGGTGTTTGTGACCTGGGGCTGAATCTGAATGATCCTTCTGATAGCTGATGAGGAAATTGGTGGAGGCAAACCCTATGCAGAGAAGCTTGAAATTATCTTTTCAGGCTTTAATAACAGAAAGCCTCTTGCAAGTGTTATCTCACATGTTATAATGGATTCTGTTGTTTTATTTCGTGGTGAAAAAAAAAGGAAAAATTACTACACTGAATAAATGACTAGCTGCTAGTAACCAATAAAAATAATATTTTTTACCTCCTAAACTGATAGAATTAATTGAGCCTAAGGGAAACTGAGTGTTATTGATCATAACAGGAGTTATGTCAGCCAGAGAAATGGGCTTGGATATTTTTGAAGAGTTTCTTTCCAGTGACTTGCAATTCCTGTCATATAACATATAACTGGTTTCCCCTCACAGTAATATATATAATATTAGAAGAATCTAAAGTTGGTTGTTTGTTTGGGGGTTTTTTTATGTATAAGTGCTTCTTATTTTACAAAGGAAATAAGAGAATTGAGAGAGAACCTAGTTAGGAAAATTGATTGCATTTCGTTTTATCCAGTAAGATGTTCTCATTTAGTAACTTCTGAAAAACTGATTTATCAGTCTACATTATTTCTACCAGTGGAATAATTCAGAAAACAACATATTCTTTAGCTTGGAAGCTCAAGAACTTTCCCATGACATACCTCAAAAAATTTTAGTGAATTTTCATGTTTTTAATGGAGGAAGAGTGGAGTCACAAACGAGAAATTATATTGGTATGAATCAGAGAGCATTTATTTTCTTATAAATTTAGTGCAGAAATAAGTATATAAATCTGTTAAGTAAGATATCAAATAACCGAACTAAATCTGAATTTATCCAAAAAAGAAATGGAATTTTCACTTCTTTGCTTGGCAGAAGTACTCCTAGCCACCAGTATAATTAGATACATGCAAATATACAGCAAGTATTATTAATTTGAATTAGAATCTGTGAGATTTATAATCCAAAGCAAAGTAAAGCATGGTGGAAGAGCCACTTGACTGAAATTTTGGGAAAGACTGTTTTAAAGAGGGCAAAAGTAAAAAGGTCACAGAAGGTTTAAGGTTGGGAGAGACATAAGTCAATGACACAGTGGGTTGTCTTGTCCAGCCTCCCTGCTTGGGTAGGGTCTCCCTAGAGCTCATGACGCAGAATTGCCCCCAGACTGTTCCTGAATATCTGAAAATGATACACAGAAGTAATAGGACTAGTGAAATTCTCCCTAGTTTCATGTAAAATTGAAACATTGTTCAGCAGAACTGCAATTTCAAAATTACTCTGGAAAGTGGAAATAGTTCAGAAGATACATCCAAGTTAGAAGATTAAAATACTGAAAGAACTGTTTTCTCTGTTACCATAAATATGATTCAGAATGCCTCTATTTGAACCTAGGGATTTAGCTAATAAATTCTGTCCTTATAGAATAAAAAACTAAATTGTTTCTCTGGGCAATAAAAAACCCATGTTATTTTATTTGATTTACAAAACTCTTTGCTGCTTATGGCACTAAATCCCGCTCTGGTTTTTTTGAGGTAAAACTCTTACTGGATTCTATAGCAAACATATTTTTATTTGAAGTTAAAACCTCTGGCAGAGAAACTCCTTTCCTTAATTTTTTTCCAGGACAATTAAAGGCACAATACTATCATAGTTTCATAAGAAAATTTCTTTCCTTTCTCTCCTAGTGAGAGTTGTAGTAAAAAAAAAATAAAAAGATGGCAAAATAAGATCTACAGTTAATTTAAAAAAAAAAAAAACAATCCCCCCCCAAAATCAGGTTCAGTTTTCTTTAGATTTTGCTTGGTGCATTAAGCTCTTTAAATGATTTCATTCTGGTGGCCTCTGTATTGTGATGGGTCCTCTGGAACTATAAGAGATGCATCCAGAGGAAAAACACAAACCTCAAACAGGAAAAAAATCCATAAATTATAATAAATAAAGGGTACATCTCCAAGCTGCATGGTGATCAACTGTCTCATGATAATATAGAATCAAAAGACAAATAAACCATCTTCAGGAACTTCCACATAGCAAAATAAGTGATGAGTATTTCTTTCAGAGGATTTCTGTAGAAATGTGGAGAAGGTGCAGAGCACATAACAGTCATGTCCACCAAGTCATGAAAATAGCTGACATATGTGACCCCATCAAAACAAGGTACAGAGATACTTTCTGGAGAAACAGAGAGGCTGTCAAGTTTGTCACCATTCCCTATTCCTTGCCTTTCAGTAAAGTAAGATAAAATAGTTTAAAGCAGAAGGAGACATAGGTTGCATTGTAAAGAAGAGAAACAAAGTTAAACTGGAAGCACTGACAGAAAAGCCAGTGCAGGGGGCTTTTAATAACTTTAACTCACAGGAAAATAGTATTTTTTGTGCTTTTTTGACTGCCTAACATGTAACTTGGCTGGTTTTGAGAACAGAGGTTTTAGAATTTAGGATTTTAAAATTTAAAATATTTGCAAATATTTTTTTGAGGTATATCATCCTGTAGAATATTTTATACTATGCACATCATCATTATCAAATCCTAGATGGACCATTATCATTTCTGTAAAGGGTAAAGAAAGAAAAACTCTCCCTTGGTCAAAGAGGATTGAGTTAGAGAACACCTGGGAAAACTTGACATCCACAAGTCAATGAGCTCTGATTCTCAGCATGACTACTGAGAATGGTGGCTAAAACAATAAGTAGTCAGCTCATAATATCTTTGAAAGGTTGTGGCCATCAGTAAAGGTGCCTGAGGATTGGGCAGAAGCAAATGCCACCCCTGTCTTTAACAAGGGCAAGAAGAAAGACCCAGGGAACAACTGGCCAGTCAGCTCACCTCAATCCGTGAAAAGGTGATGGAGTGCCTCATTCTGGAGGGCATCTCATCCATGCAGATGACAAGATGGTGATCAGAAATGGTCAGCATGGATTCACTGAAGGTAAATCATGCTCAACCAACCTGATTGCCTTCTACAATGAGACAACCACCTGGATGGATGAAGGGAGAGTAGTGTGGATATTGTCTACCTCCTCTTTAGCAAGGTTATAGACATTGTGTCTCACAACTTCCTCATAGACAAACTCAGGAAGTATGGGCTGGATGAGTGAACAGTGAGGTAGATTGAGAACTGGCTGAATGGCAGATTCCAGAAGATTCTATTATATGGCACAGGGTCTAGTCGGAGGCCTGTCAATAGTGGTGGTCCCCAAGGGTCAACACTGGCCCCAGTATTGTTTAACTTATTCATCAATAACTTGGATGAAAGGGCAGGTGCCTTCTCAGCCTGTTCACTGATGACACAAAGCTGGGAGGAGTGGCTGATACTCCAGAGAGCTGGGTGATACTCCAAGAGCCCTTCAGGAGGACCTCAACAGGTTGGAGAGATGGGCACAGAAGAACTAGCTAAATTTTAGCAAAGGAAAGTGCAGGGTCCTGTACCTGGAGAAGGACAATCCCAGGCACCAGGACAGGCTGGGGGCTAACCTACTGGAAAGCAGCTCTGCAGAGAAGGACTTGGAAGTCCTGGTGGACAACAAGCTGTCCATGAGTCAACAGTGCCCTTGGGGCCAAGAAAGACAATAGTATCCTAGGGTGTTGTAGGAAGAGCTTTGACAGCAGGTCGAGGGAGGTGATCCTGCCCCTCTGCTCAGTCCTGGTGAGGCAGATCTGGAATGCTGTGTTCAGTTCTTGGCTTCTTAGTACAAAAGACATGGAACTTCAGAGACTGTCCAGCAAAGGTCCATGAATTTATATTAAGGAACTGGAGCATCTCTTTTGGAAAGAAACACCAAGACAGTTGGGCCTATTAAGTTAAAATGGCTCGGTTTTCTGATACTTGTAAATATTTCCAGAGATGCCAGGACCTCTCCAGCTATTGTATGAAGATCTAGGTACTTAAATTGGAATTGTGCTGGGGCTGTATGCTATTCTTGATAAAATTTTATGAGGCTCTGGATGTGAGTTGGACTATACTAAAAGCCTGGACATAGTGGAAGATGCTGAGATGTTCAGAAGATCTTGGTTATGTAAATTCTTTAGTCTAAAAATTTCAATGTAGTCAGTCAGCCAGCCAGCATAAATTGTCCTAAAGTTATTAATAAAACCCATATTTTTTTATAATCTCAGTATTTTTTCCCACCTCTTTGCTACAGCACATTCTCAAGATAAAGTAGACTAAAGAGGTGGCCAACACAATTTTTATATAAATGTCTGTTTGAGGTTGCTGTGGGTAGACCTCATGTGCACAACAGACTGTATATGTAGAAAGTGCTAGGTAAATGTGAAAAATCTATTTTGCAAACAATTTTTTCCCATATCAATTTCAGTTTTCCTTTGTAGGAGTTTTCTTGATAGCATCTTTCAAATTACAAAGGACTTAAAAATGTTTGAATTTTGAAAGTTCTTTTCTCCTCTGTTTTTATGTATTCTTGAAGCATCAAGTGCACTACAAAGCTATTGTGGTGAATAATGCTTGTTTAACTATGATGAATAACACCAAAGACAATGTTTTATTCACCTTTTATTTAAAATCTGAAAAAAAAATTAGAGGCAACAGAGGAGCTTTTCAAATTATTTTTAAAATCCATTAAAAACCCTTGCTTTTACAAAAAAATCTCTTTTCACTGCCATGGGAGTGGCATTTACATTTTTCATTCCACACTTTCCATAGCTTACTCTTAATGGTGTTCCATTTCCCCCCCTACAGCTTTAGTAATCATATTTGTTCTATAGTCTTCACTTCTCTGCAAAGCTATTTAATGATCAGGATAAAACACAGTTATCCTTGAGATTTTCTTGAACTTTGCATCATTGCTTGATCCCAAATTCAGCCAGCAAATGATTACTTGAGAAATGCTAATATTGACAGTCCAGCTTTCCCCAAAAATATGCTAAGGAAACATGAAAAATTAGAAGTTAACTGCAGTTCAAATGATCTGCATTTATCATGCCTAAGTGCATAAAAAGTCATGTCCTCAAGCCCAGAAGACCAGTCACATCACAACCATAAAACATTTTTAAAATAAAATTTTTGTCATGCACGGTGTACAATATTTCAATACTTGTGTTTCTACACTGTGTCCTGCATTGATGGGTAAATACAGAGACATTTTATTTGTAACATAATTACAAAGGGATATTTTGATTTTTTTTAAAAAAAGTGAAGGTGAAGTGACCTAATTCCATAGGAATTTCTGCTTATTACAGTCCAGAATGAGTCACAGAATCGAAATGATTCTAAAAAGCATAGTGTGTTTGTTTCTCTTAGGAATCAAATAGAATAAAAGGGGATTCATGTTCTTTTCCCAGAAAACCCCTAAATATTTTGAGTTTCTTTTGTTCTTATTTGCTGAATATGACAATATGGAAGATTGTGCATCTGTAAAAGATAATAAAACTGAGACAAATAAAAATGTCTTGTTTGACTTCCTTTTTTCTTCCACCTTAATTTACAAAATTAAATGAAATTTTCTCAATTGAAGGAGGAAACCAATGATGGTTTAATAAAGAGCAATAAAAAGTAGTTCTGCAAAGCAGAGTAGTAGTTGAGTACTCTGCACAGTTCTGGGCTCCTCAGTGCAACAGAGAAATTAAACTCCTGGAGTGGGTCCAGAGCAAAGAGCAAAGAAGATGACTGAAGCATCTCTCTTGCGAGGAAAGGCTGAGGGAGCTAGGGGTGTGCAAGCTGGAGAACAGTTGAGTGAGAGGAGACCTCATCAATGTATATGATTATCTGAAGGGATAATCACAGAGTGTGATGGTGTCAAAGGATGGACAAGGCTCTGTGTGGTGGTAGCCAAGAATAGAACAAAAGGCAATGGGCAAAAACTGATGCACTGGATGTTCCCCATTTTACTGCGAAGTGACTGAGCACTGGAACAGATTGTCCAGAGAGGCTTTGGAGTCTCCCTTACTGGAGACATTCCAGAACTATCCGGATACAATTCACATGTGCCATGTGCTTTGGGATGATCCTGCTGGAGCAGGGAGGTTGTGCCAGATAACCCACTCTAGACTCTTCCAAAATTCCACAGTCTGTGATTCTGCAAATCACATTCTAGCATTTGTATAACTATGAAAAATGATGAAGTTACCCATCCCTTACCATGAAAATTTCTGACAGCTGTGATTCTGGTTGTAGCTATATAATAAAATTTCAGAAGTTAGAGGCAACTGTCTACACAGGGACTATGTGCAGGGACAGCTCCACATAATGTTTTCTGATTGAGGAAAGGAGAAAGTAGACATTCTGATTTCCTGTGCTGTGTTTATATTATTTTACTCCATTCTTTGTGAGAGAGAATCAATTAAACAATGTTTAGGTAGTCAGGAATCCTTTTTATGGTATTTTCTCTATTCTTGTTTTGGTTTAAAAGCAAAACCAGTGAGAGACTGCAAGTCATAAATATAATTGACTAGGAAAAGAGAAAGAAACCCAAAATACATGCAATAGTACAAAAGAAAAACCACTGACAGAGTCAGAATACAACCTGACACCCTGCTAGTTAGGGTGGTGGTTGCAGTCCAGATTAAATGCTCTTGTTGACGTGGCGATCCCATAGAAAAGATCTGGTAGCTCTTGTCCTCTGGAAGCCAGTGGGTAAGGGGAGCTTGTTTGTCCCAAACCCCACATTATATCCAGGTGGGGATGCTTATCTCCTCCCCCCTGGGCAGAGCATCTCACAATGGGCTGATATCATTCTGAGTCATGCAGTGGGTTCTTGATTACCCATTAAATAGACATGGGTCCTGGAGGGAGATATCTCTGAGTCATGCCACAAGGCATTGATGGGCCCATTAACAGGAGATAAGGAAAAACAATGCCTCTTCTGGTTTCAGCAGCTCTTGAGGATGGGAATAGAATACATCTTTATATTGTAACCTAATAGAATTCTAAATGTCCAAAATGGGATAACTAGACTTTTTTAGTGGAAAACTTCTTAGTATTATTTTTCTCAATCTCTCAATACTTATTGTCTATTTAGATCATATGCCATTCTTTTTTCTCATTCCAGTGCTAAAATTCACCACCTTATAAGAATAATAAATTGTAGAGTGGTAGTTGGCTAAGTGATTTTTACATTATTTATTGACAATTATTGTTTTTAAAGGAATTTTTTATTCCCAAATATGTCAAAGGTATGCCAGTAAAAAATACTGATTTAAATTACTCTATGGAAACATTAGTCCATAGTCTGTTCACTACTGATTGAAAATGTGGATCTAAATCTCTGTGAGAGAATCATAATAGTTCTCTTGGGAGATTACACTCGTGAAATATGTGAAACATGGTGGAGGTATGCAATTTTTATACACATATAATGTACAGAGATGTCCACTATGCTACATTAATGTGAAGAATAAAAATATAAAAAAGTACAATTCATGGGTAAGTACTTGTTAAAGTGGGCTAAATTATCTACAAGTAACTGGCTATCACCATTGCAATTTAATTTAATGTGGTCCCTTTAGAACTGTTTTCTATGTGACAGAAGTTTGCAGGGAAGTTCAATGATGTCTCTAAGAGATTATGCATCTGAATCACAAATTCAAACAGTGCTACCTTTTACATGACCATAGAAAATGAAATGGTTTTTGATTTATAGATATTTTATTCCAATGTACATTCCTCCATTATTGTTCACCTAAAACTAGGCAATATGTATACATATTTTCCACATTTTCCTTTGAATCCTCCAGCAAACTATAATTAAAATTAAATGGCACTACTGCTTAAATGAAATATGAGATAAAGCTATTATTACTGAACTAGCAAAATTACTCATAATAGTAACTACTAAGAAACAGAACCTGGACAACAATACAAGGTTTGACTGTCAGGGACTGAAATGGTTTATCCTTTAAATATGGTTATGAAGGAGTTTTTCCCATTCTAGCTGTACAAAAAAAAAAACTGTACAAAGAAGCTGTAGCAGAGATACCCACCCCTCCTTGAAGATGCCCAACTGGAACTTTGGACTACAAGTTAAGCCACCTAGATTAGTTAAAGTGGGCACTAATGTTCAATCATCTCAAGCTGAGGGAAAAGAATGCATCCGTAAGACAACCAAACCCAATATCTGCACTGAGAATAATCACTGACTGTCTTTGGAGTGGGGAACACCACAGACCACAGAGTCCAGGTTTACACAGATTTCCCCCCCAAAATGAGATGGGAGCACGAGGTTTCATGTGTGACCTTAACCTCTGGTCAGAGGTACTGAAGACCCATCCTCCCTTACACAAAGCGGTTCAGCTGTGAAACCCCAACCCCTGGAATACCACATCCATGGGACATTCATGTGGGTGGCAGCTGAGGGAGTGTCGTAATCCATCAAAGACACCTGAATTGCTCCTCAAAGTCATTCCTGAGGCCTTGCACTACAGGACTGTATGTGATGCAAAATGATGCACAGGTCCAGAGTGTGCTGCAAGAGACTGTCAGACTGCACCAACTTCCCTGGGAGAGGTACCTGGGCATTCTCACCTGGCCTGAACATGTACTAATCCATCAGGTTCTGTGCTTTTGGGGGGACGCTCTCCACCAAGAAGACCAGCTGGAGAGTATCATTGGGACACCAGTGGGATCCACAGAATGGTGATACTGTCTTTGTCTCTCTCTTTCTGTCCCCCCACCTCTTTTCCAGTTCTTTCTCTTCCTTTATGTCTCTCTCTCTCATATTTACTATTAAATAAAACCCATACTATTGACTTTGGCATATGGTCTTGTTCCCACCTTAATTCAAATTAAGATAGAAATGCACAGCAATGCAGAGACATTTCTAATAACTTTCCAAACCAGACCATATCATTGGCATGGAAAATGCTGACTTTTCAGTCAGCATGGAATGGAATGCTTTTCTTGAATTCAAGGCCCTTTTTTGGTGGCATTTAATTTAGAATAGATATAGCTGGCTCTGCACACATTATTTGTTGCAGTTATGAAAGCTGAATCTGTAAAGACTTTTATTGTTTTTCGTTTTGGCTGCTGTAGAAGATACCACAGATTTTTTGTTTTTCATTTTACTAGTCAGATCAGGTTATAAAACTCATTCAAGTTTCTTCCTATATTTCGCTATTATACAGAGGTGAGTAGTTGTGATTCTGCTGTACTTTCTCTGTGGTGACAACAAGATTACATCTGCTGTTTTACCATGTATTTCTCTAAGAGTGTTAGACATTGTCAGCTAAAATAATACAGCAAGCCAAACTTTCTATTATATAATTGCTCCTGCTCTGACATTCACCTGATAGAAACTGCTAATTGGGCACTGTAGCATCATAAAGTAGGCATGGTCTACCTGTGGAAAGCAGATAACAAAAATACATAGCTGCTTCTCCAAAGAGATTTTATCTCTTCCTAAATGAGTCAGCAGAAAGAAGATGGAGATAGACTGGGCCATTCCCACTGGAACTTTACAAAGCTCTCTAAAATATTATAGTTTTTTCTGTCTTCATGGTTACATTCAGCACCAGCAGAGTGCAACCATGGTGGCTTTGTACCCTCTACAAATTTGTCACAACAGGTGGAAAGGCAGAATTTGTTTATTTTTAAAGTATTTTAAAATTAATTTTAGCTCATTTTTTGTAACAAACATTAAGGACATTACAGTGTTCAGTCTTTGTTAGTTTGTGCAGAAGCTAGCAGGAGAAATTGTTTTGCCTTTTCCAAAACTCGCATGGACAGGCAACTCAAGTAGAAAAGGGACACAAAGGAGGCAGTTGTACATTTGGACAGCAGTTGTCATTTCATGTCTTTGCCTTTACTTAAGAAATATTCTTGTCTGTTAGAATTATCCTGATAATGAAAAGCTTTTGATTTATCTTAAAAAAAAAATCCTAATCTTTCATGACATTGTGTGCATCT
Organism: Agelaius phoeniceus; assembly: GCF_051311805.1. Taxonomy (NCBI): domain Eukaryota; kingdom Metazoa; phylum Chordata; class Aves; order Passeriformes; family Icteridae; genus Agelaius; species Agelaius phoeniceus. The sequence goes on from NC_135303.1 coordinate 18,803,628, forward strand.
TCTTGTGCCTTTGCATAGTTGCAGATTTTCTTTTCTTTTGGGATCCTTAACAGCCAACAGACTTTAGAGGTGCCACAGGGAGAGGGAGAATTTTCTCTCCAGCTCTCCCCAAAGTACTGCTCTGTACAATATTTTTCTCAATCATAAGTCTGAGATTTTAATTTTTTTTTACTCCAGACTAGCTTATTTTTTGAGAACCTCATATTTTTTAGCCTTTCATATCTTCATGAAGTGGGTTGGATGTCTTGGTGATAATGCTGAGCCTGAGATTCTTATACTTACACAACTTACACCTACATATGTGTAGGTGGGCGCTTCTAAGTGGAGTACATCCTCTTTAGACAAGTCAATATTAAGTGGTCCTAAGTGGAAGTTTGTTGTATATTCAAGCATCAGTGGTCCACCCCAGGACTCTTGTTGCTCTGCAGTGTTCTGTACAGTGCCATGCTGTATTGCACACATTACTTGGCTTTCAGGACTGCACATACCTCTTGATGTGGGATAAGCATGGCTGGAAAACAATTAAGGATGGCTCTTCAGGTGGCACCCACTTGACATTAATGGTGGTGACAGTAGCATGTGCTTGTCATAAAGTGAAATTAAGTGTTTCCATATAAACATCATTTTGATCAAAATGAAAAATTTGAGTAAAGTTGCTTCTTGCTAAGTCAATAAAAACTCAACCATGGTGCCCTCACTGTGAATACTAGAGCTGTTCAGTGTGTTGTGCCCTTACCAGAGGTCCATCCAATACCCTGTCACCTCAGTTTTACCAACATTAGAGCAGATATAAAATTTTATAATGTGCTATCAGTTGCTCTTGGAAAGTTATAAAACCTTTCTTCACGGTGCTTTTCTCATTGGTATTCAGAATGTGAGTTCCATTGTGTAAAACAAAAGTCCTTCTAGAAAGTGGCTTTTCTCTGTATCTCTCTCCTCCTCAGAATATAAAAGGTTGCCAAGTGAATCTCCATTGAAAAGTAGAAGGGAAAAGCAGCGGTCTGAAAAAGTAGCAAGGGAAGGATGAAAAGTTCTTATTAAAAAATATCTGAAGCATGGAAATTTTAAACATTCTCGCCTACTAATGTCTCATCCTTCATTATACATTGAGATACTTTATTGACTAAAATTTTCCAAATCTCTGCCCTAAAACTTTCCTGGGATTCCAATCTGTTCTCTTTAGTTGTTGCAAGGTAACATTTTGAAGCATAATACCAGCTGTATGTATCAAATGTTCTCAGATTCTCAGGAGAGAATATTACATAGTTGCATCTGGAAGTAAAATTTTCTGTCAGAAAAGTATTTTGACATACATATGAAAGATACAATAGGATAAAATGTTATCCTGAATGTCTGGGAAGTTGCAATGCTAGAACATCACGGTTGTATTTTTTGTAGAGTATAATGTTTTGTTATCTTTCTTCAGTGGCTTACTGCCCAGCTCTTTAGTAAATAAACAGGATTATCTAATATATATATATATAAAACTGACCAAATTATTCTGTTTATATGAAAAAAATACCTAAACAACCACCCTAACTAACACCTTCCTGATTTTCCTGCTAACATTAGCTGACTTAGGGAGGCTTTGGGAGTGGAATTGATTATTTTGTAATTAGGTAAGGTAAATAATTTTGGTGTATACTACTCAAGAGTTTTTCTCTACTGGTTTACAGTAGAGAAAAAAATTAGAATACATTTATAATTAAGAATTTGAAGGCATGTATAAACATAAGAGTGCTCCTTTATATAAAGAGTAAATATAGTTTTAATATGGCATTAGAAAAAAATTACTGATTTGGTCATGTAAAAGAAAAATTCCCTATAATGTCTGTAAAAGGCAACATTTCAAACCGGGGAAGACTACGCATAACTGAAGTCTAGAGTGGTCTCTCCTTTAAAGGCCTTAAGCATTCAGAAATATTTTTAAATTTAGGATCTTGTTTTTCTGAGTGCTTTATTTTTCCTTTTGACAGTGGAGATGCAGTGATAATGTCTGAAGTTACCTACCTATTTTAGTAATATTTATATAAGGAAGAAAAAATGTGGATCGAATTATGGGCATAAGTTGCAGGTTTTTTCAGATGTTGCAGTAATCCTAGAACTCTTTTGAATATGTGTGTCAAAGACAGTGTAGAAATTTTGAATACTCTTTTGAAAATGTGTGTCAAAGACAGTGTAGAAAGCTGCCCTTTCAAATTTTTTTGGGCTCTGGTAGAGATACAAAGGAGACAGTGATATCCTGGAAAAGCAGCCTCTAAGAAGTATGTTTAAGATTAAATAGCCTGTCTGACCTTATGTACTACACAGAGTTGGAAATAACTATGTTTTTCATCTGAGGTCTGGCAATTACCACATTCTCTACGTGATTTGCTTTCCTGTACAAAACTTAGCAGCCATTACTATGTGAAATATTTCTTTTGTTTCCTAACCTTAAGAAATTCCATAACACTAACCTTCATTAGTGCCTAATTTTATTTGAGAATCAAAATATTGGGAGAGTTAATAAACTTTTTATTTTTATTTATACTTCAGAATAAACTAATAATAAAGTCCTCCTTACACAAAGATCTATAGATGTTGTTAGTATACCCAGATACTTTAGCAAATTTTTGATAAATTTTTTTACCAGAAATAGACATTAAATCAATTGTGATGTGTTTCTGTATTCTTCTGAAGATTAGAAAGCTCCACACATGTCATGCATGTCTTATATGCATGACATCCTGTTCCTCAGATGGTCAGGAATCTCTGATCTCTCCCTTATGGGAGGGACCCCCTGTCCATGTCTTGTAATCTGTCTTCTTGAGTGATAAGGGCAGAGAGGTTACCAGAGAGGACTGAGGCAAAAAGTTGAATACCCCAGTTTTCCCATCTATTGCCACCACTTTGCCAGCCTTGTTTATCAGGGAGGGTATGATTTCTTTGACCTTCCTTTCCTGGCTGGCATACTTGTAGGAAGATAAAGGATGAATTTACAATGGAATAATGGATGTGAGGCTCTTGGCCTGCACATTTCTTTCAGGTGATGACAATCTGTGAAGAATGGTTTAATTTCCAGGGCTGAGGGTGCTTTTTTAAGTGCTTAAAAAGAAACAGAGTAAAAAACATACATCTCCAAAACTACTTTTTTAAACTGCAAAAGTATTGCTGTGCTAAATATGCAGGTTCATAAGTCTGTTTTTACCAAGTTATTGACAGGCTTAGAGGTAAGTAAGTGTCAGACTTGATACCATGGAATTAAATGTGCCCAGGGTTTTGCTCAAGGTATGGTCCAGTCTAAGAAATATTTTGGAAAGTTTCAAGCATAAATTGGGAGGTGGATGTTGAGTTTGTTGGCTGTTTCTGTTTTTAAAACGTTTCACCAGAGGGACAGGAGTCCAACTATTACAATTCATAGATCTTTGGTATTACAGTACAAAAAGTCTGATAGATGAAAAAATATAAAAAAGAAAGATAAAAAGATTAAAAAAAGGAAAGAAGATAAAAAAGATAAAAAAGGAAGTAACTTCAAAACAGTAAAATGAGTCTTAAATCCAGCTGGAATATTCAGTGCTAGGAGAATTATGCCTATCTCTTCTATGAGTATTGCTAGATTTCTCTTTCTTACAAAATTCATCATCTCTGACTCCGTAATTACAGATTTAGTGGAACAGCAACTGCAGTTAAAAAGAGGAATACTTAAAATACATAAAGAACAAAATTTAGAATGTTTTTTAATTTTTCGCTTTTAATTACATTGAACTTAGTCCTTATATTAATCTCTAGAATTCAGGAATTGATATTCAAAACCTGATAATCTGATAAAAAGGTTTCCTGTATGAGATAATTCAGAGCTGTACCAAGTTTATCATAATTGAATTCTGATTAAATTCTTTACCTACTTCAGGCAAACAGGAATATGGTATTGAGGACTCCTCCATGTCTGCTCATAGAAGAAGAGTTCCTGCAACTTCCTATGTGCCTGTTTACAGATTCTGGTCTAGTCAATTCTAGCCAATCAACAAGTCTTTGCAGGTCTTTTCCTGAATTCATGTAATGGGAACTATTAAATCCCCCAGCTCTGCTTTCTTTCAATGTCTCTGTTTTCAGGAGGGGGTTGTTGTTTTTTCCCACTTTAAAATCAAGTCAATTAATTTTGATAGGAAACCTCTTGCTTGCTGTTATTAAAACAGTTCTATTATAGTTGAAATGAAAAAAGTCACTTTCTGAGCTGCTTCCATTTGATATGCTAAACTGTATCTACATTAGATTTATGCTGCAGTAAAATGTAAAAACAAGTGGACCAAAAGTAAGTTAATTGGCTTAGAAAGCCACAGCAGTTTTGCGACTGCAGTTTGATGCACAGCAGGGACCAAGCTAACCTATTACCTGCAGCTAAAGTAATTTGCACTGAACTCCAAAGTAGAAAATCAGAGGGAAGGTACTGTAAATAAATATGCTGTGTTAATTTAAACTCTTTAAAGAATTTGCCATAGTGAGCATGACAAGTTTTGAGAATATTCAGTGATGAGTTTGTATGTTGAAAGATGAAATGAAAACAAAAAAAAAATATTTGGAACATGAAGCAGTTAGAAGACCTTTCTGTCTAGTCTATGACATTTAGAATTTTTCAAGGCTAATTCAAGGCTAATTCTTGAAATATTTGTGAAAAGCAACTGTCTCTAACAGGAAGAAGAAACCTCTTCAAAGATATTTTAGTTTAAGAAGGTATTCAGACAAGCAAAAATCTATATTGTCTTAGGATCTATGTTAATAATAAAAAAAAAATTGCAAATTTCATGTCCTGGTCTTGGTAGTAATGATAGATTTCATGGGTCAACATGTTGAAAGAAAAAAAAAATATAAAAATTATTAAAAACATATAAAAAGCATATAAAAAGCATATCTGTGTTGCTTAAGAAAATTTTAGCAAAGATTGTACATAATTTCTAAAGATAAAATGGACAAATTAACGTCTTCTAATTTGTGTTTTGCTAATTCTTCACATCACTGCAACATCAATTATAGTTCTCATGAAATTGTACTTGACTGCATACAGTAAAGCAGGCTCTCAACTGGTGCACATCTGTTGACTTCTGTGTTATGTGTCAGCAAAATATATTCTCTTGATTGTTTATATTATGAATCAATGCAAAGTTTTTAAATTAAAAAGAAACAAATGTTAACAATTTGCTTATGCACATCTTTATCTATTGGTCTGTAGGATGGAGACATCTGGTTCTCAAATAGTTGTCCATATCTCTTAAGTTAGAAAGTAATTGTGCTTTTCTGAAGTACAAGAAAGGTCTCTGAAATAATTTGTTTTATCCACATAATTTTATGTCTATTCAGAACACTTTGTTTAACTTCCATTTCATGCTTAATAAGTCTGCAGAATTAAATGATTTTATGTTAAAATGTTTGCTTTCTAAGTATCTTTATCAGAATAATTAAAATAATAATGTGATCATTTTCATTTTATAATTTTTCATCCTGGAGGACCTCCAAGAAAATCTCATTTATTTAGTTGTAGAAAATCAAACAACAAAATAAAGTGAAGAGAATATTTTATCAATAATAATTTATAATCTTCAAATAGTATAATTTTCTTAATATTGTTCTCAGAGACATAGCTGAAAAATACAATTAACAAGTAATTGTAGTATTCCAAACCCATGAAATTTTAGAAGTGTCATTTGAATCAATTTGTTTTATGCAGTACAATATAACTATTGGTCTTTCTTTATGGTACTGAAAACATGAAGACAGATCATGGGTGCTTGGCTCATTAACAGTTGTGTCATCTCTGCTGCTGCACACAAAACATTGTTCGAAAATTTGTGATCACAAAACAGGTTGGTTGCTTTGCCTCACATCTGTATGCCTTAATTAGGATCTTTAGACACGCAGTTATCACAGTGGACTGGCAGGAGGCAGAAAAAGCCTTACTAGGCTATTGGAGAATTGCTTAATTGTAATAGAGAGTTGTACAGGTGAAGCTACTGCTTTTGAAAATCAATAAAGATGACAAAATAGCCAAGGCGATCTCAAGTGCTTTTTGAGTCATCTGTATTTAAATGTGTGTTAAGATCTGTCTGGCTTATGTTTCCGGTTTGTTCCAAATTGTTTTTATCCAAAGGAAGGAAATGTCTGTGTACAGTTTTCTGGAAAGCATGCCCGTAGCACACAGCTTCCTATCTTTTGTGCATTTGTGCTTGTCATTGCAAAGTTTTCAGACAGTTTTCCTCTGTAAAATGGAAGGTCAGACAAACTGGAACAATTGGTAACATTTCTGGTTATAAATATTCTCTCCCTCCCTGTCTTTGCTTTTAAAGATTGCTTTATTCTAGACAGCAGCTGGATGAAATTCATTGTCCCTTCAGAGACTGATCCTTTTTCAGAATGTCTTCTCTCTTGGAAAAGAATGATATCTTTTATGTATTAGTCAGAAGACAAGTATGCATGTATCTCTTCTCACCTCTTATTTATGATCATGAACTTTTCAATTACTCTTTTTTATGACCTTTATTTCTGGGGTGATGTTTTCTCTTTTTCGCATATAGCTGTCCTTACTCTGTTTTCATAATCAATGAACTCAAATAGAAAAAAAATTGTCCTCAGCTCCCTAAGCAAAGGAAAATGTCATCTCTGTTGTGAGTTCTTCCTCCAGCAGAAAGTAAAAATCACAAGTTCTGACTGAGGAATATTAAAAGATTCGGTTTCAGGCCAAGTGATTTTCTAGGACTTTTCTGAATATGTCTTTGGTACCTATGTTTTCTCACCCAGAGTTGTTTTACTCCAGGTTAACATAATTGGCTTCCTTGAGTTGTTCGTTTACAAAGGTGCAAGATAGGCCTTTGTGGTCCACAGCTATTTATCCATAAATTTTTCCTATTTCTTTTATAAATTATTTTTAACATGAAGCATAAGTGCTGCAAAGCCCAGAGGTTTTTTTATGAACCCAGTTGGCATAGACCATTTAGAGTCCTTTCCACATGAAAATGATTTCAAGTTAATTCAATTAAATAATGAAAATTATTTCAAATTCACATTAGAATGTTTCTGGACCAAAAAGGAAAAACAAAATCCTTAGGAAATATTTTCTGCTTTTTCTCAACAGATTTACTTTTTCAGTTCTTGTCTTTTAGTCTCAAACCTGCAGGGAGACCATCACATAAATTCTTAATTTTCTGTTTAACTATACAAATATACAAGCATTTGGTTTAGTTGTATTACCTTTGAAATATTTTCATGTTGCAAAAGATACAATATTTTATATCAAGGACATTAAATTATTACTGTTGCAATATTGCTTTTTTCTCCTTTGTCTTTACCTATGTTTTAATCTCTTAAGTTGATGAGACAAGTACACAGAACAGTGTGAGTTATCCTATGGATCCCTTTATTACTGCGTCTGGGTCTACCTTGACAAGGAGGGAAAGAAAAAAGCATGAAGGGAAAGTTAGACACATCTTGTGCTAATGTAATGATGAACAACATAGTTCCACTGTGGCACTTCCGGCAGGGGATAACAGTACTAAGTAACAAAACAGAGAATGACGTGAACAAGCAAGAGTATAATGAAAAGAGCATGTAAAGAAGAAAAGGAAAATTATTAAGTTCCTTCTTAAATTTCTGTAAAGGGAGCTCCCCATGGTGAATGCCTGGCACAGCATTACCTTTTGCTATTTTCTTTTACCAAAAACTCTAAGGAGAGAGAAATTCACTCCTTTATGTTTTGACAATTGATTCCAAGCCTTACATTTATTCATTTATTTGTTTCCTAAGTCAGATCTTTCAGCTGCAGTAGGGAATTCTGGATGTTCAGTTTTTTTTCTTTTCCCAGCATTAATAAGTAGTGCATTTAGGAACAGGACACCTTCTTTTCTGCAGTCCACATTCTTGCTGCTGTTAAGTGTAAATTGGCAGAAAGGCTGCCCACATTTGCTGGAAAAAATAAACAAAGCTGATTGCATGTTCCAGCTCTGCAGCCTCATATTTATTTAGAATTTATTCAACTATTACTTTCAATAGGAACTTGAATATCAGAGCTATTTATACAGGGATTTTTAGTGATCTGTTGAAAATATATGAATTCTACAGTTCACCATTTGCTTAATTTGCAGAGCTGCTTCAGTCCAAATCATTTCACAGAGATGTCTGTTCCTCCTGTCCCTGCGCCCCAATTCCTCTGTGAGATGTCATGTATGCTTGCAGAGGTAAACTTTTCACATTCTATCAGTGAAGCTCCTTATCCCATATTAGTATAGGAGATAGAGCAGGGTGTTGTTGTGATGATTATCTGAGAGCTACAAAATTTGTGTCTGAGGGTGAGATAAACTAACAAAAGGGGAATTTTTGAAAATTTTTGAAAACTCTTTATATCTCATCTGAGAGACACGCAACACAGAATGATAAACCTTTGAACATAGATCAATTTCCTCTCTCTTCTCCGAAGGGCCCCTTAGCTGTAGAAGCAATAGTGCTTTGTAACTCTGTGTTAATGGTGGAGAACAGAATAATTTGGGACAGAGCAAAATAAAGCTAAAAGAATCACTGTTGGGTGGTTGGTTGATTTTTGGGGGGAGATTTATTTGTTGTTACTCTGTTTTTTGTTCTTATTCGGGTTTTTTTTTAATCCCTAATAGGGCGAGAGGGTGAGGGGGGAGCAATTAGAAGGGGAGGAATAAAGAGGACAAAAAATAGAACGCTAGATTTTAATTAATAGCTTTCACCTATGTGAAAACATTTGCATTTTACACTTGTGTGTGTGTGTCTGTGTGAGTGTGGGGTAGACTAGTCTGAATTACCTCACTTTCTGCTCTTTAAAATAGGGATCATCCTTTAAAAGGCATTAGGAGTTAAGATCTGTTAGTGACTGTAAAATCATGAAAGCATCGAAAAGAAAGACTGACCCCTTTTATTACCTTATTGAAAGAAAGTTGCAAATGCAAATTCAATAGTTCCACAGTTAGTTGGAACCACAGAAAAGTAGGGCTGACAACAGACACAAGAGAGAATTTTGGATACCTGAACCACTTATATGCATAATATTTTGCACTACTTTATTGATTTGACACTGAGTGAGTTTGCTGAAGATAAGGCATTTCGACACTGTAGGATCTGTGCTCTTTTACAATTTGGTTAGGGCCAATTGCATAAGCATTGTGTTTCAATTGTATAAATACAGTGTCCAGAATGTACAACACACTTTCCACTGGAATTTTCTGATGAGAAATATAGGAGCCCCTAATTGTGAAAGACCAACAAATGCTGGTTATATTTGATGTGTAGAAATTCAGTATGATCAATAACATTGCTGGCATGATGAAGAGAATTCTGAAGAGCTCTGAAATCATTCAGAGCTAATTTAGAGAGACAGTCACTCCAGAACATTCCCAAGCTGACATACCCAGTAACCTATACTAGTGACAAGCGAAAGAAGTCAGTTCAGAAAGAGAGCCAATATACAGCACCACTTTTAATTTCCCAAATACCTCCTCCCAAAGAAGTGAAGACTAAAATAGACATAAAAAAGGAAGAGCACTGAAAATCTGATCAGTGAAAAGTGCAAGGTTTTGTTGTTCCCTCCTTTTCTTTTTTTTTTTTTTTTAATTTTAGTGTATGGTTGGAGTATTGCATTTAACAATGGCTTAGGTTCTGAAAGAGAGGGAGATATATCAACATGAGCCTGGGGCAGGCAGAGATGAAGTAAGCTTTAAGCACAGGTCTTCAGAGGTGAAAAGCTAATGAATTAAAAACTGCTGCTCTTTCTGTCTTCCTGTTCTGATTTGTTAATTGCAGAGTTGTGCATGATCTATACTCCAAGTGAAGCATGCAGAAGGAAAGTGATTTTGTAAAGTAGGTGACAACAGTTAAAAATGGCACTAAAAATAACCCAGTCCTTTTACAATATATTATTTTCGAGTGTCTTGGGACATTATGTTGTATTTATGAAAATTGCTGTTTTAATTGAAATTGCTATCTTTTCTCATAACAATTGACTTTATGAATCCCTTTTCTCCTAACTGGTAGAAAATGAGGAGAAGGAAAAGAAGGCAACGGCCCCCCACTTTTTGCGAAACTGGGAAAGATTTTGCAAGAATTCTCTGAGAATACTGTTTGAGAACATGAAATTGTGAAGAATTTATAGGCTGCAGATGCACACATTTTCTAGATTATTAGGATTCTTTTTGATGCGTAAAAATTCAAATAGGAAGAGTGGATACATACAGCTCTAATAATAGGGGCATGATATCCATTAGGGCATATTTTGCTAAATGCTAAGATCCTATTATTGAGAGATGCTTCTGCCCAAATCAAGGTGCAAAGAACATCTTATGCTGAAGTCAAAAGTAGGCATGTTATTTAATAGTAAATATCAGGTAGAGAGAGAGAGAGAGAAGGAAATATAAAAGAGTGAAGGGTGAGAGTGTGACGGGGAGAGAAATTAAGCAGACAGGGTCATCAGACATAGATCCAGCAGCATCCCATTAGTCCCTCTTCAGCCTAGGCTTCTCAACAGTGGGGATCCTCAAGTCATTGAAAATTGTTCATTATTTATATATATTAGCAAATAAAGAAAAATAATGTTCATTTTTAATACTGTTCTCTTATTCTGTTGGTTAAATGGTTCCCTCACCTCTCATGCTACTTAGTCCCATGTTCAATCATTTTTTTCTTTTGAGTTGGTGGGTTTTTTGGGTCAGTGGTTGCAATCTCCTTTTGCCTGAATTACTTTTCACCCAGTTCAAGCTGATTCCAGCACAGCTGCTGAGTTGGCTTTCCTCATGGCACATAAATTCTGTCATTATCAGTGATACATCCACCTTCCTCAGCTTTGTTTTCATCCACCTTTGCCTGAGATAATGGACGATAGTAATGCCTTTAGTAACGCCTTTATCTCAAGTTCCTGTCTTGGTGGCTTAACTTACAGTCCAAGTTTCAGGTAACCAAAGAGGCATATTCTATTGGGGGATTTGGTGATCCCAGATGCCGTCTGTTCCATAACTTGAGGGGATCTTTGACCAGAAATATGGATACAAGCATTTTCTTTACAGTCTATCACAGTGGTAATTTTGGTCTGTGTGTGCACCCAGGGTGTGCTAAACCTAACATAAACAGACTTTGCTTCCACCAGGCTTCAAGTTAGAACCATCCTATCCACTCTGTGCTTACTTCTTGGCAAATATCCTTCTGTGGCCTAAACAGTATTTGATAAAAGCAACTGCAACCTTTAAGACTTTACAGGACAGTGTAGTAATTTTCAAGGTGTTTTCTTCCTGAGGTTGTGTGTGGTTGATATTTCTTGGAAGAAAATCTTCTGCGATAAGTTCTGGGAAAGAGCAATAGTAATCAAAAAGGCTTCTGACTTCATTTGTAACCAGACATGGAACGGAGATGGAGACCCTTACCCATACTTAATGTGTTGGTGGTTTGAGATACAGACATGGGAAGAGGTTACATGCAAATATGTCTAGGCTGGACAGTTTATTACAAAATCTAATGTTTTTAAAAGGCTGTAATGATGTCATTGGCATTTATCTTTTTTTTTTTTAAAACAACACCCACACCTAATTTCTTAATTTTCTCTCCATCGGTTTTCTTTCCCCCTCCCCTCCACCCCGATTCCTTTTGTCTTCTTTCTTCTCAGCCACTAAAACTTGCCAATTCAAATATTGTGGTCTGAGCTTCTTTGCTTGAAGAAAGGATCACATGTGCAAATATTTGCATGTTTTCTTTTAGATATTTCAGTGGGAAAACTGATAATAAAACCAACTCTCCATTCCCCTAAACTAATTTTATTTGAACTGAATAATGAAAGCTTCCAACTTCATCTACCTAGCTTATTTTTCTACATGTGGACATGTGAAACATCATGACAGATTCTGGCACAAGCATAGGCATTTGGCTATAGTCAAGAACAGTATTGGTTTGTAAGACATAAAACATGAAGAAATGGTCTAGTATTTGTTCTTCTGTACAAATTTAAGTTATGCTGGTTTTTGTGATAGGTAAAGCTCTAAGAGTGGGTTAAGTGCTCATTTCACATGAAATTAGATGGACTTTTATAATTATCATCATTGTTTTCTGCATGCATGTATTTAAACTAAGTCACATGTTTAAACTTTAATTTCTAATTTATTTTTGTCAGGGTTTTCAAGTTGCCATTATTTGATCTTTAGAAAACTAAAGTACATTCATTACTAATTCTCCATCCAATTTCCTGTTCTTAAAAAAAACCCATTCTCTAAATATATGATAAAAATATTATTAAAAAACATTTCAGGAGTTTTTGGAACACTAGTTCAGATTCGAGACAGCCATTCACCAGCTTTATGGTTTAGATAACTTCAGAAAGCATGATGAGCCATTTAATAATCCATTGGGCAATATATTAGCAATTGTCTGGGTTGGTAATTAAATAATTATATAAATAAAGCATAATAATACATTATCAGAGTAAGAGCTCCATAGGCGTGAACAAAATTATTTTAGATTCCAAAGCTCTGGGACAATGCACATCCATTCTGCTTCTATTGTTTTCATTTAGAAGACAAGGGAGTAAAAACATGAGCAAGTAAAGAGACCTCAGACAATTAGGGTAGCATTATATTAGAAAAAGATCAGTTAAAATGTGAATTTAGTGAGTAAATTTAGCGTAAATTTTGAACAAAGCTAAATTGTTTGAAGTATCCAGAATAGGTTTATCTGGAGAATTATCCAGATAAGTATGGAGGTCCCCTGGGCAATGAAATGAAATGGCTATGTCAAGACATATAGGATGCATGCTTTTTTTATTACAGAAAGAGCAAAGGTATTTCTTCACCTGTATCCAGGTCAAACATACATTTGATGATGAACTTTTAATTACATTTTCAGTAACCTGATACTCCAGCAGTACAGAAAAAGAGAGATAGTTTTTTAAATCTTCATAAATGTGAGGTCTGGTAACTTGCCTGACCTTGGGTCATATCTAATGATAAGTTATATGATAATTCTAGTACTTTTTTATTATCTGCTTGCAGAAAAGTTTGAAACATGGGTCCTCACCTTTTGCTTTCTGATGATTCCTTTTACATTCTCTCTTCTCTATAAGTTGTGAGGATTAAAAGTGAGGGAGGTAAGAACAGGTTTTGGAGTTCTGAAAAATAGATTCTCTACTTAACTTAAATTTACCAAATTAACTTGGTTCTTTTACTTAAATTTAGTTAAATAATTAATCTACTTGTATTTACTTACATTGACATTGAAATAAATTGTGGCATGATGTGGCTGTGTTGTGTCTCTGAATATTGTGATCGGACAGGGCAGGAATGATAGGAATAATTTTCTATATGTTTTGAAGCTTGGAAAATAAAAATAAGGCTGCTCCACAAGGTTTATGGGCAATGAATGAAATTTTATTGAGAAAATAAGAATCGCCATCAGAAGAGACCCAAGTGTTTTGAGGTAAATTCAACTATAAAATAAATGTTCGTGCAAATTATATGTATTTTAAACCTAACATAATTCATACCCTCTGTCTGAGGTAGGCTTATAGCTAGTTATCTTTAGCCTTAGGACCTTATGCCTTGAACATTTGCAGAGATAAATTGCTGCTTCATCCTTTCTAGCTGAGAAGACACAGTATCCAAATGTATAAGATTATTAATTTAGTCTATTTTAAAACATTTAACTTTGTTTCTTGGTGGCTTTTCCTTTATGAAGTACATTAATCCTATGGCTTTTGCATTTACAGGGTTGCACATACAAAATACTGTAAAATCTCATGTCAGGTATTAAGTTATCATCATAATCATCATCTATTTGCTAATATTAGATTTCTGTAAAACTCTTCGTAACCTTTCAAAATATAATTCTGCTTAAATATTAAAGCTTACTATTCAATTTATTTAAATTATTTTCTTCAAAAACTCAATGAAAAGTGATAGATGTATAAATATTTTCTTTAGGAATTACAGAGTTAAAATTTCAGATGCGCTGCTGAAGAAAAGAGCCTGCAGCTCTTAACAAGGTCTTGATACTACTGTGGGAGAGCTGTAAATTTCCACTGACTGATGCTGTGAGATCATTTAGGGTTTTTGCCTTTTTTTAAAATATAATATTGCAAATCCCTGTAATTTTGTCACAAGTTCAAGGCACCCAGTTGATGTATCATGTCTTCATTGACCAATGAAGATCCCTCCAAAGATTTAAGAACAAACTCTGTAAAATTCTTTCCTAGTTAACTCAATATGGAGTTCATATTCCCTGGTGATCACAAATTTTAAATATCTCTCTACATATTTTTTTGATGGCCCTCGAGGTGTGTTACGTCATATTTGCAAAATTTGAATATGTCTGGTCTGGTATATATATCCTTTCTTATTTAAAAGCAGGAGCAATAAAATTACCTTGGAGAACTTCCAGTGTAAGCTTTGCAAGATTTCTAAGATTTGAATTACTTTCTTTGCTGGGCTTGGCTTTATGTTGTCTCAAAATCTTGGAGAGGTACTATCTAAAAGTAGTAGATAGGTAAGTTCTAGTAAGTAATAGATAGGTAAGGGAGTAGGTAAGTTCTCAGTCATTTATGCTCTCTCTCAAACCATAAAAATATGCGGCAGCTGATTCTAGTATCTTCCCTTTGACCCTCATTGTAGAATGGAGGGTTGCATCTCTTTAGAATTAATACAAGCAAATTTATTTTTAAGATAACCAAAGACATTTCATATTGAGGAATGAAATTCAAAAACATTTCAGATATTTGAGAGAGAGGTTGAGAGAGAAAGAGGAAGAGGGAGCGAGCTGAATACCTCAGAAAGCTTTATTGTACTTAGAAAAATAGGAACTACCTTGGAAAACACTAAATTTGTGGACAAGTCTTTTCATAACATGCTGGTTAAATTCCTGAGCTGATAGATGGATCTTATATACTTCATGTGGACTTAGGGACTCTTCTATGTTTTGGGAAAAATTACTCATACCTGCATCAATATTAGGAAAATTTCATAGTATTTTTAGGCAAGGAAAAGGCTGATAACATATATCCTGTGCCAGCCCTTTGGTACCACTTGAACCTTGAAGATTGTACTGCAAATCCTATGCTTGTAGTGTGTGAACAGCACTGTTAACTATGTTAGGATTTCTTCAAACATTATAAACTATCATGAATAATTCTACTAACTTTTTTTTTGAGAGTCACATGAATGGGAGACCACAAGGGTTGTTAAAACTGTACAAGTGGTGAAGAATTTGAATTTACTTTTCAAAATTTAATGACCAACAAATATAGAAATAGTATGACTAAATCTTAATTATTTTAAATCACATATGGCTCTCTACCAATAACATGTGGCATATATGCCTAAAGAGTGTACTAATGTCCTGGGTTGACTATATGATGCTTTTATCCCCAATCGTCTCATTCTGTTTATGCTGAATAATAAGTTTTGCACCTTTAAGCCTTGTTCTGGAGAGTGAAGGGGGGAGAGAAGAAGCGCACAGTTTGTTTTCAGACACTGCACTCACTCTACATTCCTGCTCCTGGACTGTGTTGTCTGCAGATGGACAGACAGCGGGACAGAGCTCTCTTTTCCTTTTATTTAGTTTAGCTAGCTGAGGCAAAGAAGTTCCCTGGACTGTGGTTTTTTTTTCTTTTTTCCCTTTTCTTTGGACCTCTTGAAACCTGCTCTGGACTGAACACCCAGAAGAGCACCATCAGCTAGCATCTATGGCCCACCAGGCCGGGCCTGGCCTGCGACATTTCCAGCACCAGAGGGACTGATCAGAGACTGAGTGAGCTCAGCTGCAACCCGGGGAGGGGGTTTTGTCAGTTTGTCATCTCTTTTGGAGTGGCAAGGGATTTTATTGTTTAATATTGTTTAGGCTTTATTGTTTAATAAACAGTTTTTTTCCACTTTTCTCCAAGGAAGTGTTTTCTCCCGGACTAGTTGGGAGGAGGGGCTGGTTGAATCTGCTTTCCTAGAGGAGCACCTTTGGGGGTTCTTGCCCAAATTTGCCCTGAACCAAGACAACTATTCATGTGATAAATGTGATATACTCTAGGCACCAGTGAATGTAGCAATGCCATTTGAAAATTATATTGAATTTAAGAACCTTATTTTTAAAAAATGGTCTTCTTGTGCAGGAGATCGGGGGATGTCATTTTGTGTATTGTTGAGGGCGTGTGTAATCATAGCACTAAATCTGTCTGTATACAATGAGCTATGGACTGAGTTTTCTTATTAAGAGACTGCATTGGATAGAAGGAAAGCACTTCCTACAGACCACTATCATTCACATCTAGCTATTTACCCAGCACCCAAGATTTTATGGAGACCTTGGTGAAAGCTACACTTGAGATTTCCTATATATGAAAACATAATTTACTTTTAAAGTATATATACCTTAAATAATTCCTCTAGGAACTAATTGAAACAGTTTTGTGAAAGAAGAATTACCTGTTTTGCAGACACCAATTCATTTAAGCAGATAAGCGTATGATATTGCATGACAACTCCTTGTGAATGTTCAGTTATTCATTCTTCACAAGTTAATTGTGGTCATCTACATATATTTGGCAACAGTTTGCTTGAGATTATTTTGAGCCTATTGCCTATCATACAGATTATTACTATCCTACTAAATTATATTTTCCAGACCTGTCTGTTGCCATCTCTTGACCACACACTACTTGTAGATTACTTAGTACAAGTGGGTTCTACCTCGAGATCAGGTTGTTGTTATGTTATAGTATTACAAGTACTCCAGTAGTAAAATCACAAAGGAAAAAAAATCATATTAGAGATAAAGAAAGAAAGTTTATCAATAACAGTCACGGCATCCTAGAAATCAAGTTGGAAGGGGCCTGACAGTCTTATCTGTTCCAGCCTCCTGTTTTAAACATATTTGTGAGACATATTGGGCCTGATTTTTCAATATACTACAGTTTTTACAAATAAATATCTTTTAGCTTCTGAATTTTCAGAAACTTTAAATCCCAAAATAGGTTACCATATTAATAGACCCAAATTCCTTGAATATCTGAGGGAAAATTTCCAGTCGTTTTTATAAAATGCCTACTATTATTAAAAAACAGAAGTAGATTCAAATTTTGGGATTTCTATTCAAGTTAATAATCCTTCATGTAGTAGAAAAAATAACAGTTGTGTGGTATGTGTTATTCTTAGAGGCGTGCAAAAAAGTACTACTTTTCCAGATGTAATTGCAGTATGTTCAAAGGGAATGAAAAAAAAAAAGATGCTATATTAAAAAAAAGCATTTAAGAGCTTCATACCTTCCAGGTATCTCAAACTGAAAATAAATTTTTTGCAAGTGTTTTTGCAAAATGCATTATCTCACATGCACATAGCTGTGTGTGCACACTCTCCCTTCTCACTTACTTATGTCTCAGCATTGTAGCTGATTCATGCTTTTGGTCCCATGTCTGATCTTTACAGTTGTGACAGTGATTAAAGTTTATCAAATGCCTCTGGTGACTTGAACCGTCAGAAAGCAAAAAGAGTGACTGATGCATTCCTTGACTTCACCTTCTGGGGAAAAAAATCCACCTCCCGAAACCCTTTCCAAACACAATGCTTTCTAAACTGTCAAAAGCTAACTTGGGAAACAAATCAAAAAGAGAAAGTAAAAAGTAAGAAAAACATGTATTGAATATTTTTTTTTAAGAAGAAGAAAATAAAAATAAGATGGCTTCTTATTTTTAGAAGAAGAGAACACAGCTTTTTAGGAGATTATAAGTTGCCTTTTACATGAGAAACCCCCATGTGATATGTCATTACACTGCATTTAGGCAATGCAAGACAGTTATTTCAGTCTACTGTTTGGAAAACCATCTGTAAAACAGATTTATAAGGATAAATATCACCTAGTAAGCACACTAGCAAGTACTAAATCTTACCATTTCAACTGACTGTTCTGTAGGACAGTCAACTGCAGGGGAAAATATATATTTCCCCAACCTATACATTTCAGATCAAAATTCAAAATTGTCTCACTCCTAAGCTACAGTCAAATCTCCCTCCAGCACCCTGGGTAGTTGGAGATTTGAACATGATTCCAAACACTGCATCTAGGTTGTTTTGGATTTTGTTGGGTTTTGCACAGTGAGCTAGCTTTTTATTCCCACAAATAAGAACCTGAAACTGCAGAAACATGTGCCCAGCTAGCTTCTGGTCTCTCACCCAGAGTGCCTCCTATGCTGTATCTGAATTTGCTTTGACCCCATATTTGTTCCCCTTCACCTTCCTACTCATTATACTGCATGCCTATAGAAAGGGGTCATCTTTAGCCTGATTTCAGCAAAAGAGATCTTAAGGAAATTAGATAAAAGAACTTTTGAAACTAATTTTAAAGCCCTGGGGCCTTTTAAGGGGATTTTAATCAAAAATACTTTAAATTGAAGTCTGTTTATGCCTTGCTCAAAGTAGTAATTCATACCCTAGAATAATGTGGATATTTTTGTTGAATGGCCAGGAACATGAACTATGAAAAATTAGAAAACCTATGTCTTAGGGATAGATGCTTGAAAGTGTGCACTTATGAGGATATTAAAAAAAAAAAACAGACAAAAGCTTAATTTCAAAAACGACTTGGAATTATGAGGCAGGTTGCAGTGAACACAGTAGAACACCTCTGTGTGTGTGCATGAACAAACATACTTTAAGTCATTGTAGAAGAGATGAGACTCATTTCAGTGGACAGACTTGGAAATTAGGAAACTTCTTATAACCTTTTCATAATCCAAAACATGTCTCTTAGGCTATATATCAGGTCAGTAGGGAACAGATAGAGAGCATTTTTGAAAGGCAGAGGTTACATTGCTAGGAATGTAGAGAAATAAAGGAATTGCTATTGCAAATCAAGGGGATTCCTAAATTAGTGTGGTTTCTACATCAGAGCAATTGATGCCAAGTGCTTCATCAGAGTCGGATCTATTAAGGAAAGCTGTGCCTGAAGTATGAAGGCTGGTTTTTTCCATGTTTTTATTCTTACAAGGAAGGAGACATTCTTTCTTATCATTAACCTAATGTCCAGATTTCTCCAAACCTCAGCTGATTTACAGAGGGTGAAGGCATGTTGAAGAGAGTTTTCTGTAGCTGCAGTTTCTGATTACTGAAGAATGACCTCTATGTTTGTGTTATGTCCTTACTCCTTGCCTGGCACATAGAAGTTGACTTAAAAAAGGGAATTTATGCTCCCTAAAAATGGATGTTTAACATAGGACAGTATCTGGAGTTTTAGAGGTGTTCTCAATACATTATTTGAGACAAGTACCTTGGAAACCTTGGATAAGTTGTTAACTTGTCTGGGCTTCAGTATGTCATTTTTAAACTGAAGATAGTGTCACTGACACAGAATACTTTGAAGAATATTAAGAGACTCAGTTAACTAAATATTAAAGAATTTGCCTAGTCATTTGTCATATGACCTAATTGACAATAAATGAATGCGTTTCTATACATGATACTGTGTACTCTACTCTGCCCTTGTGAAACCCCATCTGGAGTGCTTTATTCTGCTCCAGAGGCCCCAGCATAAGAAGGACGTGGACATGCCTGAGCAAGAGGAAGCCACAAAGATGACTAGAGGCTGGTGCACCTCGCCTGTTAAGACAGGCCATGAGAGTTGAGGATGCTCAACCTGGAGAAGAGAAAGCTCTGGGGAGATCTCATTGTGGTCTTCTGGTACTTACAGGGAACTTTTAAAAAAGAGGGAGAATGACTTTTTACGTAGGATAAGGAGGAACACTTTTAATCTGAATCAGGAGATGTATAGCTCAGATTTAAGGAAAAGTTTCTTTACCCATAAGTTAGTGAGGAGCTGGAAAATGGTACCCAGAGAAATTGTGAATTCCCCATCCCTGGAAGCCTTCAAGGCCAGATTGGATGGGGCTCTGAGCAACCTGGTCTAATGAATGGCATCTGTGTTCATAGCAGGGGATTTGGAACCAGAGGGTCTTTCAGATTCCTTTCAGCCCAAGTGGTTCTATGATTCTATGATTCGTTAAGCTAAATGAAATTGCGACAGCAACAGAAAATATTAGCGTAAAGATTTTGGTCAAAAAGGACAGAGGGTTTACATGACTAAATATTCCTCTAATATCTGTTTTTGCAGTTAGAAAGGCATATCAGCTTTTCACCCAATCAGACTCCTTTGCAGATCCATAGTGATAAGTCATTTCTATTGTTCAGCCATTCAGATACCAAGTCCCCACTGACCCACTAAACTTCAGCCAAATTAACATCTACAACATTCTTCCTTATGAGGAATGAGGGTGAGTATTTTAGCTTCCCCATGAATAGGACAAAAAAGAAATGCTCGTATAAAAAGGAAGAAAAGGTAACCCAAATTTGTATAGAGAAATTACTCTTAAATTTACTCACCCTTGAATTTATATAGAGGTAGTAATTTCATACGTATGGAACATATATGACTATATAAAAACTATAGATATTAAAAACAATATAAAAACTGTATATAATTCATATATATTGCTATTTCAGAGAGTACAGTATGATGGTATTGGAAAGTGAAAGAAAGGAGAAAATCCATGAGATTAAGAACTTTTGGATTTCTGGAAAAGCAGGGTATATGTACATGAAAAATTGAACAAATGGAAGACAAAACCCCAAATATTTCAATTCATACTACTATGTATTCTTTTCTGCTGAACAACTTTAAGATTTATGGAGTGACTCAAATCTGTCCATGTCCACAAGATGGTGGTTCTTTCTGAGTCCTTGATTTGGTTGACTACTCGTCCAGTTCTTCAGGTTTGTGGACATGGACGTTTGATGGGTCAGTGGCTCCTGTAAAGAGGCATGGGAGTAGCCCAGCAGGGCTCATTTGGGCTCATTTGGTGGCTCATTGGGGCTTTCTCAGTGTGTCTGTAGGTGTGAAAACCTGGTTTTACCATACAGCTTAGCAGATAGGACCTCTGGATTCCTCAGTCAAGGGAGTTACAGGCCATGACTTTCTCTTGGGCAGTGTCACTTCTGCTCAGTGTAAAATCAAAAGGAGATGCTGGAAGACAGAGGAATATTAGCTAATGGTATTTCTATATTCAACAGAATATCTGTTTGAACTGGTGAAATCACAAGCTGAAATAAACTAACATGGGAAAAGGGAGAAACCTTAAAAACAGTGTAATGATCTTACTCTAAATATTCTTAGATTATTTGATGCTAATTTTCAAAGAACATAGTTTAATATGTGTCCCATAAACAACTAAAACAGAACTAAACAGTGAAAAAAAACTACTAATTGATTTGATTGTACATTTGTGTTGTGTGTTTGGTTATTGTTTGGGACCTAAGCTTTTTCCAGGTATTTAAGCATAAATGTGCAAGATAGGAAAATAAAAAGGCTAAATAATCACAATATAGAACTTTAAACATTACATACAAATATATTGAGCAGTGCACAGCAAATGAAATCAGATCAGCTGCATCGACATTACAGAGACATTTTATGTTGGGTAATGTTCATTTTCAAGTACTAGACAAAAAGAGAGAGCTTTGAAGCAATCCTTTGAATCCAATTTGAAGGATATTGCTGTTGTGTCAGCTGAATGACAGGTGAAAAGCTATCTCCTATAAGAGTGAAATGCACAAGTGCTAGAAATCCAAAATACCTTTATAGCAAAAATTTGATGTTATTTGCTTTTGGTGTTACTTGTAAATGTTTAATAGGCACATTTGGAAGACTGATTTAATTTAGCTTTGTGTTCCTTGGGGTTAAGTGAAGACACAGTATAGGATATTTGGAGGACATATTGGATTGGATTGTTTCTGAATCAGGTATTTTTCTAACTTGTCATCAGTGTTGTTGATACTGCAATGTTCAATATTTTAAAATAACTATATATGTAATATAATATATTTTGTTTGCTAAAGTCATGAAACTAGAACAGTTTTCCTAAATCTATATCCTGGTATCTGTTAGAGAAGAAATAGGATTAAGTCTTTCAGAATTTCATCTATAGCCTGGTTTTTATGAAATACAGTTTTTCTTTCCCTGTAAGCAAACTAAAACACAAACAAAACTGGAACCACAGTTAGTTTCCTTACACGTATATTGAAAGATAACCCAAACTTATTTATTTCTGCAAGTAGTCTTCATATGCCAAGTGGCTTAGTTTTATCAGCATGATAAAACTTTTGTTTCCCATGACAATATTTCATAAACCACAAGGACACCAGTAATTACACAGCACAAAGGAGAATATGATCCATAGGAGAGGCATAAACCAAGCAGCACAGAGTACCTTGGCTGATTAAAAATAACGCATATCCTGGGAAATAATCAATAAAAATATAAAAGCATGAATGAAGTTAGGCTATAGGGCCAACATAGTGACTATACAAGAAAATAGACATTTGTAGATATGATTTAAACTTAAATTTCAAACAAGATTAATAGAAATTTCCCTTCATTACTGTGCAACATAAGCCTTGCATATCATACTTTTTCAGTTAGATTGTATATTGACCTAGCTTATATTAATACAAATACACAAAATATTAAAGTAAAAACAAAGATGGGAAAAATGACTGTTTAACAACAGAAGACGGAAAATCTACCATTTGCTAGCAATTTATTTTACTTTTTAACTAAACTGTTGTTCTCTAATTACAATACATTTTTATCAGACTTTGTTTTAGCTTTGGGATATCTATTAGTGGCTATGGTAGGTCAATCAGCTTACCTTAAATTAGGTCTTGTTGACTCTTATTACTATGAGCAGTGAACTAAAGTTGCAAATTCATTGCCTGGGTCATGGACAGTTACATTAGAACTTGATCCATTTCACAGGGGAAAGGATGGGAGACATACCATAGCACTCATCTTCAAATAAGAGCCCTAAAATCCAATAATATGTACATATTTATATTTTTATATCAGGATGGCTTGCCATCTCTTCACTAGAACTAGGTAAAGATATTGGTTCTCTGCTTGCAACTATATAGTTTGTTCTATCCATAAGAAACAGAAGAGGTAACTGATGCACCAAATAAGAGAGCTCAAAACACAACTACATCTCTTGTGGATATTTTAAATTTTCTAAATAGAAAAAATTCAGTCCTCCAAGAGGTGTAACTTTCTAATATGAATAAGAGTGAAATGCAAATGTTTTGCCTATTCTAATTTAATGGTTCAGAGGAGTGAGACGGCTGTATGATACAATCAATTTTCATAAGAGACATCAGTAAGAACAGGAGGCAAATTTCTGTTTTTGCTAACCAGGACTATCTTGGACCAATCCCTTCAATTTCTTTATATTACAAGGCTGTAAGGTTGGCTTAGAACATTTAGTTGGTTCCAAAAATTGCTGTGTGTCATCTTAGTTTTCTTTTCCCAAAAAAAACCTATTTTGCTGTATGTCCAAATCTTTCTGCCATTTGTGCAATTGTAAATAATTTTTCCAATAACACTTCTGATTATCTTGCCTTCTGACTCTGAATGTATGCTGCTCGCATCTGTACTGAAGGCAATTTAGCTGTAGGACGGGTTTGCTGGTATTCTATGATTTAGATTTATTCATAGCAGGTTGATGCTGATAACATTGCTTAATATTAGTATTTGCCTGTTACTGTGCTTCTAAAAATGGAGCTTGCCTTCTGCACTTACAAAAGTAGCCACCAGATTTCTATTGCCTAGGCAAGTAAATGGAACAGTTCTGCAGTGCTATACCTTTCAGAGATGGGGTTATCTGATATTATTTTATGTAGAAAAACTTTTATTTTTGACTTACTGGTCATAAAGTCAGAATTCATGAGCAATTCTGACTAATTGAAGACTGTAGGTCTTCAATTGCATTTCATTTATCATTAACTGCAAGGCACAGGTGCCATCAGCAAAGTCAATATCTTCTGATATTCCAACCAACCTCTTATCCTTAAAATTAATATTTCTAGAACAGAAGACTCGAGAGAACATAATAAGTTAACATAAGGAAAATTAAAGAAATACCTTTGTTAAACTACAGTAGTGTCCACTGTACAGAACTGATTAATTCACAGTACATTTGATATATTGTTGAGTATTCTAAAACATGTTGGCTTGTATAGCAATTAGGATTACAAGCAACTGGTGCTTTCTGAAAACGGATGAAATACAGGAGCGTTAACATGTTTTGTTTAATGATGGTGTATGAAGGTACTTCATAAATAGGAAGGCTGAAACTATCATCTCCTCATAATCTGCTATTATTGGTACTGGGATTTTGATTCATTTTACACTGTAAAGGAATTTCCTTGGAATGGCAGGACAGAAGACAGCAGGGAATAATAGGCTAGCCCAATCATTACATGTAAAACCCCTTTCTACTCATTGCAGAGATGACTGTTTCCTGTTTCAGTCTCCTAGCTTTAATTGCACTTTCATATTTTGTGTCAAAATGTCTTGATGTTTAAGCCAGATAAATTGGCAGCCATTACTTCCCAGCCCTATTTTTTATCCTCCTTGGGTTTAAGTCACCCAAACCAAACTTCCAACTTCTTGTGCTATGTATAAGTATTGTGCTCAGTTTAAGATAAAAATTACTTGTCTTTCCATTTGTTCTCCAAGACATGATGAAACTATTTTAGTGTTAGTCTTCTGTCTCTGATAGAGCTGTTTCCTGGGTTGACTATATGGTCCAGTATCCCCATTGTCTGTTTTTTCTGTCTAGAAATGGGTCCTGTAGCTTTAAGCTAGGCCCAGAAAGAGAGAGAGAGAGCGCAGAATGCGGGGGAAAGCAGTGAAATTTCTCACTGCTCGTATTCAAAACACAGAGAAATGAGGAGTGCAGTGCTCTCTGAATTCTCAGCTCTGCAGAGAGAGAGAGAGAGAGATGAAGAGTTTTTCCTTTGCTTTTTTTCACTGGTTTTTCGCATTAGCTAAGGCAAGAAAAATTTTCCCAAGACTGTGGCTTCTTCTTGAACTGTTCAGTTTTCTTCCAGTCGGGAACACCAAAATAATCACCTGGGGGCACCCCAAGTTGCACTGCAACCTGGACGCCAGGCCCAAGCCCTGGAGAAAAAGCGACTGAGCAAGACTGAGCAAGGCTGAGACACACCCATAGAAGGACTTTCTGAATTTGCCATCTCTTCACAGCAATGAAAGGTTTTTATTGTTTAATATTATTCATTTTTTCATGTCAGTGAGTACTCTTCTTGTGAAATAAACAGTTTTTTCCACTTTTCTCCAAGGAGATTTTCTTCCAGAACAGTTGGGGAAGGATTGCTGGAATCTGCCTTTTAGGAGACATTATTTTCTTTCCTCCCAAATTTTGTCTCAAACCAGTACAGGCTGTGATAGAAGTGTATATGACATTTGAGGGCTTTTGCCTCCCTAACCCAGATCATTGATCAGTGTAATCTTTCCTTCACAATTTTTCTTTTTTTCTCTTTCGTGATGACCTTCACCATCATTTTGGTGAATTGTTTTTAAGTCACTGTGCCTTGTATACATCCAGTTTGTTACCAGATATATTAATACATGTCTTTCTTAATATCAGCTAACATACAAAGAAATTTAAATCCATGAGATTGCCAAGGAAGAAAGAACTGAAGAAGAGATATTTGAATGTCAGGTAATCAACAAACACTACAGAGTGCTTTGCAAAACATTCAGTTAAGATTTCCTGTCTGTCTCAGACAAGTGATATCTTTGTGAAAAATGACTAACATGTTTCTAAGGAAGGCTGTCCAGCATCAAGGCAGAATCAAGAGTTAAGAAATTAGGTAAAACTGGATAATAGCCTTGCTGATCATAGTCATAATTGCTTTATATGATTATTTATTTATTCTGTGATTGAACTAATATCATGTTAAAAGCAGTGCTTTTTTAAATAGCTTGGGTGCAAAATGTTATAGTAGATGGACTTGTTGCTTAATATTTGGTTTATTTTTTAAGAGCAATTCCATGTATCTGTTCCCTTACATTTTTTGATTGCTTCATCTGAATTTTGTTTTAAAATATAGTATGTGAAAAGATACACATGTGCCTAGAAAATGCTTAATCTGATATAATGAATTAATCTTCTCTTTAGTATAGAATGCCTATGTCTATTTACTTTTACTAAATCAGGATTTCCTTTTTGGTTTTTGGGTTTTTTTTCTGGAATGAAAACAAAAATCAGTAGAAAGGCATAGAGTTTAATTCACTCTAGCTTGTCAGCTTATAATGTTTTGCTTTGTTGGTTTTTTGGGTTTTTTAAGACCTTGGAAAATTACTGAATATTTAAAAAGGTAGTTCCTTATTTCTTTGTATTTATGGCTTGTAGTAAAAACTTTTATTCTTTTTAGACTTTATATTTGGCTTCAGCTATTTATTTTATAGTTTTTATTCTTAAAAGCACTGTGCTTTCCTTGTCTGAAGCTGAGACTACACCCCCAAAACCAGGTATCTAAATAGAGCAGAAATAATTTACTGTTTTTCTTTCCATTTCTGCTGTGTGAATAATAGATTTATAATTTATGAAACATATATAGAAATAAGAGCTATTTCTAAATGAAAAAGCAACAATGTAGAAACAAACCTCCTTCTTGATTAATTCAGTCCTTTCTGCTTTTATTACACATATTCTAGAGGACTATTCCATTTGAATTTAGATGCCTTGACGAGAAGGTTAAAATACAATTTAAGAAACTTTTAAGGAAAGCTAAAGGCACACTGGATTTAAGGACAGTGTAAGCTGTAAGGAAAACATATATAGGACAAAGAACACATACAGAGAGATCTCATGCAAATGTCTTCATGAAAGATTAAAAAAAATGGTTTTGGAAATATGTTTTAAATAACATGAAATATATTTTGTGAAAATGTCAAAAAACATGATATTAGAATTATCTCTTCAAGGGCAGATTTTCCTAAATATATGGTATGTCTAAGAATTTTATTTCATAATTTAGACTTCCACAAAATGAATTATTATGAATTTATGGGAATAAAACCCCCATAAATATGAAACAACCAGGCCATACTGTACCTGAGAACCACATAATTTGCTAGATAAGGTTTTGTTTAATCCATCTATATATAATTTGACAAAGTACTTCAAGTTTTATAGTTTAGATTGCATTATTACTTTTCTTCAGTAAATTGTCTCCTCTGGAAACAAAGTGGAAATCTTGAGATATGTAGAAATATTGAATCTTCTGTTGTTTGAGACAAGAGATGACATAAGTTAAATTTTAATAAATTTCATGCACAATAAAGGGAATCAGAGATTTGTTAATTAAAATTAACATCTCTTTAAATATGGGTTACGTTGTATTTTAAAATAATATGTGTCATAAATGATAAGTCGTGAGCCAAATTATCAAAAATGCGAAAAGATTTATTTATCTTTTTGCGGGACCGAAATACAGTCCTCAAAACCACCGGAGCCAAAGAGACGGTGTTGAGCCCGGGTTCGGCGCTGGGTGAACCTGGATCCAACCTCTATAACATCGATTCCCGCCCCCCCCTGCCCCGTTCACACAAGCTGCTTCTAGCAACGAGGATTTATACAGAGGATTTATACAGTTTATTGTGCCTGAGGTGAAGGAGTCCCAATTTCTTTTGTAACCACTCTTCACATTCATAGTTAGTTCTTTCAGCTTGCAGAGCTGGACAAAGATCGTCTCCCGGTGGATAGCCGGCATTGATTGACTTCGGGAAGCTGTGTATTCGCATGTATTATCCTGTCTTCTCTGGCTATCTTGATTGATGTTATCTGCAGGACAAAGATTGTATACATCCAGTTTGTTACCAGATATATTAATACGTGTCTTTCTTAATATCAGCTAACATACAAAGAAATTTAAATCCACGAGATTGCCAAGGAAGAAAGAACTGAAGAAGAGACATTTGAATGTCAGGTAATCAATAAACACTACAGAGTGCTTTGCAAAACATTCAGTTAAGATTTCCTGTCTTTCTCAGACAAGTGATTTAGGTGGTTTCTGACGACTTGACTTGAGATACCGGTGATCATCCTGCTGGGTGCGTCTATTCTTACGCTAAAGTATCGATCGTTATCTTAGCCCTGTCCAGGAATCTCAGAATCTGAATAAACAGCTGCTCTCTGGCCATGTGTGGTCAGAGACACGTTCGGATTTCACAATCTTTATAAAATACATTCTTTAATAGCATGAATTATTTCTAACATATATTACAATATGTAAGCGTACTACAAAGAACATTCTTGTTACAGTGGAGTGACTTTTATTTTTTAACATTCCATTTGAAGTCATGCAAAATAACAAATATATTTTAAAAAATTATTCATTAGGAAAAATGAAATAACATATGATTTCCTCTATGATAATCTGAGGAGGAAGACATGATAATGGTGACAAGAAAGAAGTATTATGAGCTGCTTTTGCCTCCAAGATTCAGGCTGAGTTTTTTCTTATTGCTGTTGGCGTTTTTTTGTCTCTTTTTCCATTCATAACTAAGGCTTTAACTTTAAACACAAATCTGATTTGTGTTTTGATCTACTAAATTCAAAATAAATTCTCAATTTCTCTTGAGAGGAAAGCGAAATGTCTCTGGCAAAGAAAGAGCCATCATGACGGGCAATAAACACTAATGGTTAATTTTAAGTGACTGTAAACAATAATGTCCTGGTTTGAAAGGCAGGTGTCTGCTAGAGAAGGCGGGAGCCTTCCCTAGAATGGAGAATGTAAATCCCCTCCCTCCGAATTATTATAATTTTGAAATTAAGGGGCTCTCAGGCAAAGATATGGGAATAGGAATAACAATCCTTTATTAGTGTGTATAACTAGGCAAACAAAACAACAATAACTATGGCACTAACAACAAACAGAACCAGGAACCTTGTGACAGCCTTCTCAGCCGAGATGGGGAGGGATGGAAGAGAGGCTTTGCTTCACCAAACCCTGGGGCAGTCGACTCCAGTGCCTCTGCAGGATTCTGAGGAGCACCAAGCTGGAACGGCAGGAATGAGCAGAAACCCCGGGCTGGTGGAGGAGAGTTATCAGAAGTTCCGCAGCGGCAGCCAGAGCTGCGGGGCCTCCCGGCAGGGCAGGAGGTGCGGGTTACGGTGTGGGGAACCCAGAGCAGTGCTAAAGAAACAGTGGGGACGGGACAGCCACAGCTCGGCTCTGAGCAGGGCAGGGAGAGGCCAAGTTCAGGATTCCGGGGGCACCAGAGCAGGTGGGGTACGTTCCTCTTTTAGTGAGGTGGGTGTTCATAAGGTTCCAGCCCAGCAACTGCTCTTACCAGCAAAGGCTCACCCACAGAAAGAAGAAGCAGTACAGGACTGGACTCCGGCTGCGACTCCAGGAGTGACTTCTCCTCACAGTAAGCAACAGCTGACTGTCCTCCTTCTGATACTGAGAGCGAGAGAGAGCAGCTGCCCCCAGCCCGTTCTTTACCTGCCCCCAAAACGCGCGGTGTCTCTTCTCTTGGAGAGAAACTCAAGAGAAAAAGTGTAGCCAGATGTTACACTCGTCTCTCCACCTTTGTCACTTCTTTTGTTTTTCTTAAGTTCCCGTAAGTACCCAGTAGTTAGTTTCCTAACACCTTATGGGAAAAAATTCTATAAGTAAAAAAGAAAGAAACTCAACCCCCAAGAATTACAATTCACAGAGGAAGGACAGAGGGTAAACTACTTCACTGAAATGCAGTTTTGACTTTAAAGTAGTAAGTGCAAACGTAAAATAAAGAGCTGCTAAAAGTGCATGTCAGAAAACATTCCCATAACCCAAATCTCCTTAGCTGGTGAAATTGATTTAGTTACTATAACACATGGAGATAGAATCAGCTTCATAATGTGTCGTAGATACGATGGCATTGATGACTTCAATTGATGTTTATCTTTCAATGTTTCCTCTGTTCATAATGGAGTCCGCATCCCAGAGTAAAATACCCAAGTACCTTTCTTAGCCAGTGCATGTTTAAGAGCTTTACCATGCTGTTATAAAATAATTTAGCATTCAGAGAAGGGAGCTCTCTCAAATTGCAAATAAGAAATATTGAGTGTATGTTAATGATTGCCACTATCTGTATCTATTCAAAGTAATCCACCCTTGAAGGTGTGCCAATTCTTTTTCCTTGAAATCTGAAGCAGACAAATCAGCCCAGTAGAAGTGCCTCAACAGGAGGGAACTATCTTGTCCAGACAGAGGCACTTCTTAGCATGTGAAGAGGTGATATTGTAGACATTTGAAAAAGGTAAGTTAAATAATGCAGCCAGTTGTGGTGTTTACAAGGCCTCTATAGTTAGCCAAGAGGATCACTGATTTACAGGTATTTCAATTGCCACTGTAAGCATCTGAGTCTTTATAATCTGGCTGCAGGTTATTTTCAATGCTATTATAGAAAGCACAGCAGAATGAAACTTGGTTTCTCTGTGGGGTACTGTATTTGTCCATCTACTCTAGCAGGCAAAAGACTGACTAAAGGTAATTATTCTACCTAAAAGATACTATTCTCTCTGTTTCTCTCCTTCCCTCTCTGCACAGTTTTGTATGTGTGCAATGTTATAAATGATCAAATTGGAAGCTAAATTTATAAGAAAATTTAGCAAAGATTTATTAGATCGTCAGCAAAATAAAATTTTGAAAAACGACCACCACATTCAAGAGTCAGCGTCAAGCCCGGGTTTCGGTGCTGGGTAAAAAAATGGATCTGACTTCCCGACTGCTTCTCGCAGCGAGCTTATATACAGTTTATTCTGCCTGGGGCAGAAATGACCGAATGTTCCTTTATGTCCCTTCACATTCAGAACTGGGGCCATACATGTGCAGGGTTAGACAAAAGTCCAGTTCCAGGTGTCTAGATGATGTCAGAGCACTCCGGAGAAGTCGGCATTCACATGTAAAGGGTGGTGCTGGTAGTAGATGCAATCTTAGAGGAGCAGATCACTCTTGAGTGGCCCGGACATTCCAGGGAAGTCAGTGATCATGGCCCAGGAAGGTTCCATTCATATGTTTACAGGCTTGATATTATTTTAACAGTTGTTGTCTGGGAACTAACTGAATAAAAATAAGATCGCTCCCAGCCGGGGCGGTCAAAAGACATAGCTTGGATTTTACAATATTTTATACATAAATAGCATGAATTATCTCTACCATATGCTACATGTAAGAAACACAGGCTGAGAAAGAGAAAAATTTTCCCCAAAATAGCAATGAAATTCAAATAGAGATTATAGAGAGGTCTTATTAGTGATATAGTCTTTTTCTTCAAACTTACAAAGTTTGGAAGTTTCTGCTTCAGAAAATAGTTTCAGCTGTTAAAGGGGGGAAAGAACTTGAACAAATGGTTTGGTTGGTTACAAGCCTTTCAATTCACCTTTTGCATACTCTATTAAATTCCACAGGAAGGTGAAATAAACAATATTCTGAATGTGACTTTCAGAAATTTCAGACTTGTAAGACTGATAAAAGGCATGGCAAGTCATCCTGAGACTGTATCCCCAAGAGGCCACTTGCTTTCTTATTTCAGTTCCAATGTCCTTTTGTGCCTGATTAGGGGATCCATTTTTGCTGATCAATGTAAAATAACTATGTGCATTACTACCCTGAGGCAACATTTGAAGTGTACATAGAACTGTAATCTTTGTTTGCTACGTGGTTGTGTTTCTATCAGAATGCATGGGCAAAGCAGAATTGGAGGATTTGTGTTGTTTGATTATACCTTAATTCGTCTTTCATCTGTGAGGAGAAACACCTTGTAAAACCTAAAGAATATAATCACAAAGGCAAGATGAAAAAAAGAGATGTTACCAAAAAGCACCTATTATTGAAATCATTTACCAGCACCAAAAAAATGTAAGAAATGGAGCTGAAGTTGCTCTTAAAATACTTTCTTTGTTTCATTGTTTATTTCTTATGTTTCTCTTTAAAAAATCCAGCTGCACAGCCAATACCACAGGCTCCCCCCCCCACACCCCGCCTTCTAACTTCATGCAAAGGTAAAATAAATTAAATTCCAAAAGTCATCATAAAATTCTGTTAATTAAAGTTGTTAATTGCCAGCATTGGATCTGTACAGATATAATATAATCTGATATCATAAATGCGTACTAAAGGCAAGTATTCACAAAAATTAAAAAATTAACTCATTGGCAAAAATTAACTCATTGGCAAAAATTAACTCATTGGCAACTACTGTTTCTTGTAACAGAAGTCTCTTTTTGGAGGATACAAAGGATAAAAGACCTGCTGCTTTATCTAATTCAAAGTAAAAATTCAAAGCATATGTATGTCAGTTGATAGAGTGCTCTAATGAACTGATTAGTAGTTATTTAAACTGAAACAAAGTATCATTTAATAGAAAATTAGGAAAATTGTGCATTTAATGTAGGAGCTTTCCCTTATTGGGGAGCAAATATTCAAAGCTCAGAGTGGCAGAAAACATTCTGTACATCTGCCTGGAACTGCAGGACACCTGCACTCCCACTGGGGCCCCCTCACCAGCTCACTCAGCCCGACTTAAAACAGACCCCAGAAACCTTCAGGGCAGGTGAGGAGTTCAAGGAGCTCCAGGTAGTAGTACCATCCCTGAGCATTGGTGACAGCACAGTCTCAGTCACTTGATGGAGGCTTTTACTTCTTGAGGAAAGGGCCTCAAAGCATGATGGTATTTGGAGCCCTAAACATGTGAATGGGAAGTCATAAAGACCCCTGCAAATCACAGCAGAAAGCAGAAGCCACCAGCAAGCATCTGCCCCCCCAGCTGCTCTGCAGCTCCGCTTTTGCTCCACCTATCCAGCTGGTATGTGATGCTTAGCAAACAAGTGAAGGAGACTGAGGTCCACTTGCCTGGGTAGCTGATTGGAGAAGGCAACTACATAACCAATGACCTTCTGTAGGCTGACCACCTGCACAGCTGCCATCTTCCCACCCTGAAATATCTGTAGATAATGACATGATTGGCTCTCACAATTAAGGGATGACTATTGTATGAATATTAAGAAAAGCTTTAGTGATGTATAGTTATGTTATTGTAGTTTAGATGTCCTCTGTTCTCCCCAAGCTCCCTTTTCCCCCTCTGTATTGTTGCCATCAGACAGCTGGGGCTGTCTAGGACAGGTAGAGAGAAGGCATGCACATGTGTCCCTTGCATGGGGCAATTGGAAATGGAAAAGCCCAGGGGGTAGCTTAGGGGGTGCAGCATGGCAACCTGATCTCCACTCAAGTTACAAGAAAGTAGTCTCCAGTGATAAATGTCAAAGAAGACCTGACTGACAGACTTTGGGCGGCTGATGCAACACCTAGGGGTATAAAAGACCCATCCATCTTGAAGATGAACTGGTCATGTAGTACTTACGAGGGCAGTTCTCAGGGCTGCGAATTTTTCCTTATGTATTCTTTTGTTGTATTTTTGTTAAAATTTAATTAACCTTTTAAATTTTAAAAGTGAGCAGTTGTCTCTCACAATATCCAAGACAGGAAAGTGACTCCAGCCAGGCAGAAGGCTACCCCTCTCCCCTGCACCGTGTTGAACTGCTCAGCTCTATGCCAGCTGGCAGAGATACCAAGATCATCCAAATAAAGACAGCTCTAACAGCAATGTCCAGGATGTGTTTAATCAGATTCATCTCTTTAAAGGACTGTGCAAATAAAAGGCAACAACAGAGCTGTAAGAGGAGAAAATCCAATCTGGCCTGGCTCAATTTGTTCCAGAAATAGGAAAGAGGAGAATGGTGATCCTTGCAAAGAAGAAAGGCAATGCATCTCTGGGGAGACTCTAGGCTCCCAGCCTTACTGATTTGCTCTGCTACAGAATTAGGAGCAAGATTTCAATCTGGCCATGGGTTTGCTTTCTTCTTCAATGTCCTCTTTAAGTAGTCTCTGGAACACAGCTGCCAGCACTGTGAATACTTGTTGCTCTTGGCTGCACACTTCCTAGCACTGCTAGCACAGAAAAACCAAGAGCTGAGAAGTCAAGACTCTACAAAGAAGCTGAGAAGCTAGGATTGTGGGTGTGTAGGAATGCTAGGAACTGGCGTGACAGTGTACACCAGACTAAAGAGGAGGCCAGCTCTCTAGTAAATGCTGTAGGTATTCTCTTCTCTGTCTCTGTCTAAGTGTACTAGAGATCAGGGGCACAGAAACTTGAACTGTGGAGGATGGTAAATGAGCAGCCTCACAAATTCCAGCACAGGTTCTCTTGTATCACCCTTCTCTTGTGTGAAGAGGTGATGCAGAATGCTGTCACAATGGCTCAGGTCAGTATTCACCCACATGCACATGGGATCAGGACTGCTCAAGCATGTCCTGGCAAAAGTCCTCTTGGAATTATTTTAAAATACCCATTCCAGAAAGTCTTTTAGAAATTGTTTCCTCAGGGTGCTGCTAGTTGGGTGGAAGATGTCTCAGTACCCAATCTGTAGTGCAACAGATCCCAGACAAATGTCAGGACCAAGAGCCTGCAGCCACATCTCACTCACTGACCCTGTGTGTTGCCTGTAGAACAATGTTCCAGCCCTCTTTAGTGTGCTGCATTCCTTGCTGAGGACCTGATGGAAGACTGAAGCAAAAGAACTGTCGCACTGATGCTGGAAAAGCTCCAGCACTACCAGGGTCATGCATCCTCATGCTTTCTGTAGAAGTAGGCAACTACTGCCACACATCACCCCAGTCTATAAAGGGGAAGTGGAAGAGGAAGTCACCAAAAGAAAATCTCCCAGCTTCTCCAGCTCTGTGTGCATTGCTGTACCAGGCAAGGAAAACCACAATCTTAACAGTCTTGTTTATATCAACAGGACTCCACACTGCTTGCAGGGCTGGGATTTTTACTTCAGATGACGCACTAACTCAAACCAACCCTGAACAACCCAGAAGATTGAAGGAAACTGCTCTTCACAGTAATAAGCACTTGACTGTAACAAGCAGTGACAGCCAAACCAAGTGAGTATGCAGCTGAATTATCATTGCACCAGCTGAGCATTCTTACTGGAGTCTGTAGGACAGTCTGGCTTGAAGAAAAAGACAAAAAATGACAGACAGGGAAGAGGGGCAAGTAATAAGAGATGTCTTTACTCAATTTCCTGGGATGTTGATCCTGAATACAAAGAAGTTTACTTCAAGTTCATGATATAAATCATTCATTTCCCTTTAATAGGACCAGCAGATTCCTCCAGGACTGAAAATGTCTCTGTACTAGATATTGACATAACTTATGCTCTCTTTGATAAGTGAGCAGAGAACAGAGGCTACTTTCACTAGAAGAAAAAGCATACCTGGTGGTGTGAACACAAAAAATGACAACACCTGAAACTACATCTAGTAGTTAGTTACTCCCATAACACAGGAGTAATGGAACTAATGGCAGGAGCACTATGGTACTGCCTCAATCTCCTTGGCTCCATAACCCACAGGGATGGATTTCATATGAGGAGCATTCCGGCAGTGTTTGGAAAGAGAAGCAGCTGACAACTGCGAGTATTTATGGTTCTCTTTCCTCCCCATGTTGGAGGGCACATTGTCCTTTTGTAGGGCATTGGAATGGCATCATGGACAGTAGGGCGCTTACCTCAGGGAATCCAGAAAGATGCACTCACCTCCCAAGAAAACGTGGTCCTGAGAAGAGAAGGGTGGAAGGGATGGGTAGGAGGGAGTCACACCAAAATGGGGGCACTGTGCAGAATGATGCTCATGACTGACGGAAGTGTCCCAAACTGTCTCTCATGCAGGTGGCAGTGGGCTGACACTCATCTGTGGTACCCTTTGGGGTGCATGGGGGCCCTTCTGAAGACCATAATCTTATACTCTGAGTGGGACCTATAGACAAAGCCTCTAAGAACATCTCTGCCTGGACAAGGGCACAACAGGGAAGCAGGGGATGATGAGAGAAGATGGGGATATCACAAAGTCAGAGTCAGGCAGGGCTGGCTTCTCCCACCCAGGGATTGGGTGGAAGAGGGACAACCCCAGCCAGCTAAGGACGTTATCCGTGAATGTGAGACAAGCGGTGAGGAGCCACCCATCCTTGATTCTGCTTTCACTCCTCTTAACTACCCATGGAACTGCAGCCCTGGCTCAGAGGCTCCAGAGGAGACAGTTATTTGTGAAGGAATAGACCCTGTATGCCACAGAGAAAAGCAGTTACATGTACAAGACAATTACATGATTATCCATGGAGACTAGACAGTTATTTGGAAGACAAATGTGGATGGGAAATAAAATACAGAACTCTTTGAAAATCCAAGAATAAGAATAGCTCAAAGGGGGTAGAGATTTGTGAGGGGAATTATTTACCTGTGCACTTTTTAACTCCTGAAGCAGACACTTTTTTATCAGTGCTGGAAGTCAGATATTGGGCTAGTTACATCCTTTTCTGATTCAGTTTTATGTTCTTACAAGGTAAAAAGGGAGGAAAAAGAAGTGGCCCAATAGATGAAAAAAATTATGCTAAGTATTGTCATCTCGTGAGGTGTGTAGGAGGACAGAGGAACTGAAATGTAGATCAGAACAAGCACTGTGGTGACAAGTCTTTAAAGTGAGAACAAAAAGATCAGTTTTTTCTCCTAGAAGAAACCAGGAACTGGCTGTAAAAGAAGAACTAACTCACTGCATGTGGCGGGAAAATAATGTGCTTTTGACAGCAGCATGTTTGATGTATTGAAAAAGAACAAATTAGGATGCAGAGAAGGATTGCAGCAAGTGCATTATATCACATATGAGGGAATAACTTTTTGTAAGAGAATATGTAGACCTTGAGGTGAGCTCCTACTAGTCATGCTTCTTCCAGTTAAGGATTCTAGACTGTGAAATCCAAGAGGTACTAATTGTGCTACACCTTGGAACACAAAGGTTTTTACTCTGGATTTATAATCAAATTAGGTCCCACTATGTTTGCATGTTATACTAGAATTATGAGTCATAATCCAAATTAAATCACACTGGCAGGCTTCTTTCTGATTAAGAAAACAGAAAATACATAGAAGTATTTATTGAAAGATTAAAAACAATGTAAAATGACCACAATATACTTTGGCTTTGACCTTTCTCATTTTTTGATTTAAAAGATTTCTTCATGAAGACTTCTACTAGACAAGAGGAACCAGAAATAATGGGGAGTGCTGCTAAGAAAGAGTTGGAGAAAAAATGAAAACAGCCTCTTATTCCATCACTAGACATCATTGGAGAGAGCCTGACACTCCTCTCTTTGCACCTTCCTTTCAGGTTCGTTGTTGAGGCTCCCCTTCAGCCTGCTGTTTAGCCCGAGCTAAACAGTCCCAGCTCTCTCAGCCTTTTCTCACAGGAGATGTGGTCCAGTCCCTTCATCATCTTGGTGGTCCTTTGTTGGAAGCTTTTCAGTATGCCTGCACCTCTTATGCTGGGGAGCCCAGCACTGAACACTGTGCTCCAGGTCTGTGCTCACCAATGCTGAGTAAAAAAGAATCACTCCTTCTCTTGACTTGCTGGCAGCTCATCCCCTAGTGCAACTGAGGATACTGTTTTCCTACTGTCCAGCAAGGGCACGTGGATGTGTTCATTTTGGTGCCTGCAAGGGCTCCCAAATTCTTTGCTGCCAAGCTGCTTCCCAGACTGTGCTGGCACCTGGGGTTGTACCTCCCTGAGTATGGGACATGGCACTTCGAGTTACTGAACTTTACGAGGCTCCTGTCAGCCCTTTCTGCTGCCTGTTCTGGTCCCTCTGGATGGCAGCACAACCCTCTGGTGCATCAGTCACTTCTCTGAGTGACTCCAGTTGGACACCTCGACTCTTGCCTCTGTTTACCTGAAAACTTACCCTGTTTTTACACAAGAAAATATACTTATAAAGAAATAATACAATCTGTTTAGTAAGAGTAGACATTCTTTCACCTGAGAAGTAAACAGGAATACCGTTGTCTGAATTTCCCATAAATTGGAAAATACTTCCAGTTTAGATATTTCTAACTTTTGACATTTTCTTTAATGCAGGGGAAAATTATTATCTATAATAATTTTCCTCTGGATTGACATCTCTCAGATCTCATTATATTTGGAGATAGTTTGCAGTATCCTGAATATCCAGCAAATTAGTGTTGTTTGCCAGAACTCAGACTCTACAATATTCAGTGCTGTTGTGTCAGAGTAAGATAAAGCTCAAGATGGGTATTGTCAGCCAGCTCTGAAGTGTATAGTGGAAACAACCTCAAGACTGCTGACAAAAAGGCTGTGACATGAAGGTCTTTGCAGAAAGTGTGAAAAAGTATTCAGCTTATCTTCCCAACACAAAAATTTATTAAATGTGCATAAGAGAAACAGAAAGACACTGAAGTCTCATTTAGTCAAGTGTATGTTGTACAGCTCATTTTATTTATGTTGTTAGTCCTATTCAACCTTTCTTGTATGGTTCCATTTATAGTTCTAAGAATAGAGTAATAAATGGTAAAAATAAAAAGTGGGTATATACTATTAGTTCACTTGAGCTTAACATTAATTCATTTTCCTTTGTAGATAGCTAATGAAATTCAGTACTTTCCAAGTTCCCTTCATGTCTGTAATTCTTAACCAGGCTAGAGTAGTAGAGAGATTGCATATTAGATCACCTTTTATCCTAGTCACAGTCTTGTAGACCATTCTCTTTCTGATTAATCTCTCTGCAAGGTTTTCAGCAATTGGTCATATAAAAAAATTACACCATCAATTCAACTTTGTAAGTCTTTGAAAGGTAGAAGCAAAGAGAAGGCCCAGCGATATTTCATCAGCCAGTCTCCCACTGGTTTGATTGCTTGAGAATGGCCACCTCAGTTGTTCATAAACTCAGTATGTAGAACTGAAAGAGTAAGACACACACTGTTCCAGTGGGAACTTAACAGCAGAGAAAAAAAAGCTTTTAATTTTTTTAACAATCTCTGTAACTTCTCAGAGATTTAACAATCTCTGTAACTTTCTTTCTTGACAAAGCTGGTTTTGTCAAACTACACACAAAAGCTCAAATTATTAATTCCATAACACATATTTC
Source organism: Agelaius phoeniceus (assembly GCF_051311805.1). Classification (NCBI taxonomy): domain Eukaryota; kingdom Metazoa; phylum Chordata; class Aves; order Passeriformes; family Icteridae; genus Agelaius; species Agelaius phoeniceus. The sequence goes on from NC_135303.1 coordinate 18,842,514, forward strand.
TTTTGAGGAAAATATACAAAAAAGGACTGTCTTGTATTTCTGTTTTCCCCAGTTTTTTCAATCCTTGACAGAGGATTATAAATCGATAAACAGGGCTGCTAAACAGATGATAATTCCTTAGCCAAAAATTGTGTAACAGAAAGTGACTTCTTGTTGCTTTCTATGGCACCAGATAATTCTTGGTTTATTGACCTATAGCTCAGCAAATTGTTCCTGTGGCTGCAGGATGAATGAGTTTATGTCCACATATATGTGAGGCTAGTTGATGTGATGTCCAAATGCCAAAACATGAGAGAATGTACTGAATGCCTTCCTTACACATTTAGTCCTGGGACATGTAATCCATTCCTGTAATAAGTGTAGAATTAATTCAGAATGTCACGTGGTACTACAGAGAATGCTTTTTTAGTTCTAATGAAGTAAGTTTATGTAAAACCTTGAAGATTTTTGCCAATATTTTAGTCTTTTTTATTGGATAATAAAAATAATAAGAATTCTGGTTTGAAGATTTAATTAATAGATGAGATATTTTACAGTGGAGCTGGTTAAATTATAACACTGTCGGCTTCACAGACTACATAGGTGATAGTCTAAAGTAATGACTAGGAGAGATAGAGAGAAGACAGATTGAGGAAGAACATTTGTTCATGTTTCAGAAAATTGATTGGTAAACCTGGCAGAAAAGAAAGGATGAATTGTTGGCAAATTAACTACAGGAAGGAGAGTGGGGTATTGACAGGGAAGGAGAAGGCAGAGCAAAAGAGAGGACTCCTGAGTTGTTAGATCTCAGAGTAACTGGCAATAACTTGGTCAAATAACAGTGTCATGACCTAAAGGCTTATCGAGCCTGTGGGAGGGTAGAGATCATGACTGTAGCTCCATAGAATTCCATAATACACAAAGAAACAGAGACTTTGTATATTTCTGTACTTTATTACAGGTTACCACAAATACAACAAAAAATAACTCTAGCATTTAAACAACCATAAAAATCACCAGTAGCAGGTATATCTATGATTATTAAAGTGTATACATTTATATATAATGCTAACATAAATTACTATCAACAATCAAATACAGCACCAATCAATAGTAGACCAGTAGTAAAAACAGCAACATCTAACATAAGAGCAGCAGCCAGTTAGGAATATAATACTAGAAGCAGTAGGACACAGGTAGTATACAAGATGTAGTAGTACACAACTAGGTAAATACTAGGCATATACTATTGCAGATATACAATCCTATCATTGGTGATAAGATTAACAAGACTATGACATCATATATATATATATGATAAATTATATATGGATTGGATGGATTTGGACAATTATATGGACATGTACACAGACATACAGATATATATATAAAAGTACCAAGTGAATTATACAGATTTCAGAAGAGGCCAAACCATAACAAAATCTTTATCTGTTCCTAGAAGGAAGATCTAACTATGCCAGAGGTGGAAAAACAAACCTTCAAAGAAGAGAGGGACCAATAAGATAACAGGCAGAGTCCCACCTCAAAAACAATTGTATCAAGGAACATAGTGCCAGTCAGGCATCCCTGGGGGGAGTCCATGATCTCTTAGAAAGTTTGTGTGGGATTAAATCTGCTTAAAAAGAGTACATGCAACATGAGAAGATCTCAGAAAGATAGGTTCCATTTTTGATAAAAATCAGGTCCCTTTTGTATCTTAGACATAGCAGGTCATAGAGTACTATATCTTTAAACCACCAGTAGGTACCTGTTAATTTTGGCTTTTTGTCTGTATCAGCCAACAATGATGATGTTTTCTGTTCTTTCAATTTAATTTTATTTTTCCAGACTTTATCACTTTTTCATATGTTGCTGTACTTTTGTTGTTACACTTTTCCAATTTGAGGTTAATGTTTCTTGGTGTTGCACTTAGTCTTTGTGGCTCAAGATATCTTCACGTTCTATGTATGGCAGCTGTACTTTAAAGAGGCCGATTGTACTTTCCAATGATGCTTCTGATTCCAAACCCTAATTTCCAGGCTCACAGCTCCCAGGCTGGGGCAATTTCTCAAGTCAGTATTTTTCAGTAGACATTTTCTTCTATTCACTAATTTTCCTATTCTGTGAAAGAACATGTTGATGGCAGTGGGGCTGAGAGATTTCACTGGACCTTGGGCAGATTTTTTGTGTTCACAAGCAGTGCCTCCTTATCCTTACTAATACTCTGCCACTCCTCCTTATTCCTGGCTCTTTACACAGCATGGACACAGAAATTGGGTGCCTGTGCCTGTTCCAGCTGCAAGCTTCTAGAGCCATTTGTAAATAAAGGAAGCAGCATGGGGAGCAAGCCTTAGAGAAAAGAAGAATCTTTTTTAAGCTTACTGGCCCTTTACTATTCTGCCTCTCTACTTCACTCCCTGTGATGCAATATCAAGAGAGACCCTAGAGAAAGCAGGAGGAGAAGTCAACAGTGAGTGAAATCACAGGCTTTGTCTCTCCCACCTTTGGGGAATAAATAAGACAGGAAAGAAGTAAAAACAATCCAGAGTCCCAGCTCTTGTCAGCCTTGCCCCAGGCCAGTGAAATTTAATGTGATTTAGTTAAAAGCTCATTAACATGTGAAAGCAGTTTGGTTAGAATGGAAATCTGAAAAGAAAATTATATGAAGACAAAACAGGCCAGACAGGTATAATGAATACTCAGTTACACATACATTTTAGCTCCAAAAACATTTATAAGATAAACCATAAAAAAGCAGGGTTTCCACAAGTATACACTCCCAAGGAGAAAAGCAAACCCTGTTTGATTCAGGCATTCAGACTGTACTTTACAGTATTATTTCATTGTGACCAGCATTGGCCAGAATTTTTAAAGTGGAAATATTTATCTTGTTAACACAATATCAGTGTGAATTATGTCTGTACAAGGTAATAAAAATTCAGATTTTACAGTGAATTTGTGTTATGTTGCAGACATCACCCTGTTGAGGACTTGCAAAATGGCCTGTGAAACTCAAAATGTGGAATTCTGGAGCCAGTAAAATCATTGGTTCAGACCAAATATCAAGTCAAATTTAAAACATCTTTTTCTATCCTGGTATTTGTACCATGTTTATTATGGTTCCTGTGTAAAAGGAAAAAAAAATTTAAGAAATGCATGAAGAGTTTTGAATACCAAATATAATTGAGACTTTTTATTTTGTATCACAAATAGAAAAAGGGAAATTTGATCATTGAATTGTCTGTTTTTCAATTGTTTGTAATTCATCAAGTTCTAATTCAGAGCCAGCTGGATTTTTCTATACAAATGAAGAGAAAATAATGAACAGCTATTTGTAATTTAAGGATTTTTTAAAAGTTTGATACTATTTCTTACTGTCTCTTTATTTTGTTCTCTGTCTCCTCAAATTATTTTCATTAGTAGACACTGTGAATTTTTTGCCTCTGGCCCTGAGCAGAGAAATTAGTGCCAACGTATTATTTAGAGAGGTTGATCAAGTCTTCCTACTGTGGGTAGAAAAAAGGTTCAAAGTACCATCTTTTGCCTTCAGAATGACAGGCATGAATGCTACTTCCCTGGTCACAGTTAAAAAAAGCCAAAACAACAAGGCCCTACTCCTCTCCTAGCAAGATGAAGAGTGTTTTATTTTAAAACCAGACTGTAAGCTGAAGAGTAGATGACATGGTCCTACCTTTTAAGCATATTAACAAGTTTTCAAATGTTCATATTTCCTCTGACCTCTGAATAAACAAAATGAACAAGCTGGCCAGCTGGTCTGCACCACATTCCAGAGTGTGAATACAAAGGAACTAAGGTGCACTTGATGCATGAAAATGATGAATAACAATAGAATACATCTGGCAAATGTGATACAAAGGTTAAAGTCAAGTTCACCACAGAAGTAGTTGCATTTTGATGGAGTCAAATAATCACATCTCTCTCTTTTTCTGTGGTATACATGGCATCCAAAACAGATTGCATAAAAATATTAAGATTTTAAGGTCAAGTACTCAAGAGCAGGGCAATTTCCTGGGAGAGAATCCCCATAAACCTTAAAAATGCCCCTTGTGCAAATGTTTTATGACAAAGTTTTTAATTAGAAATTACTTTTTTAATGGGAAGCTTCTGGCATTGGGAATCAGTCAATTTAAGAAGAGTTGTCCTTTGTGCTACAAGAGCGTGTAGAGATATATAAGCCACTTGCTCTATTCCAGCTTTCAGAGAGAGGGAGCCTTTCTTTCACAGCATTCATACCCTCCTTTCTGCTATTTCCCCTTTCCTTCTTGCTTTGTTTTGGGTGAGTTTTTTTCTGTTTGTTTTTTGGGGTTTTTTTGTTTTGTTTTAGATTTTTTTGAGAGGAAAGAGAAAAGGGGTTCCCTTGATCTTGACTGTGTTTTTAATCACTTTTGGTCCTGCTCCCCCCCAGGACTTCCTGTCTGTTATCTCTCCCTGTTTTTCTATATGTTTTTATATTCACACTGCTTTTAACCCAACTTCCCTTTTTGCCGCTGTCAGCCTCTGTTTCATTCCCATTATCCTTTTTCTCCCTGTCTTTGCCTTCACAGCTGTATGGTGTTTTGGCCAATTTATGTAGTTGCCATAGGGGTAAAGTTGTTGTAGTACTGTACAGCTCCTGCCTGGCTGAAAACCAAAAAAAGGTGTATCTACAATTTATGTCCATGAAGGTGATAACAGTGTGAAGAAATGTCACTGTGCAGCAGGGTCACTTATGTCAATGCAGGAAGAAAGCTCTCTTTGTATTAAGATAGGTCAGCCCAATGCATCAAGAACCCTATATGGGTTGCATCAAATATGCCATAAAGTGGGAAGTGAAGTCAGGTAGGGAGTGTGGTCTCTCTTCTTTTTCCACAGTGCCTCCATTCTTGGTAAAGCAAACTTTTGTAACATCACTGCTGTCTGCAGAGAAACTTCCCTGTCAGGTAGACAGATAATTTTTAAGAAAACACTAGTAGCTCCTGAGATATTATCCCATGGTGATTTCTGATTTGCTTTTGCACCTCATTATGTATCTTCATTTAACCTGGGTATCCAGTTAGTGCCTTTGCTTACAGTTCTCTGAAAAAGTTGTTTGCTGGTGAATTCAGTGGCTTCCTAATATTAGCCTGTAATTTGTTGCTGCAAAATCTCGACAAGAGTCCATGTGTCAAACCCTTTTTTTCAAAAGACAACTCATAGGAGTCACTGTAGTGAAAATTTCCCATGAGATTTTTCAATTTCTACTGCAGTGAGAACTAATGAAAATACTGGGTAGCTCTCCATTGTAAGACTGCCATGTCAAGTTTGCCCTTGCTGGCAGTTATAAAAAGAGATGCTTTCATATTCGTGTTTACTTCTTAGATATAAACTTCAAAACTATGTGCAAAGCTTTAGGGAAGGTCAGAGCATTATTTTCTGATTGTACAGAAAGAATCCATATTGCTGTTGCTTTGTTTCAGAAGCTCTATAACCTGTGTATATGCTCACTACATTTTTGCACCCATGTAGGTTTTGAAGACTCTTCAGTGACACTGTAGAAATCTCATATTCTCCTTACTGATTCTTCCTAACTTGTTGCAGGCTCCTCTAAAAAGGCAAATCTCTTTGAGCTACCAGTCCAATTTTGTGACTGACAGTTGTACAACATGTTCATTAGACATCTCTGCATTATACCATTCTTAGATGACTGCTCGAGACATGAAATTTTTCTTCCCAGCAAGCTCTTTTAAGTCAGCCTTGGCCTGTTCTTGAAAGGTTTTGCAGGATCTTCTGTACTCTTTTGCTGTATTAGCTTGTTATGTTAACACCTTGCTATATAAAATAACACCTGGGGTTTAGCTTTGCCCAAAAACTTCAGCTTTTTTTTTTTTCTAATTTTCCATGTTTATTTATGTCTGCTTAGAGACCTCTATTTTTTTTCCTTCACATTTAAAGTTCAGTGGACTTTACTGCCTTCTATACAACTAAATAATGTTTATATTTTCCTGTGACTTACCTTGGACATTTACCTGCAGAAAGCATTCCTCAAAAGAAATTTTGAAAATCCAAAAATGGAAACTTTGTTTTTCTGTTTCGTTGTTCAGAACTCAGCTGATTCATGAATGGTATGTGGGGTCAGTGATTGGAGACAGGGACGACACAAACTCTCAGAAATCCATGTGACAACAGCATCAATTTATTACGGATACCTGCTTATAGCTTATATAGGAGGTTTGAAACTCCCAGTTAAAACAGCTGATTGTTTGGGATCTCTCTCTGCCCAGATGTCTGGCCAGTGGTGCTTCTGCATCTAGGCTTGAGCAGGGTTGGCTGAGGGTCCCCTGTACATGCTTGAATTCAACCTATTGTACTGTGACACATGAAATCTAAAAAATACTTGGCATGGAAGATGTGTTCCAGAACTTTCTACTTACCAGTGGTAGAAACACTTTTGTCTTTTCACCTCTTTATTTGGCAGTGGTTTAGCACACTAGAAGCCAAAGTTTCTTTCTTTTTTCTTAGTCGCTTTCCTCCTTCACTTTCACTATAGTACCAACTAACTTAAAAGACTTTTCATCTTTTTCTGCTTGCTCTTCAATTCCCAGAGAAGTTAACCTATCCAAGTTCTTTTTTTATTCCCCTTCCTCAGGTCAAAAGAATTTTCATGGGGACAGAAAATTGGGCCCCTTTAGCTCTTTTTTACACTTTATTGACAGCTTTGCTTCTTCTGAGAGCAATTATTCTTTAAACTTTACCACAGCTGTAGAATCATTCTACCAGTGAGAACAACCTCTTGAAAAATATGTGGACATGACAAGTTTTGAATCCAGTAATTGATGCTTTTTCCTCGGTGCTGTTATAAATTGAATACATGTTCTTCCTCAGGGACTTGACATAGAATCCCTTCAGAAAGACAAGCCTTCGGACCTTGAGTTCCATCTATTTCTTTCCTACAGCCCACTTTTTGGTTTGGTTGGTTTGGTTTGGTTTGGTTGTTGGCTTTTTAGCACTAGTTCACCACTACAAACATACTGTATTTACCTGTGCCAAACTTGCTAGAATCCTTGTTCTGCTTCCCCACTGCTTGCAGCTTTTTTGAAGAATTTTTTGGTACTTATAGTGTTCCTGTTATCTGATTTGTCCACACTCTGCATGGTCTGCTGAGGCTTGCAAAATGATACATTTCACTGTAGTCCTTTCTTGTTTCTCCAAATACTGTTATTGTAGTAGTGTTTTGTAGTGTATTGTACTGCTGCTGATTCATGTGCAGATCCATGTACTGCCCTTTTGTGAATTCTATTTCTGAGCACTGTGTAAGTTTTGCCTCTCATATATTTTCCTGTACTATTTGAATTCTCTAGAGTAGTGCTTACTAAACAATGGCCTGGAAGAGGTGAGGTCTTTGAATGACCTATTCTGGGCGGTTTGCCAAATTTAGTTCTGTATCTCCTAGCAGCCACACTTGGGCTATTGGTTTCATGTTTTTTTAACTAGGACTTAACAACAAAATCCCCTTCCTGGAGTTGTTTTGTCTGTACTGCTGCCAATCTCACAATGTTTCAATCTATTACATAAAACTCCACATTTGATCAATGTGATGTGTTGTTGGATGCCAGGTACCCACCAGAGCTGCTCTAGCACTCCCTTCTGCAAGTGGATGGGAGAGAAAATATAAGGAAAGGCTCATGACTTAAGATAAAAACTGGGAGAACCCTGTCCTGCTTATCATCACGGTCAAAATGTGCTTGACTTGGGAAAATTAACTGAAGCTATTATCAAACAGAATCAGAGCAGGATAATAAGTAAAAAAAATAAATCTTAAAAACAACTTTCCCCTTCCCTCCTTCCCAGGCTCTACCTCCCCCCTGCCAGAGGCCTAGGCAGATGGAAGGGGGCTTATGGTCAGTTCATCGCACGTTGTTTCTGCTGCTGCTTCAATGTGGTGTCCTTACCACAGGAGACAGTTCTCCATGAGCCTCTTCAGTGTGAGTCTGTCACATGGGCTACAGTTCTACATGTACTGCTCCATGTGGCTCCCTTTCCACAGTGTGCAGTCCTTCAGGATCAGCCTGGTCCAGCTTGGGACCCCACAGGCTCACAACTCCTACCATGAAGCCTGCTCCAGTGTGGGCTCCTCTATCAGTGAGTCTGCAGGTCCCTACCAGGAGCCCGTTCCAGCATGGGGTTTTCATGGGTTCAGAATTTTCTTTTCAGGTGTCCAACTTCTCTGGTGTGGGGCTCCTCCATAGGGCTGCAGGGGCACAGGTGCCTCACCATGGTCTGCACCACGGGCTGGAGAGGAATCTCAGCTGAGGCTTCTGGAGCACCCTTGCTGTTCCTTTTCCACTGACCTTGGTGACTATAGAGTTTTTCCTCTCCTGTATTCTCACTCCTCTGGGCAATATCATATCTGTGGTATAACTTTTTTTCCTTTATCGTAGAGGCTCCACTACCTTGTCTAATGGGTAGGCTCAGACTTGGTCAGTAGCAGCCACTTTGGAGGTGGCTGTCTCTGTCTCTGTAGAACACACGGGAAGGTTCTACCAGCTTCTCACAAAAGCCACCCCTGTAACCCACTGCACCCTACCAAATCCTGGTCAAATAAACCCAGTACAATCGGAAAAATTACTGGAAGTGCCAACTATAATTACTAGAGTTCATGCTGGCACAAATTAAATTCCCCCATTATTGCACAGTCAGAAATTATATATAACCTTCATGGAAATCCTACTAAAATTTGCCTTAAAGAGAATAGGGGAAATTAATTTAAAAAATGCAAATTTTGAAAAAATGAGCCTGATGAAAATGCAAGCTAAGAACTATTACAGAAACCTGAAGCATAACAGATCCATAAAAGTCTGATGGAATAAGTAGTATGAATTTTCTTCCCTTCTGACTGACCTAATAGTGGACTATTAGGAAATAAGAGAGGTGTAAGAGAAGAAGGAGAGGTGTAATAGAAGAAGAAAGGAGAGAAAAAGTACAGAGTTAATAGATTAACTACAGTAGAAAAGAAGGCTTTCTCCTTTTTCCTCTCAATCCTTTGATTAATGATACAAATGACAAAACCATATTTTTATGAACTAGAACTTCTCTTGGAAAGTATTCCATATTGGCAAGTCTAAACTAGTCAGGTTTTTTTCTTCATCAAACTTGTTTATCTTGCTTATCTAATGGATCTTAATGGATCTTAAAACCATGGTGCACATGATTCTTCTTTATTATACATGGTGCATTTTTTTTAATAAGAAACATCAAACCAATGCACACATGGGTGCTACATTTAAAATTCTTGAAGGAGAAAATCCATTGTATGGGCTTACCACTCCTGATTATGGCAAATAATACTACTTGTTTGTCTCTAATAAGGCATTAATTGACACTTTCATCATGCACATATTCCTCAATGCTCAGGAACTTTTATGTTAGGACAACACCTGTAAGGGACAGAACAAAATGTAATACTGAAAATTTTAAATAATGTAATTATGCAAGTAAATGTCTTGGCATTATTTGGAGTCTGGTCTGTAGTACATAATTTCAAAACAGATATTCTAGATGTGGTTAACCTAAGTTCAGATAAAATCATGGGGGTAGTGGAGAAATATTAATTTTAAAAAGTGAAAAAGGGGATTCTTTTCCCATTGAGAATCAAATTCAAGTCCCTAAAGGACAGAAAAACAGACAAAACTAATGGCTATAAAAGACATGGAAAACTACATTTCTCTGTCTTGTTTTATAAGAGTATGATAATCATTAATGTAACTGAAAGGAAATAATTTCAAAAAGAAAGAATGAACCCTGTTTTTTAGCAATGCTATTAATTAATGCTATTCAATTCTACAAGTAGTGATTTAGAATTAAATTGACCTAAAAAGGGGGGATTTTAGGTGGACTTCATTCCACCTAATTTCATTCCACATTTAGGGAAGCAAGTCAATTTTCTCTTCTTCATTTTTCTGTTTGCATGAGCAACATGGTTGCATGAGAGCACAGAAGCTCTCTTCTGTTCATACAGTTGTTAAAACCAGAAAAGATACCTTTCCTGGTTCACCATGTAATCACATAAACATCCTATCACAAATAATTCCATTCAGTCATTTGAAAAAACTACAGTAAAATATTAGTTGACATATATTATCAAGCATAGGAAAAAAGCTTCCCTAAAGTTGTTTTAACCTGATAGTGCTTCTTCAGTACGGGGGGAAAAAAAATCCTTTTTGTATTTTAAAGCTTTTATTTCTTTCCTCCCTCCAGAAGAATTCTTTTTAGCACTATGTGAAATAATTATAATTGCAATTCCTATCATCAAAAAGTGTTCTTTAGTAAACTGAAGGTTTCTGAAGTGGCCTAAGTATAACATTTTATACTATGATAAGAGCTATTCTAGAGACCTGACAGTTGTGTAACACATGAATGATTCGAAAGTTTCATGTCTTGTGACTCCATATATTTGTACTTTGGTGGTATGCTGGTGTAAATCAGCACAATCAGGATCCATATACATCCAAGAATATTCCTTTTTTTTTTCCTAGTTATAGTTACTTCACCTAGTTATTAGATCCTTTTCACAGCATAACTCTGAATGGGCATGATGCAAATTTGCCAGCACTTTTTCACACTATTCTGAAGCTAACAGAAAACTTTATCCTTATTTTCTGGCTCCTGTAAGCTTGCTTCCACATAGGTGGTATTCTTAACTCTTGGATTTCAGCACATAATGCTTCATCAATATGAATAAGCAAACCAAGCAATAACATTTCTGTTCACTGATAGTGGAGGTTCTAATCTATACTCAGATTTCTAAGTAAACCTATTTCCTTTATGCCTCTGAATGTGTTTATACAACTATCAACCACTAAAATAATTTCCCTAATGTGGGAAAATATAGACCCATGGTTGACACAGGACTTAATTGACTGAACCATATATATTAACTTACCTAGGAATTAAAATTTAAATTTTCAAATCAAAAAGTGCCATTTTTTTATGATTTATCTTGACACAGTGTTGAGTACAGATATCATTGCCTTTCTTCGATAATTTTTCTACAGCAGAATAGTTTTTCAGTCCTGGTCTTTTCTTTCTTCACTATCTTGTAGTAAAGGTCACTTTGATTTTGAAAGTAGTGCTCCAGACTTAAAAGAAAGGTTGAATTGTTTGTGGTTTTGATGTGGAGAAAGCTCTAAAACAACTTGTCACTATTAAAGTTACTTCTAAGGAGATTTATTATCATTGAAAGAGATTAAATATTCAAATACATATTTTCTTCATAAACAAGTTCCTAGGCTGACCTTAAAACACAAAAATCATGACCATTTATTTTGATTGACCCGTATTTTTGTGTACTGATTTTAAGGCAAATGAGAAATGCTGTGATGTAGATGGATAAGTTAGAAAATTTTAAACTTTGTGGGCTGATGAGATGATTCATTCTCTGGTAATGCCACTTTTTGACTTCCTAAGAAATTTCCACAGTTCTGTTCACAGGCAATATGTATTGGCTGGTCTAAACACCTACCAGAGAATTAATTCCAGAACTTTGACTGCCTTTCTTGACACAAGCCAGAAAACAGATGCTTTTTCAAGCTCTGAGAACAGATGAAGCTACATCTGTAATCCATTACAATCATTGCTCTTTTAATAATGATAGTATAGGAGTGCAGGAAATATTGTGACTTACTGTGGAGGAACTGGTACAGCTGCTCTGGTCTGGAAAAATAGAGTGGCTTAGGACTCTTATTACCTTATAAGCAAGAGAGCAGGCTTCAGTACATACAGCAAGTAGCTGGTTTTTAAAGATTAATGTTAATTCAAGAGCAACTTTATTGAACTTCAATTTCTGAGCATGTTTTTTCTTGCAACCTAGATAGTGGCTTTTAGTACACATTTTCTTAATCACTTTGTACTAAGGAATCTCATATATAATGCCACTGAAAAAACAGCAACCTAAGTTCCCAATCTCTCATTTCTTCTGAAATATGAAACAGCTTCCTAGATGCTGACTGTTGCTTTGATTTGCCATGCCAGCATCTTCCTCTTAGGAAGAGAGAAGCTAGTGAAGAGAGGAAAGTAAGTTTATCTATAAAGAATAAACAGCAAATGTGTTAGTTTAATCTCAGAAAGCTTACGAAATCACACATACTGCATATAGAAATGGAAAATTTCTGTATTGAAAGGTAACCCAAGTAATTACTATATCAAAATTCAAATAACAATGTCAAATCACATGTCACAACAGACAATATTGCAAAATATTTACCATACAGATATTTGAAACAAGTAGGAAAAAACTTGAACTGATATCCTTTTAGTTTAGCGAAGTCACAGTGTTGATGAGTTGTTAGTTTTCATGTTACAGCTTTGTTTTCATCACGGCAGCTGCTTGGGATCAGCTGCTGCAGAGTACAGGGCAGTAGCGATTCTTGGACCCAGGCCTGAGCTGCAGACCCAAGAATTCTTCCCAGTCCCAGGTCCCTCTGCTCCACTCCAAGTGCTCACTGTAGCCAGAGGAGGGTGTGCTCCACAGCAGTGTCCAGGCTTTGCAAATTTTCTTGGTCTGTACTTTATCCAGAGGGCTACTGGATAAATGTAAATAAATCCATCAGGAAAGACACTCTTCCTAGGACTTAATGTATAAAAAACTAAGTCCTCTTTTATGAATTATTATTTATTCTGTCTTCCTGGTTTTTGTTTTCCCAGAGGAAACCTTCATGGTAACATACTATTTGGTAAGGAACAAACTTAGCCATCATAAATCTCTTTTTATGGACAGCCAGTGCCAATTAGCAGGTTAAATTAAACTTAAGTGTATTCATCCTCAAATTTCTCAGGTAGAAGTTACCTCAGTTTAGTTTAAAGAATAGTTTACAATACTTAATACAAGGCAAAACTCTGTTTGTCTGTGTCCATGCCTATGTCTGTATCTGTGTCTATCTCATTATATGTGTATTGCATGGACCAGAAACTACCTTATGCATGGTCAAAACCACTACCACCAAAAGTTTAATTTCTATTTCCATTATTGGCTCATGCAGCAAGTTGTTCTAGCACTTTGATTATTACTTTAAATTTAAATTATTATTTTGACTGCAGAGACAAATATATTTTGTCCAAAAGACTATGAACTATGTCCATACATATTTGTGTGGCACTTTCACTTTCTGTGAAATTGTGTTTATGAGATTGTTTCTGGATGTTCTTCTGTTGGCATCATACAAGAAGTGACAAAACTACCAATTGTAAAGAAAACAATAGTTTTCTTTTGAATAGTAAAAGGAAGATAAAAGTTTAAATTTATTCTAAATGTTTTGGATTTGAACAATGTATTTTAATAACTTAGGTTTTCTACATGAAATGTGTAGTGATCTGCTTTCTGATTGAGCTTGGAGTACTTAGAATCTGTTTAAATATTGTATAATCAGGAACACATGGATTTTATTAACTTTGAGTTTTTGCAGAACTGGTGGGGTAATGTAACAAGGATAGCACAGTAAAATTCAGTCTCACTGGAATTAATGGTGATTTGATTCCTGAAAAAATAAACAGCCTCTATTTCTACTTGTATGATCCAGGGAGTTTTGTCACCTGAATATTAAATTTTCTTACTGTTATTACTTGCTTGCCATCTGTTCACACAATACAGGTTTAAGAGGTGAGGGACCATGGTGACATGACTTGGCTGACTTCCAGCCCCCACACCCAGCCACTCCCTCATTCCCCCTCCTCAACAGGAAATAGAAAAAAAAGAAAACAAAATTGTGTGTCAAAATAAAGACAAGGAGATCACTTAGCAGTTACTGTCCTGGGAAAACTGGACATGACTTGAATTAATTTTCTTGGCAATTGAAGCAGAGCTGGATGGTGAGAAGCTAAGAGAGAAATCGTATACACCTCCCTCTTTTCTCCTTCTGCCCAAGTTTGTTGTTGCTCCCTCATTCATTACTTTGCCATCTCATCCCTGGTGCAGGGGAAGGGGGTTTGGTGTTAGTCTAGAACAGGTCCTCTCTGCCTGTTCTTCCTCCTTCTGCTTTGCCCTCCTCCAGTCTGACTCCTTTCCAAGAGCTGTGGTTCCTCCAGATAATGCTTCTAAGTGGGTCCTTCAGTGTCTCTAATGATGGGTCTCTGCTCTTGCATGATTCTCTCTCCATAGGCCATTAGGAAACCTCTACATCAGCACCTGCAGCACCTCTTTCTCTTTCCCCCTCTTTCTCTGACTTAGTGTCCTTATGGTAGTTTCTTCCACTTTCCTCCACACATCCCTTCTCTCTGTGATGTGAAATGTTCTTGTTATTTTCAGAAGTACACTTTCTCAGAGTACCACCATCTGACTGAGGAGCTCAGCTTTGCCATGTGATGGGTCCATTGGAGTGGGCAGGAGCCAGCTGAGTCCGGCATAGGTGCAGTCCTGATCTCCTTAAGGCCCCTGACGCCAGAGCCTGGGCATGGACATCCAGTACAAGGACTGAGCATGTGTTATGAATATTAAAAACCCAACCTCACAAAGTCTCTCTTCTCTTCTTCCCTGTATTCTCCCTCTTTAAAAGGGATAACCTAAATTAGATTTTTACATAGCCAGCCTGCACTGCACAGTACCAGAACTAACAGAAGTAGGGAACAAGTACTGACAGAAAACCATAAGCGAGACAGAATGAGAGTTTAGATCAAAGCCCGCTGAGATAACCAGTAAACCTTGTGGAAGAGTTTAGGTGCCAGGTGTGGCAGAGCCATTGCTAGTTCCATGTGACTCATTGAGTTACCCCATGTCTTTTAACTGCATTAATAAAATGATACTCTGTTTATTTATGATACTGATACTGTGTTTATTTTTCCCATTGATTATTGTTAAGTCCTTGTCAGTCTTTGCTCTGTCCTGTTGAGCTATTGGATGAGGAACCACGTGTAGTTTTATTCATACATAGCAAAGGGCATCATAAGGAATCTGTGAGGCATCAAAAAAGAGAATTCACTGTCTGGATCCTTGGATTTTACTGCACACCAGCCCTAGAGGTAATAGTTATCTGCATAAATACATATGTGTGTTTTTCTATGCCCTGTACCTAAGCTCTCTGACTCCCATGTACTTCAGTTCCCTTCAGTCATTCTCTAATGAGAATTCCGAAACATTACCATCTTGAAAAAAGATATTGTGTGGTTTTAGAATGTTAGGCTGAAATTTTGTATTTTGTATGACATTAGCACATTGTCTTCTCCTCAAGGAGACAATAGATTTTATTTTCATGCCACTTTAATTAAGTCATTAATGTAAAGTTCTATGTTACACTGTAGGTTACAAACAGGAATTTACCAGCAAACTTTTCACAGCCTGCACGAAACAGCCGCACAGCCTTCTCGCAGTCTTAATCATGAGATGATCAAGAAGGTACCTCCACCTTGACTTCTAAATTAAGCAGGAAGATTATGAAACACTGCTATATTGTGATTCTTTTTGATAGGAGTTTCCCTCTTTCAAAGAGGGTCTAATCTTTAACACACTGCTTATCCTCTTTCTACTCTGGAGAAGAGATACCTCATTCATCATGGTTGAGAACAGAATAAAACTCTTTTGTCAAGGTTCCCCTGCAACTGAAGCTGTATATCTGGGAAATATTAATCTCTTCCCTGCCAACTTCTGCATGCCCACAAAGTGCACAAAGGAACATCTCACCAACACTGACTGAGTCTATTTATGGACTCTAAAAGACAGCCTTGAAATAGGTCACACACAGGCTAAATCCTTTGATTGTTACCCTCATAGAGAGAGAAAATTAATTTTATATTGAAGTGTAGTTTAATTTAGTCTAGGAACACAAATACTATTATGCATTAATGAGAATTGCGTCATTACTTTATGACATTTCTTTAAACACAATTAAGGTTTGTGTTTATTTAAGGATTTCCATAAGTTCATGTCTTTGGGTTTATTTTACTTTTACAGACTACATCTATATTCCTTGCTGTGTAAAATTTTGAAAAAGAATTAGACTATGGTTTGAGCGTTTCACTCCAGAATTATGAATATTGTTTTTACAGAGGCACAGATTTGAGATGTTAAATACCAGGCATTCAGGGGAATAAACCAATGAAGTAGGAGTAAAATCAGTTGTCATAATTTCTCTTAAAGCCTACATTATATCCAGAGGGTAGTGGCCAGTGGTTCAGAGTCTTGATGCACATCAGTGACAAGTAGTATGCCTCAGGGGTCTATACTGGGCCCAGTATTAATTAATATCTTCATCAGTGATGTAGACAAAGGGGTTGTGTGCACTCTCAGCATGTTTACAGATGACTCCACGCTGAGTGGTGCAGTTGACACTCCTGAGGGACAGATGCCATCCAGAGGGACTTGAACAAACTCGAGCAGTGGCCCATGGGAATCTCATGAGGTTTAACAAGGCCAAGCTCAGGTGCTGCACCTGGGTCAGGGCTATCCCTGGTGCCAGCCCAGGCTGGGCATGAACAGATCGAGAGCAGCCCTGCCCAGAAGGACTTGGGGGTGCTGTGGCTGAGAGCTGGACATGAGCCAGCCATGGGCACTCCCAGCCCAGAGAGCCAAGTGTGTCCTGGGCTGCACCCAGAGCCCCTGGGCAGCAGGGCAGGGAGGGGATTCTGCCCCTCTGCCCCGCTCTGCTGAGACCCCACCTGCAGAGCTGCCTCCAGCCCTGGGGTCCCAGCACAGGAAGGACATGGAGCTGCTGGAGAGAGTCCAGAGGAGGCACCAAGGTGATCAGAGGAGTGGAGCACCTCTGCTATGAGGAAAGGGTCAGGGACTATTTAGCCTGGAACACTGAAGGCTTCTAAGGGATGTAATTGTGACCTTCCAGAATCTAAAGGGAGCCTCCCAGAAAGATGGAGAGAGACTTTTTACATGTAGTGACAGAACAAGGAGAAATGGCTTCAAACTGACAGAGAGTTGATTTAGGTTTGAGTTTAGGAAGAAATTCTTCACTGTGAGAGTGATGAGGCCCATAAACAGGTTTCCTAGAGATGCTGTGGTATCTGTGGCATTGTTCAAGGCCAGGCTGGATGGAACTCTGAGCATCCTAATCTAATGGAAGAAATCCCTGCCCAACTCAGTGGGATTGGAATGAGACAATCTTTAAGGTCCCTTCCAACCCAGGCCTTTCTCTGATTCTGTGATACTCAGCATGACAAGAGCAAGGAGCATACATGAGTGTTTGCGCACTGTGCTCCCAGATTTTCCATCTGTTAGCAACCACAGCTGCTAGTAAAGGGGATGTCAGAGAATTCGATGGCATTACTGGCAGAGATTGCACAGAGGGCTTTGACTTGTGTTCTTTTATGTGCCTATGGAGGGAAAAAGATGGCTGTGTAGATTGATTCAGATCCCAGAAGAGTGTCTGAAATGAAGATACTCAAGATGAACTGCTTGTCTGGCTGAGAGGAAGAGGTGAATTCTGAATGGTACTTGAAGCCCTTTCTCTCAGTATTATTGTTACACAGAGCATTTATTAACTAAATCTCCATCGTTGTTGTCAAAATTAGCATGCTTGCTCATGCTTCTGAAATTCTCCCTGCCCTCCCTCAGGGAAAGCAGATAGAATTATTTGGTATGTGTAAACAGGGATTAATTTAATCTTCTGCCAAATCCACACATTGCTGTGTAGCTGGTTTGCATAGGATTATGAAAGAAATTTAATTAGATGCAGTCAGACATCTTGCTTTTTGAAGATACATATATTTCTGACTTTTTTAAAGATTAATTCATCATATCTCCTGATTCAAATTTAAAAGATTAAGAAAAAAAATCAAATTTCCATTGCAGTGCATATACAATGGAAAGAAAATTTGCTCAGAATCTACAAAAGGGAGTAGATTTGATGTCATTCATAAAGCCTCAGGCCCTCTGCAAAATAGCCATCTTGCTCAGGGATATGTGGTGAAACAACATTGGTAACTTGGGACATCTCACTTATTTTGATTCTCAGCACTGTTTATCACTAGATTGTGTCAAATTTATTCTACAATGTATGAATGGAGTAATGAAAAAAATGCTTCACATTTCCTGCCAAAACAAAGCAAATGGAAAAAGCAAACATATTCTTCATGTGCTACAAGGAGCTGAAAAACAATTAGGTATCAAATATGATACTCTTTTATAACTTTGACTATTGTAGCTAAGTAATTTCCATCTTAATTTTAAGACACATTTTTTATGAAGAGAAAATAGAAGAGTACAAGTACTGATAGTCCTGATTTACTATTTTCGTAAATTGTAAACCAAACAATGTCATTCCACTTACTTCCAAATAACTAAAGTCCTTCTCAAATCAGACATAAGTATGTTCTCTATGACATCTAAATGGCTGAAAAAGCCAAATATAAAAGGGAAAATAAGCTCCAACTATTGCATTCCAGTCTGGGATTTAGGGGGGAAAAAAGCAGTTGTATTTTAATTGTAGTCATGGGTTTTTATTCTCAAACAATGTGTATGTTATTAGCAAAGGAAACTAAGACAAATATTTTTGAAATTTCTATGAAAATGTTATATTTTGATTCACTATGTGTTGGCAGACCTACAATATTAATGCTGTTTCCAGAAACTTATAAACCAAGAAGCAGATGCTTAGAAAAGCATCAGGTTGTCAGAGTTTGCACAAGAGAACATCGTGGTAATAATTATGTAACAAGGAAATACTCATCTTGCTTATATCCAGACTTTTATTCTAGGATTAGTATTATAACAAGCACGTTATTGATAAAGCTAGTATTGCGTAAGAATGAGACTGATACATGCAAAAAGGAAATTTGACAGAATTAAAAAAGAAAGGGAACTTAGAACTCAGGCCTGACCCTCCTCAAATCAATGAGGGAAAAATTGTCTCAGAATTTTTTGAAAGTGCATAAAAGCTTGCATTCTTTTATTGCTCTGCTGGTAACTAAAACCTCATTACTTTGAACTGAACACAAATAAGGAAACTAATTAAGTACAGATAAATTAAAATTGTGGAAATTTACATTCTGTATTTTTTGTAGGTAGGTTGTGAAATGTAGTGATATTTTAGTGTATTTTAGATTAAAAACATGAAATTAATCTAGTTTGTCAAGAAGTGTTTACTATGATATCACTTAGAAAATTTATTAATAAATGCAGTGCAAGTAATGAAGAATTGTAGAGTGGGTAAAAAACTAGTAAGAAGCAGGTTTAGGCTAGAGTTATATGTGTTTATAAAAGTTTCATTTACATTTTCACAAACAGCAAGTGGAAATATCCTAGTGAATCTTTATGAAGGAGGAAAGAGCTTGAATTTTTCAGAGGACTGGAAGGATATGGAAAGACCTTAAGAAGCCTGTGACAAGTGAGGTAGAAAGTAGATGATATTAAGCAACACAAAACACAAAGTTCTATTCTTTGTGACTAATTAAAAATTATTCCAGAAGCTGGAAGTTCATCAGTTAAAAATATCAGGGAAGAAAGCACAGCTACAATAATTAAATGCAGAATGATTGAAGTGCTGATAAGAAAATGGCAAATGCAATCCTAAGCTGTCTCAGATAAACTATTTCTTGCAAAGACATAGAAGTTTTAAAGCCATTTGTCCTGTTCTGCTGTCAAAGGGGGAGTAAGGAAGGATTATTTTTGATTGATTTCTCCAACAAAAATAAAGCACAAATGTGGCAATGTTATGTCTGAGAACTGTTTATTCATAAAAGAAGATCAAGCGTTCCTACTGAAGGGGTATAGAAAAGGGAGCAAAGGGGGAGAAAGAGAGATGGAGGGAGAAACAGAAGACAGGGACAGCATTACCACAGGGATGCCAGGGTGCTCTGTCAATGCCTGATCGGCAGACAGAACATGTGTGCTGCAAGCTGCAATGAGCGTGCGTGTCTCCTGTGGCAGGTTGAGCATAATTTCCAAACAGCAGCAGGCTACATGAGTATTCCATTGCTGGAGAACAGGCTGCTGTGGCTACGGGTGCACTGGTGGAGCAGCTTGCAGCAATGACCTGCCTTGGGCAAGTGGCAAAGCAGGGCCAGACAGGTGTGGACAAGGAAGCAGCACCGAAGGGAGAAAAAGGCAAGGGGGGCCAAGCTGAACCTCCGGGCAAGCCCCCTCTCCCACCATGAAACCCAGAGAAAAATGGCCCTGGTTATATTGCAGTTAACTGCTTTTATGTGCTAAGGCTTCTCCCATAGCCCGATTTCTCAGGCGTTTTTTCCAGGGCATCCGGGCTTCTGCCTAACTGTCAAGAGGGGGTCGCTTCCAGCCCAGTTGTGGAAGATTTCTCTCCCCTGATTGGCTGTCCAGAGAAGTCTCCCAAGAACAGGGCTCTCCCTACGTGTACAGTCCCTAGAGTAATTTTTCACCCCATGTGTAATACATGTTGAAATATACATAAAAATCAAATTGGGCCATCTCACCATTCTACAAAGTACCAAGGAGTCATAATTCTATATACTATACACATGAAAAATGAATTCAATCCCACTTGATGAGGGGAAAAGGAGTCTACTGGAAAGTAAAGGAGGACAGCTTGTTTAGATTAGCCAAACAAAGGCGAAGAAGGGACGTGACAGATATTTAGGAATGCAGTGGGAGGGATAAATAAGCAATGAACAAATTGAGATGGGCATTTGTGATCCTCAGGGGAACGAGATTCTGAAGTGATCTTTCAGTCAAAGCAGTGTGAATGAAACACAAAACTTCTTTAAAAGGTAATAATTATATTAAAATATAGATTGTGATTTCTTGTGATGTCAAAGAACTTAATCTTATGACCTAGGAAGTGTCCTCCAGATAGTGTTTGTGCACTGAGTAATCATGTTAGAGAATAGGTAACTCCTCTCAGACATTAGCATGAATGTCAAGGGATACATGGAAATTTTCAATAGCATATTCACAGTCTATGTGTTACTAAATCAAGCACACAAGTTTAAAGACAAGAACATTAAAATAAATAGCTGTAATCTAAAAATACTGCTTTAAGTTTTATTTGAATACTATACCTAGTATATAAAGTTTGTGATAAATAAATAGATTCAGAATAAAAGAAAAAAAAATACATCTTCCTTTCCTACTGATCCTGAAGCTTCCATGCCAAAATAAATAAAATGAGAGACTACTCTGACATCTGAATGTTTTTCATGACAATGAAGGTAACAGCTCTTCTCTCTATAAAAACTCAACTCACATTGTAAACAAAATAGATTTCAGCACACAGAAGGACTAGATTACTGTCCTGTTGCTCGTCTTCATGCTAATCTGGATAATGGTTTTGAGATCTTTTGATTATCTTTTTTTCCCCATGTATGCTTATATGTGCTGAATATACCTCTCAAGCTCAAGAAGAGTCTACTGGGAAAATCTGGAATGTCTGTAGGGTATAGAGACAGAACACACATCTGTCAGTGGAGGCTTTTTCAGCTTTGAGGATTGCTTATTGCATATAAAAAAATCTCCCTCTGCCTGGAAGAGCTTTTCTCCCTGGCTGACAGTTGCTATCCAAGAGAAGACAACTTTTAACATGGATTTATCTCACCCAGTCATTCAGCAAATCAAGGGTTTACGTACACCAAGCACAGGCCTACCATAAGATACACTGAAATAACTAAGATTCTTTCAGACAACAATTAGCTTCGAAAAATGCTTAAGCCATTGAAATTTAAGGCAGCCTAAATTTCAGTTTCATATTTTCAAAGTATCTGCATTGAGTCTTTGAATGGCATTTTAGCCTCCAGATCTATGTATTTTGCGGTCTCAGGTGGCATACAGCCCAAATACTACCTGATTTCTTCTAATGAATGAAGATCTTTTTTCCACTATATTAATCTTTAAGTGGATGCAATCTCTCTCATTTGTAATTCTATACTACCCTGTGTCTTTTTCATTGCAGTGCTTATTTTAGTACCTCAGGCATACGAACTTGGTTTCTTATCCCCCATGCCAACAAGAACTGACATTATATGCCTCTGGTCTGTTATGGACTATTTTTGCCTCCCCCATTTCCTTTGTAGTCTTATTTCTTCAGTATAAATTAAGCTTTGATTTAATATCAAGAGTGATTATTCTGTTTATCTTCTACTGGTTCTGTCTCCGTGTGCACCACAAAAATGGCAGAGGAACTGTGCTTAATACTTCTTAATTGTCTTTGGTGCAAAGTAAACATAAACTTACAATACTATGGGAATGAGAAGCTATCACTTAAAGATATGTCATATTTTTTTTCAAAGATTATTTTATTTTTGCTCTGGTTTTCAGTACCAGAGTATGCACAAGACTTTAGTTTCATACCTCAGATCAGCCATCCCTTCATATTTGCCCTTAATTTTATCTGTGGGGTTTTTTTGGTTTTTGGGGGTTCTTTAATCTGAAAAAGTTGCTACAGCAATATTGGGAAAGTTAAGACTGAATTATATGAAAATAAGAAAAAAAACATAACTTTTCTTTATTTCTTTCAGCAAAAGTGTGACATTATGCATAAAAAATGAAGCATTTGTTCTCTTCCACAGAAAAGAGTTTTTGCTACTGGTCTACAATTATTGTAAGTATCTCATGTTACATGCAGTTTTGCAAAATCAGGTGGAAGTCTGCAATTCTATAATTTGATGTATTTCTCTTTTGGGGGTGGGAGTATGTCTATTGTATTGTCATCCAGGGTATATGTGTTTAGTGTAATAGCCTCATATTACACAGAGATTGTCTTTTCAGTTGCAGTGTGGGTAGGTGACATACGGAGGGAATGAAGAAGTTTGTTGAAATGAACAGGAATTTAAGAAATTTACCTCTTAATCAAGATATTACTCAGATTTCTTCAGCTACAGTAATTATAGTGGATATTGATGTATGAAAATGAATAGTTCGGCCCACTTTATACCAATTAGGCATTTTTCTAAATCTAATTTATTTTGACTTCATCAAATATATTAATTGTGCAAAATATGGAAAATATCTTATATTCTTTTGGTTTTCCCCCGTAGGCTTAGATGGTACACTAAAAATGTCAGCAGACTGTGGAGAGCTTTGTGGACAGCTGGCTAGCTGAGAAAGGGCATGTAGACATGATACCGCTGATTAAGAGAGAAGAAAGCAAGTCTAGGAGTCAGCAGTCAGTGTCCAATCACTGATGCGACCTTGCTGCAACATGAGGATGGGGGAGAGGATCTTTTGCCAGAAATATGGAGATAGCTTCAGCAGAATAACCACAAGAATGTAAAAGTAATAACAAAATAACTATAAGAAAATAGAAGTAGGCGTGGTTGCCCAATGAGTAATTAACCAATAATGAGCTCAGCTTTGCAATACGTATAAGCTTCATTAACACCAATATAAATGTGTTTGAACTATCAATAAACTTCGGGATTTTCTGTTCACTCATATTGAGTGCTGTTCTTCCTCCGCCGACCCAACTGCAGACCTCCTGGAGGCAGCAGGTGAAACTCATTTCTATTTTAAAACTATATTAATTCTGAGTGAAATCAAACTCATTCTCATATATATTAAGGCAAGCAAGTCCTTGGGAAAAATTGCAGATTTTTAATAAGTGCATTTTCAGTGGTTCCATTCACTCTGACAAACTCATAAATCTGTTGCTGTCTTTCATTCATTATGGATTTATCAGTTCACATGAGTAGATGTGACAGCTGAATACTGCTGAAATCCATACAGCAATATCTCTGTTACCATGATAAATGCAACCTGGTCTCAAAGATGAGCTGCCTGGTTTGTTGCAGCTTTTGGACTGTGGTTTTGTTTTGCTTTGTTTAAAGCAAGACTTAGACTATAGGAGACAGGGGAAATAAAAGCCATGGTTAAAAGAATGTTTTGGTCTCTAGCTCCTGTAGTCTTTGAGAATACAGTCAATGAAAACCACAATTTCCTCTTGACATTATCCCCACATTTTCTTTCAGTTAGCACTTAAGAGAGACACAAAAATATAATTTGGTTTAAAACATTATTCACCATAGATATAGGAAAGAAGATAAATATTATTAACTTCTACTATTTAGATAAAAGTTCTATCCATGTTCAATAGCATCTCTAGAACTCACCATATCAGAAACACATGGGCTTTTTTTTGTAGTGATGATCACATAACTATCATTTTATGTATACTGTTAAACTACCATGTTGTATGATGGAATGACCTAAGCAATTTTTTGAGTAAATACAGCATTCAGTACTCACAGTCTCTATGGGATAATTAAAAATTCTTAAAAATCTGGAAGGTGCCTTGCTGTTTATTGGTTTGAACTGTAAATTGTGAGAATGCTTTTGATAAATTACTCAGGCACACAGCAAGGAAAAAAGTGCCAAAATATGATAATGAAGCTGTAATCAGACTAATAAGGACAACATTGGAGGTTGACAATTTTGTATTGAGAAAATTCTTTGGAAGTGAAATTTTGAGCAAGTAGAGAAAGATTAGTGAACTTATTTGAATGTTACAAATTTTATGACAGTATATAAATAATCACTTTTTTCAATAGTACTAATTTGTGCCTATTTTTTCTTACTACCACTAATGTAGCTCAGTTATTTAAATTCTGAGTAACAGTTTTCCTCCTCAATTCTAATGACACCCTTTATAATCCTCTTTTTAATGCAGTGTCTGAACTTTAGAAAGGTTGCTTGCAGCCAAATGGCAGTCTATTTGAACCCTCTTGTTTAATCAATTTGGCTGAATAAAATGCTTGTGGACCAGTAAGATTGCCAAATCTTTGGCTTCTGTTTCCTGATTATTATCTTTAAAAAGGGAATAAAGTAAATCTAATAAGTAAAGCTCTTTTGACGCATTCTCCCACTAATATGAGGGCAAACCAAAGTCTTGTTATTAAATTTATGGGGGAGAAGAAATCTATTAGGCATCTACTACTTCAGTAGAAAAGTTAACCTAAAAACAGTTTTATAGATAACATAACCTTTTAGCAAAGACATTGGTTGCAAGCTGATGCTGACTTGATAACACTTCAGGATTTACCTAGATAAAAAATTTATGTCCACTTCCAGTTTAAACTTCTTTTTTTCCTTAGCAGGGAGAGTTCAACAAACCACAGAGATTTATCCTGGTATGAAATCACATTGGAAAACTCTCTTCTGCACCAATATTTTCATTGCTATTATAGCACTTACACAATAGGTACTTTGAAATGGACAAGAGCTCTAATACAAAAGTGAATAGAAAAGACCGTTTTATTTTTCTATAGTTTACTTTGGTGATGCAGGGCCACATCATTGTGGAAAGTTTTTCTGTCCACTTTGTGCAGTTCACATTAAGGTAGTTTTCAAACCTTAGTCTAGCATTTGCTCTTTCCTATATTGCATAGAAGGCACTAGATTTTCTCCTATGTATAACTCCTCCAGGCAACACTGAAAGCTTATTCCTATCACAGAAAAATTGTGCTCTGGTTTTTTTGTATCAGTTTGGAGGATGTGGAGAAAATATATTTTTTTTCTACAAGACTATTTTTGGCTAAAACAATCACTCACCTCTCACTTCACTTGAATATTCTCTCTGTAAGCACCTAATGGATCACATGGGGTTTTTCCTCTTTGCTGCTCATGGGGTGGATAAGAGGAAGCTTTCCCACAGCTGCATTTATGGGCTATGTCAACTTACGGGGAACTATTTTTTAATGGGAAGACAGTCTCCTTGAAAATGAGAACTGACTCTTTTGAGGCATACAGAAGAAAACAGAAATCATCCAAGCAACAACTGTGCAATAATCACTGGCTAGAATAAAAAGAAATGCTCCTGAAAAATAAAAACACACTCTTCAATTCCTTCACTACCTGAATCATAATGCCTGAATAATACAATCCGTGCTTATAGGTTTAGTTGTGCTCTTGATGCAGAGCTAAGGGAGAAAACCTTGGCAGTGTGGGAGCTCTTGATTGAGCAAGACCTTATGCAATGTCCTAGCTCTGTCTTGGTGTACTCAGACAACAGAGCACTCATGAAGCTTTACTATTTTGAGCAAGGTCTAAATCCCCTCAAATGGCAAAATATTTGGTGTGGGACAACAGAAACATCTACTACAGCTTAAGAAACATCAACATGAATATTTGTTGTCAACAACAAGTGCCTGTGAGCAGCCACATAAACAGAGAGCTGTGAGGATGTCCTCATTCTACTGATTGAGTAAACGGGAGGGGTGGTGGTGGAAATAAGAGGCTATAGATGCAAATGGCTTTTGCCTGTCAACATAATTACACTCATCGTTTCTCAGGTTTTACATGATGAGCCAGCCCAATGGCTAGGTCTGAACTAATTTGTTTTGCAGCTGAAGTCCAAACAAGATTCTCTACAGAAGGATTTTATTCATGAGCCTTACTGGACAAAGATATGAAAGAGAGAGGATGTTTGTCCTGACCATTGATCTGTAAGGGAGTTTTGCAGCTACTTTGGTTAACATATATGTTGGTTGCAGATATCCCAGGAGGCTTTTTGCAAATCCAGATCTCAGCTGCCATTTGTTCTTTACTGCACATTGCTACATAAATTGTAGCCATGTCCAAGATTGAACCACATACCTGCACTGTCTCTTTGAAAAGCAAGTCACTTGCCATTTGGAAGCTCAGTTTTCAGGCACTGCTTTGCTTTAAACGTCTTTTTTATTCCAGTCTTATGCAAGTCACTGATCATAAATGTCCTTGCTTGTGACAGAATGACATGGTGTGAAAAAGATAAAACAGCGAGTTTGAAGGAAGTATTGGCTAATTAAACAAAAGTAAATTCATAAACCTTAAAACCACCTATTTAATTTCCATAATAATCTCACAAATTCTTACAGAAATATTAAAAATTTGGGTTCAGACTTGTTACATGGGGTCATTGGTTGGCGACAGGGATGACACAAACTTTCAGAAATCCATGTGACAACAGTGAGGGTTTATTTTGGAGGCCTGCTTATATAAGGGGTTTGAAACTCTAGGGTTTAAACAGCTGATTGTTTGGGATTTCTCTTCATCCAGATCTCTGGCCAGTGGTGCTTCTGCATCTAGGCTTGAACAGGGTTGGCTGAGGTAGGTTGGATTCAAACCCCTGTAGGTTTGAATCCAACCTATCCAGGGACTTGTTACTGTGGCACAGATTTCCATAGCACCTTGTGTCATGTAGTTAAAACAAAGATGAAGAATGTTTCAGTGTAAGCTGAAGGAGTTGACAGTGCTTCATGTATACTTTGCACTTGCTTTGCTTAGGTTCACAAACGTAGTCTTACACTTGTGTAAGCTGTCAAGTAGCAGGCAGTGAGTTTTCTAAAATTTTAAATGTGTTTCTTGTATGTTCTTCAGATAACCTAAATGTGATATGTGATTAGATTAGTTCAGTAAAAATTTCAGAGTGTATTAGTTATCCATGGGAATAATAAATCTGTGTATGAAAAAAATCTGTCAGGGAAAAAAAATTATCCATGAAGACAAATATCTAGGTTTCATTTAAAGACAATGTCATGGTTTAAGCACTGCCAATAATCATGTCCCACACAACAACTTGCTCACACCCCTCAGATGGGGAAGAGAGTTGTAAGCGTAAAAGTGAGAAAATTTATTGGTTGAGATAAAGACAGTTTAATAAGGGAAGCAAAAGCCATTCATTCATAATCAAGCCAAAACAAAGAATTCACTAATCTCTCACTCATGGGCAGGCATATCTCCATAAGAGGACGGGCTCCATCACAGGTAACGGTGACTTGCTACAAATGCCATCACTCTGAATGACTTATTACAGATGCCATCAATCTGAATGACTTGGTACAAATGCCATCACTCTTCGTTCTTCTTCCCCTCAGCTTTATGTATTGAGCATGACACCACATGGTCTCAGATATGCTTGTTGTCAGCTGGGGTCAGCTGTCCTGGCTGCATTCCCTCTCATCTCCTTGCATACTCCCAGCATACTAAGTGGTGTAGTGGAGGGAGGAAGAGAAAAGGCCTTGATGCTGTTTGAGAACAGCTCAGAAGAAATTTTTAAAAATCCCTGAATTATCAGTACTGTTATCAGTACAAATCAGAAATATATCCTCATTTAGCTGCTAGAAAATTAACGCTACCCCAGTCAAAACCAGAACAGACCATTATGTTTTTGAAAACATTATACCCTGCAGACATTTTTGACTCTAATAGATGTAACTGAGAAAATGTAGAAGGTTTTTTTCTTATCAAAGTATCTCAGTTATCATTTTTTATTATTATACTGTGGGGTTTTTTTTTAATTTTAAGCCCTTAATTTTTAGATGGTTAACAGCTTGGTGTACTATACAGAGTCAATGCCTCACATCTTGTTTTGAAAAGCTTACGAAGGAGAGATGAAGGAACTAGTACATTTACTAGTACATTTTTCAGGACTTAAAATTAAGTTTTATTCCTTGTCTGAAACTTCAAAATCGTATCAGGTTCCGTCCTGCTTCAGTTTCCTGAGATATTTGTGTCTCCTTTCCTGATAAACTCATGGAAATGGATACTTTTCTGCTGTTGCTTGTATCTTCTAAAAGTTGTACTGGTTTTGGTTTGTCAATATGAAATTTCCCAGCCAATGCACCAATTAAATGCGGTGGGTTCAGTGCTGGCCAAGGCTCATGTAACCTCTAAAATTATTTACTCATTTCCCGCTGTGAGATAGGATTAGGATGAAGGCAAAGCAGGCTCAAAACTTTAAAAGGGTATAAAGAAAACTTTATTAACAGGATTAAAAGGAATAATAATAGGAATCAGAATAAAACCTTTAGAACACTTCTCCTCCGCCTACAACTTTTTCTTTCCCACTAACATAGAGAAACAATTCAGTCAGATTATCACTTCTAGAATAGGCTTTCTTCAGTTCTCTTAGGGAGACAACTCCCTCTTTTTAATGCTATGGAGACTTTTCCACAAGAAAACAGTTCTCTCATGGCTTTTAATTTCCACGAACAGCAGCCACCCGGGTATCTGCAATCGTGGAGTCCCTCCCATCTTTCACAGCTTTCCCACAGCTGCGTTTATGGGCTGTGACAACATATGGGGTACTATTTTAAGGATATGCTGTTCAAGATCAAACATTATCTGCCTCTGAGATAATCTTCATCTCTGGGAAGAGAGGCCTTCTTCTTTCCCTGGGGCCAAAGGGTCTTCATCACTCTTCTCTTTCTCTGTTCAAACTTCTCATGGAATCACAGCTACTTCAACATCATCTTGCTTTAGCAAAAATGCCTTTACTCATATATACCATT
The DNA here is from genome assembly GCF_051311805.1 of Agelaius phoeniceus. Classification (NCBI taxonomy): domain Eukaryota; kingdom Metazoa; phylum Chordata; class Aves; order Passeriformes; family Icteridae; genus Agelaius; species Agelaius phoeniceus. The sequence continues at coordinate 18,871,635 of NC_135303.1, forward strand.
TGAATGCTTCATCTCGCCATACTTTTCATTGAGGTACAGGGTAAAAGAGTATGATCTGATCTGATGCATCTGATGCATCTCATCTGATGCATCAATTACATTCTTCTCCATTGCCTTACAAGGGGATTTTCAGCCCAAACCTAAGGCATCCTCTCATTCTTCTTCCCATCTGGAATTTTGACTTCTTAGTTACTGACCTCAGTGTCTCATGTTGTGTTCTCTTTCTTTTATTTCACTCAAGAGAGGAGCAATGCTTTGCAAGTTTCATCTGTGTAGTGAAAGAATTAAATCTCGCCCAGGCCTGTGGGTGATGATGCTGGGCGATCTCTGCCAGGCTGCAGCTAGAGCACTATAGTGATGTATTTCAGGCCATGGGGGTCTGTATCAGGATTAGCCGCATGACTGGTCTCCGGCCCCTGCTGCGTTCAACTCCAGCTGCAGGGCTGGATTTCTCCGCACAGGCTGCCGGGCCGCCTCTGCCCTCAGCCGCATGATGTCATGCTGCGGCCGCGCTGGGGCGTGGAGGTGCTAAGATCTCAGCTGCAACACGCCGTGGGCCGACCAGGCCGTGCTGGGGGGAGGGAACCTGGCGGCAAGACGTTAGCAGCCATGGCCTGGCCCTGTCCGGCCGGGGCAGGGCCCGGCAGGCTCCCCGGAGAGGGGCCCGGTCCTGCGGCACAGCCCGCTCGGCCCGACCAAGACAGGGGGCCTGGCCAGTCTCGTTACCTGCTCTCGGGCCAGAAGAAAAAGAGGGTTTGTTAGTTTGTAACATGAGGGTTCGCAAAGGCATGTTCAGCTTTCTAGTGGTTTAACAAAGTGTCAATATTCAAAACTAGTCACTGATTGGTTTTGTCAGTCAGGGACGAAACTGCTAGCGGCTTCTGTTAGAAAATCTCTTCAGTGACTGGCTTCTTCCCTCCTCACCAAATATCAATTAATGCAAAACCAGTACAAAAGGTTTTTGAGCTGTAATGCAAGTGTAAAGTCTTTGAAACTACATCCTTTGCAAGGCTGAGCAATGCAATTCTTTGTTTTAAAGCACCAGAATTCAGACTAAAAACTACAGTTTTTCATCAAGCTGCCTACTCAAGAAAAAAAAGGATTCCTAGAAAGGGAAGTATAATTTCTTGTATTATCAGAGAGGCACTGCCCAAAATTACCTTAGGGAACACTACAGCTGTGCCCAAACCTTTTCCACTCTCTGAAAATTGGACATTCATCTCTGGGCTGTTGTAGAAATGTTTGTCCTATCTCCTGAGCAAAAAAAAAAAAAAAAGTCTTTATTTTAAAAAAGAAAAATTAATATAACCAACATCCTATTTATCCTATTTTCAAAGAAGCAGTGTGTACAGCAGCCTAATTAAAATGGAAGAAACTTAATATAAAGTATTTAATCTAAAGAAGGATTTAGGTCTATCTTTTAAGAGACAGTATCAGGCCAAACTCTCCACTCCTTTTTGAGCAGGAGAGTCCTGCATGCATAACCAGAATATGATGCAGTGTGCTTGTTTTAATAGCAACAGGGAATTAAACTCCAAATAAGCTACTTTTTTTCCCCTGCCCCTTCTGGTAAGGAAGGGACAAAAAAGGAGAGACTATGTGTTGAAATAGCAATTTACTAAAAAGTACAAAACAATGGAAAACATACATACCAACAGTAATGTTAAGAAGAAAAGTATACAACAAAGTGAAGGGGTTTTTACCCACCAAAAGGAATGAGCAACTTTAACTCACTGTGTGCTAATCTGAATTTGTAGCTCTATATACATCACTGTGATCTTTGAAATAGATGTAACCTCAAGAATTAGTAAACATTGTAGAGGGAATTTTGTACTGGCTTTTCCACAATCGCAACAGCAGCAGTAAGATGTGTTTTCCCTTAAAGTTTCTAGTAGCCTTTCAGATATTACAGTTAATGGAGAAACATAGGTTTAATTCCTTCCTGCCAAAGGAATGACTCAAAGTTAGGTTTTAATTTCCTGTTTTCTTCGTGGCATTGAATAAAAAATGAGCAGTGTCAGTAAGATCTCTGCCATCATTATATCTTTTGAACAATTTTCTAACTTCTAGGCCTAAATTCTGGACTTAGGGGTCAGCTGGTAATTAAAGCCCATATGATGGAATTTCAAGGGAATCCCATTTCTATAAACTATTCTACAAATATTTCTGTAAACATTTCCATAAACCATTCCCATTCAAGGGAATAGTTTATGTTCTGAAACATTATAAATGCCTGTATTTGGATTCCATTCTGTGGCATAAGTAATTAAAAATTTGGTCCAGCTTGGCCTAATTTATTAAGGCTAAGTCCTTTCTTCAATTTAGTGGTAATCCTCCTATAATTTCAGCAAGGATTGTCAAAAACTACTGCACTGTCTAGTTCACCTTAAAATTATTCCTTGGTAAAAATTAGTCAAAAGGGAAAATAAGTAAGAAGAAATCCAATAATAGGTCCAATATTTCTTTTTAGGTGAAAGAAGGTAGCACAGACTTGCAAAATATTGTTCAGGTCAACTTTAAACATAATGTGTAACATGGAAACTACTCAACTGAATCTTAAAAAGGACCATCACAGTTGAACTAGTTTTTTTGACACTTATTCACAAATTCACTAATTCTGCATCTTCTTTGTCATGACCCATGTGGGTATTACTTTAAAAGAATGTAATTGTAAGCTTTATTCTGAGAACTTAGCCTATATTTGCAATAAAATCTTATCCAAAAAAATTATATGAACACTCTCTTTTCTAATGAGAAGAAAATACTGAGGCTGTGAAAAAGCTGAATGAAAAAAAAAAGCCAGAAAAAAAAAGTTTATGGTATCTTTCTTAATTCTTTCTAAAGGACTGCCTTTTGTCTGACAAAATTAAACAAGATTTATATGCTACTGTAGCAAGGGTTGCCTTGTTTGGCAGTAATGTTAAACTCTCTCACAAATCATTATTGATTTAAAATTATTCTGACTGGTTTCGGGTAGTTGGAAAAAGCTGCAAGTGGAATAAATCTCTATGTCATCCTTATTTCTTCGTCCAGCATTGCCCTCATTTTGGAACCATCATGCATAGCTTGTGTTGACAGACTTTGCTTTAAAATATTAGTCTAGGATTCATGTGAAGGAGAACTAATGCCTTGTTGCATGAAAATTTCATGGTGTTTGCTAGGAAGATCAGGGGGCAGTCAGACAATAATGTCCAAGCAGAAAAACTGTATCTGCAATCCATCTGAGGGTGAGGGTACCTGGGCTGCAGATATCCCTATTTTGGAACCTCAGTGATTTTTGACAAGCTGTCAAAAAATTCTGAGTTATATAACAACAATATATAATTGAGAATTTAAAGTGTTTCTGTGTCATGTTTAGAGACCTTTATCTTCTTATAAATGAAGTATTATGATTACTATAGGGATTAACAAATCTTTTCCTTGCTGGATCAGAACTGCTGTAAACGTTAAAAGTGCATGTTAAATAAAAATTTATATCTCTTCTTTCTTTACAAATATTATCCAAACTCCCAATAGTTTTACAACTCTTTGTAGGCTTGTAACCTCTCTGGAAGGGATTGTAAAAGATACACTGCAACTTATAGATCACATTCAATCAAGAGCCACAGAGAAGAGCTTTTATTCATAGACTGTGTTCCTGTCTTCCCGCTCAGATTGGAGAACATATAGATTGGACTGTTGTGCTTAAAATAAACCACTACTTCATTTAACAAGATGGCAACACAGATTCACTAGCTTGATAGGGGTCTCCATCTGCAGGAAAGCTATAAAAAGTACAAGATAAGTTGGTTTGTTGGTGGTTTTGTTTGTTTGTTTGGGGTTTTTCCCATTTTTAAACACAGATGTGGCAAGTAGTGAATCTTCTGCAGTTTGCTGGCATAGATTTGGGTTAAAATGAACTGTTCTGTGGAGTCTGCTGAGAATAAATGTCTAACTGTCTAACTGCTCTGGCTGTTGTCTAAATATGCAGAGCACATTCTCCCTACTGCTTTGCACTGAATAAACTCATATGCTTCTGTCCAGGGAAGGACTCCTTAAAAGACAGAAACCACCACTATGTAACACTAGACTCAGGCAGCAGCTGAGCAGGCATTTTCATGCTGCTTACTTTGAAAGTTTAGGTACCATTGTTTTAGATCCATAAAACCTCTCAGTAAAGAAATGCTTCCAAATGTAAGACTTCACCTCTCCTGATGCAGCTCTGAGCCATTCCTACATGTCTTGTCACTGGATCCCAGGGAAAAGGGTTCAGCATTTCCCTCTCCATTTCTTAAGATGCAGAAAGCAATGAGGACATCTCTCAACCTACTTTTCTCAGAATTAGACAGAGAGTTCTCCATTGCTCCTCACAGCACATGCTTTTTAACATTTACACAAAATAATAATGCAGAGACAAAGAACAAATTAACTGGTAGCTCTCCATTTCACATCCTCAGAACTCAATAATGTACAGACACTGAATGCATGGGAAAATTGAAGTAATACACAGAAATAATCAAATAATACCCAATAATTTCTCTATCTAACTATACACAAAGCAAAAAAATGTTCAATTTGTACATTTATGGAACTAGCCTATAACAGAAGATTATGTTGGATAGTGTCTTTCTGGGCTTGGATTGAGGGAATATCATTATAATTTCAGATATCAAGTTGACATAAATAGTTCCTGGCACTATTTATGTCCTGGCACATAATAGACAAATGTAAGAAAATTAGGTCCTGATTTTCTGTAGCTATTCTTGAAGCTATTTTCTTTTTTGTTAGGAGTTACATTGTGGTGGTGCATATCCTGCATATCTGCCCTCCTTGGGCTGCACTGAAATCTGAGAAATGCCTGTTTAGGCCTGAGTCTTGATGAACAGCTCCTGGGCTGAGCTCCTCTTGATCTTATAAAAAACGCTGACTGCTGACACAAATTTATGCTGGCTAAAAAGCTCACAATTTTTAATGCACACTGATTCACAACATGCACAAAATTATGAATTCTGTGAAAAACAGTTAATGGGTTTGTGAGGAACCAATTTAGTTTTGGTTTGTCTCCACACTGGTTGTCAGAGGCATGTGGAGGAGGGGTGCAGATGTGCTTCTTGCAGGAAGGAACTAGAAGAATCTTTGTCTCTCTGGAAGACTTTGCCTCACAAGGGATAGGCAGTCAGCAGGAGAAACTGTACCCTCCAGAGACATTCTCCAATCAGATGGCAAAAAGTCTCCACCAATGGACTGCAGTGGAAGGTTGGACTGGGCCAATGATCTCGGGTCAGCAGTGGACTTTGGGAGGAGCCAGGGGGCATAAAAAGAACTGCATCACAAACTCCACACCTTTTGAATCTTGTGCTTTTTGGGTCCAGGCTGCTGAGACTCCTCAGTGCTGTGGCTGCTGTGGCTCTCTCACTCCTTTGATGTAGCCTCAGCCCATTTTTAGCCCCTTTTGCACCAACCTGTCTTTTGGCTCTCCTGCCCTCACACCTCTCCTGCCCCCCCTTTATCCCTGACCATCACCCTGTTGCTTCACCCCCCACATCCCTGCCTGAGCTACCTCTGTTCATCCCTCCTGCTCCAGTCCAGCCTGTTCCTGCTATCCTCACCACCACCCTGTCCAGGGTTCTGGACTTCCTGTCCAAGCACCCACTCAAAGTGTGTGCTGTTGCCCAGTGCTGCAGGAGCAGCTTTCCAGAGCTATCTTTCCAGAGCTAGGCAGCCCATTCACCCTCCACCATGTGGACGCCGATGGCACTCCCTGATCCACTGGTGGTAATGCCTGATTTTTCTCTGTCTCCCCCCTCTGTCTCTCCCCCTCCCTCTGTCTCGCGGGTGCTGCCCATTCCTTTACCATTTCCCGTTCTCCTGCTCTGTGTTTTCTGGCCGTCTTTCATAGGGTAACTGCTTTTTATTTCATTTTTTTTTGTTACCAGTAAATGGTTCTCAGATACAATGCTTGTCTCGGTTGACTTAATTTCACTCCAGATCATCTATTTTTAAAAGAACTCCTTGCAGTTCCTCAGTGGAATGCAACAGGGTTAAAAGAAATAATCCCAACCACAGAAATCATTTTCCCAATAAATATTAGAGCATATGTTAGAGCAGATTATTTTCTCTGTGATAATTTGAAATGTTTTCATCTTGCTTTTTGCAAAGGTTGCTTGTCATCTTTTTGATAGATATTTCTTCAGTAATAATTTTCCTTTTAATTTTTTTAAATTTAGTTTTTCTTCCCAAAGTATTATTAAAAAGGATGAAATCTTATTGCATGTTCCAGTCAAGAAACATTGGCAGATTTTGTAACTAAAATAGTTATCTATTTATAGGTGTTTTAAGAAACAATGAGCAGCAAATAACAATAAAGACAGTTTAGCCTCCAGCTGATTGTTTGGCTGATGTCAATTCTATTTGACACAAATGAGGAATGATGCAAGTGGAATTGATCAGTGAACAGATAATAGTCTCCAACAGAAGGTTAAATGTTGAGGCACTGTAAGTGAAGTTATATCAAAAAGTGCTTAGGTGAAGATTAGACATTTCTTTTCAAAGCAGGGAACCATTTTCCAGTCACAAAGTTTAATTCCACTGTCACTGTTGCTACTATATCAGGGACTACTATAAAATCAATACATAAATCAAAGTGGCTCTGGATCAAAGGAAGAGCTATATGCACCAAAGTCCTGTGTTTTAGTTGTCTCAGGCTACAGGAGTCTTCCCCATGCTATGCATTCTGGAGCCAGTTAGTTAGAAGTATTAGATGTGAGAAAACAAAAATACTAGGGTGAATTTATAAGCAATATAAATCAAAATTTTGGTAACATTTCTTGGATTAAATCTGAAATTTTTCATAGGAGGAGAAAAGTGTATACTTCTACATTTGTAAGAGCTAAATCCAAGAGTATATAATCAAATAACTACAAAAGACTCAATAGAAGCAGCCCAAACTGTTGGAACATATTTGTTGAGGCATTGAAGACATTGGCACAGATTCACTTGAAAGTTTTAAGTTGGGAAGGGAATTAGAGTCTTAAGCGAATTAATATATTTATGTTAGATAAAGATAATTTTAGTTGTGAGTGAGTTAATTTATGGACACTGGAATTTTGATTGTCTCAATGACATGAAGTCATTAAGAGGTTTTTTTCAGTCATTAACATAAGAAATACATTTTCTTCCCACTTGTTCTTTTACTGCTTGTCCTATTAATTGTTCTTCTGTCTTCTCATCCCATCCATGGTGACCTTAACTGGTGACAGCTTCAGGAAGAAAACACGATATCTGAGGCATAAGCATGGCCCTGCAGTGAGGGCTTTTTCTCTGGTTGAATGGTGCTACCTCTCTGTGTCTTTCCTCATGGTGTTTGGATAAGCACAGACGTTTTTGTTCAGAGAGCTGGGTTTCTTTTCAGAAGACATGCACTGTTTAACATTATCTAAAAATCCAGTTGTTGTGTGAGGATGTAGAACCAGTTTGCTGCCACTCAATGTTGGTATAGTTGACTGGAGGTCTCTCAGCCAAATGATGGTGAGGTGCTGGAGCATGGGAGGAGACTCATTCTAAACTGAATGTAACCAGGTTGAACATTTCTTCCACAATGACAGGATTTTCAGAACAGGGTTACAATAGCATCCATAGGATTGCTGGGATCTTTTACTGTTTTTAGAATAAGCAAAGCTAATACCACATATTAATTTCACTGTTCAGAGCTGAAGGGATTTAGCCTTGAATACTTTTCAAAAACTAGCAAAATTCAAGTTAATTCAGACACTGTGACGTAGCATTGAAGGGTCTTGTAAAAGTGAGTGTTAGCACTGTGTGATAGCCAAGTGACAATGGCTAAGGAAGTCTGGCTTCTATTCTCATCTGTGCTGCTGACGTGCTTTGCCATTTTACCTTTCTGACTTGAGTGTCAAAATAGAGATTATAATTGATGTATTGATATCTTCAGGCTTTATACAATTGAAAATATCACTCTGGTCAAAGATAAAGTAAATTGTACTTGTTATTAAAATTCAATAGTGTATTTTCAATACTGCCTCCTTACTACTGTTTTGTGTTCTGAAAAACACCAGTCAATAGTTTTGGTTTTTTTATTTAATCAATCCATTTATGGCAATACCAGTTTCAGTTCTGATTGTATCAAAATATTTCAAAACCAGACACTTTGCATAAAGATGCTATTTTGTTTTAAAAAGAATAAGCAATGAAATAAAAAACCTGTAGGAAAATGTAGCTTGCAGATAAGAGGAGAAATTCTGCTTTTGCTGATTTTCTTGACATTTTGAACTCCACTTGGGAGTTTGGTTTCTCTGTGCTGACCAGGAAGAAGTTAGCTAAAAAGCAAATTGCTGTATGTGATTGAGGGAATATGAAGAACACACAAAAAATAGGGAAAAGGTTAAAGTGATATTTACAGTCTGTCTTCTCTAGGAAATATCAAAGCAAAAGCTTATTTACAATGTCTCAAAGTGGATATTTTTTTACAAAGACATGAACTTTTTTTCCCAGTAAAAAGGGTTGATTTCATAAAAAAAAAAAAAAAAAGAGTAGAATAATGAAGTTTTGTGGGTTTTGGTCATTAAACAGAGTTAAAATCACACTCTTTGATTTTTTGTCTTTCTAAATTTTTTGGAAGCTTTTAAATATTTTTTTTTGTGCATGTCTAATACCTGAAACCATTTAAAATGATCTTGTGATTTGTTTTCTTGACCCCTACTCTGTGTTACTTAGGCAGAGGTATCAGATTCAAGGTGTCCCCATGGCAGGGAGAAATAATGAGGAGGACTCCACTGATATCAGAAGGCTAATTAATTACTTTATTATACCATATTATTCTATACTATATTACACTACATCTAAACTGAAACTGCTCAAGCACTCAACTCAAGAGAATCCTGTGACTATCAGCCAACAGTCCCAACACACACGTGGATTTAATTGGTGAATGAATCAAAACACACCAGAATCCAACTACCAATTCCCTTCAGGTAAATAATCTTCCACAATGCATTCCACTTGTGCACAACAAGAGGCGTGGCAACTGAGTTAAGAATTGTTTTTTCTTTCTCTGAGGTTCCTCGCTGTGATTCCCAGAAAATATCCTTGGGAATTTGTGCCTTGCTTTTCTCTGTGAAGAGAAGTGCGGCCACGCACAGGTCTCCTGAAGAACTCATTCTTTATGACCTACTAATGGTTTTGGCTTTCCTTCAATTTCTAATGCTTGGTATAACTTTTCTCTCTCTTAAAGGGTTTCAGCTGTGTTCTTGCAGTGTTGACCAAAAAGCAACTATCAACTTGCAGTCAAAAACCAAAAAATGAATACCATAGGAGATCTTGTGCTCTTACTTCCTTGCATTGAACTCAAAATTGTAACCTCTCATTAGGAAAAATCTAAAAATGTAAATGTTCAATTTATGAAACAGAAAATGAAATCACAGCAGGCACATATAGCGTTCAAACATTTATGGATCTTGTCTGGAATGCTTTCTTTAGTGTATTTCATGAGTTTCAATAACCTCTGGAATCATCCATTAAAATAAAATTAAATAGATTGTAGAATTGCTGTAGAATTTTAGGGTCAATTTTTCCCCTGGGTTCAAACCATGAAACTTCATTAATTTGACTCTTCTATTTAAATACTTTTTTTTCCAAAAATTGGAATCTTGTAATGAACATTGAGCTGAGATCCAGTTACTTTTACTTTTGCTGTGAAAAATGAGCTAAATCATATCCTTTTTTATTTCCAGACACAGTTTCACTACAAAAGCTTTTCAGCTAAACATTATGATCTAATGAAATTTCTGCTTCTGGTTGCTGTCCCTGAAGTTGTTATTCTTTTGCTGATTAATTTTGAGTTGATATTAGAACTGTTCTTGCTTGTGGTATCAATTTACAACTTAGTTTAAATTTAGTATGAAACTTTTCAAATACCGTTTATATCTGTTGATGATTTATTGGTCAAACTATGCTTGATTAATGCATGCTTGCAACACTTCTTTCTCCACTGACAAATTGCTTTCCAACCAGTGGTTAAAAAATGATTGCTTTTTGCTCTTAAACACATACTCTGACATCTCAAATCTTAAATTAATCCAAAAGAAGAGAAAAATAGTCTATGATTTCCTCCACATCAAGAAGCTCTAGTGTTTATTCTGAAATAAAATAACCTTTACAGTGGGAACTGAGTATCACTTTTGTCTGTCCATGTAGTGCAACAGCCATGTTGTTGAGTAATAAAGATTAGGACAGGGATTCTTGTCTGATTAGTTTCTTTAGAATTTGATCACTATAATAGTGAGCAAGTTAAACTGTCTTAGAAATCTGGTATCTTTGTTTCTCTTCTTATACATCCCAGTTATAACTGCTAGATTTCAGCTGAGTGAGGGGGGCACAACTACACTTAGAGAATTGTGGCTTTAGTTAAAAAAAGGAATCATATAGTAAGTAGGAATTATCACTACAAATGCAAGAGTTGGAAATACAGAAGTGACAGTATATCAGGGCTGACAATGAAAAAATTACAAGCCTGAGGAATAGCTACAACGAGGGTAGTAATGAACATCAAAATAAAATGGAAATTTGGTCATATTTTAAACCCAGGTTTCAGAAGACAGCAGCAATATATAAATCAGTTCCTGACAAAATGTGCTAGTAGATGAATTGTTCTCATCTTTAGGTTTTACAACAGCATATATGTATATTAAGCAGAGTTCCTATCTATCAGAAGTGGGACCACTCTCTTAGGAGGGAGACTTGTGAGCCAAAAGTAAGAACTTGATGATTAATTAAAAAAAAAATCACAAAAATCTCTGTCCCCAAGACTCATGAAGCCTGAATCCATCAAAACTGCCTTTGATAGAAAATAGTACAAAGTAGGTATCACTCCTGCAATGGCTTCCTTCTTCTTCTTAGCCATCAGTACTTCACTGAGAGAGGGAGTTTATATTATGGAAGCAAGTATTCTGCAAGTATTTTATAACTTGTCTAGTCCACCTTTTATAGAAAAATGCCTAAAGCTATTTTAAAGAAATGCTATTTTGGACTATGAATGTGCCAGGATGGTCTTGGCACTTAAAGCTTTAAATTTTATTAGTCCTCCCTGAGACCCAGATTAAGCCACTTCTGTCTAAAGATTCTGGTTTTCATAACAATTTCAGAAATTTTACATTTTTTAGAACTCCTATAGAGCCGGACACATCTGTTTTCTAATGGCACTATGGTCCATGTTTCGACCCCTATTTTTACCCTGCATGTGTTGCATAGAATGTGGGGGATAGCTGAATGCCAAAGAGCCTAATATGGAAAAACTTCATGTGTAGAAGACTAATTATACTTAACAACCTTCTTGAACTGAGTAGAAAAAGTGAGACAAGACAGGCTGGTTTTCCCCTTGTGGTCTCTTAGAAACCTATTGATAAAATTAAAAACATTTTGCCTTAAATAAAATAAATAAAGAAAACATCCATTGACTCAGCAAGGGTAAGATTGTAAATTAAATGTGTTACAAATAACAGTGGATGAAAAATTTAACTATATTAACTATAGCTGTTCACATTAATAAATAAATTTGAATATCATGCTCTCAAAATGCTATAACAAATGTTGTTTACTACTGTAGGTGTTGGGATAATTTATTCAATTTTACAGCCATGTCTTACCAGCATATTAGAGCAAGAAGTATTCCACAGGTAAGACTGTAAGGCACAGTCTATGTTGTAGACATTGTAAGAAAAGAAGTTCAAACATCTACCTGAACTTCTTCTGGTAAGTCCATAAAATATCATATAAAGTATCTTTTAAGAAAAGAAAGGAAGTAGAAGGAAGTAGATATATTTATGCAAGAATATGTACTCTTCATGGAATCAAGGAGTCTAGGAAGAAATCAGCTGAAGATATTTATTAAATAGTAAGATGTCTGTAGAGTGTGAGTTACTTGAATTTGCAGGAGAAATAAAACTACCTTTTAAGCACATGGAGACTTCCTTTGTTATAAAATTGTGGTGCTATAAGTTCAAAAATGGTTTGTTCCAGTTGTCCCCCGTGCATATTTGTTTGCCCTGGATATGTACTTTCCCATCCCTCTGTCCATCTGCCTAAAGACCTACACCTTATTCCAGATCTTTCCCTGCCACCCAGGGAAACCCTGCCCTCCTCCCTTGTCCATTACAGAAACCCTACATTTATCTCTAGAAACTTGTATGTCCATCTTGTACCCCTCGAACATTGGTATGCTTAGTTTACTCTCCTCCCCTGTTGGCCCCCAATGGTTGTCATAGTGCCTACCCCACCTTGTGCTCCTCCCCAAGTTTCTTGTCATTGGTCCAAGTTTCTGTCCTCCCCCCTGTTCCCTTGCCTGTACTTAAGCCATTGTAAGCCTGTATTTGCTGTCATTTGTTCCTGGACCCTCTCGGAGATTAAAATCTCTTCAAAACCTATACAAGTGATCCTTCTCCTTCCTTTGCTCTGGTTTCCTTGACTCAGGATTTCTAACAGCTGCACAGAGCAGCTTTACTGCCTCTGAGAGTTAAGCAGCCCTACTCTACTGCCACCCAGCCCGGCCTAAGGGGCGGATAGGGGGCAGCCGCTCTTGGCACAGGCCAGGAGATTGGGCTAGCTGTGGTCATCTCCAAGTGGTTGTGTCAGAGACTTGTACCAACTCTCCTGCCATTTTTTTATGGGAAGCAAGGTGATAAAACAAAATGATATTTAAACTACCTTTGAATCTCTATACTTTGTCCCAGATCTCCTATTCCTCCTATTCCAGGATATCTGGGTTTCCCTGGCTTTTCTGAAAAACCTAATATCCAGAAGAGGTTAACAAATTATGGTCTCTTAGCTCTTGTGCTTGTAATGTGTCCTCAATTATTGTGTTCCATGGCAGCAAGTACACAACCCAGCCAAGTAATCTGTTGCAATCTCTTGAAATCACTTTTTTGCTCCTGGACAGTATTTTTATACTTTTGTCCTAGAGAACACCATATATTCGAAATTCTGAACTGTGAGAGAGATGTCATTATTTTTATACAGAGCCATTTATCGCAACGGAAAACAGTTCTCCGGGGCTCCCCTGCCATATATGTTCCTCTAATTTGCTTCTTAATGAGAACTGAATGCTAATGGGGCAAAGACCTGCTGAAAACCAGCCCACCACCTCTTTTTTTTCTTTTAAATGATTTACCAAATGGTCATCATATAATAACCTATTAATCTATGTAGATAATAATTTACTAATATATCTTTGTACAACCAATAGACTTTTTTCCTCTTTTGCAACAAAACTCCTGCTGTGTCTTTGGTTTTGAATTCTTTGCTTTTTAGAAGGTAGAATTATGTTATGCAATTGTCCTAATAAAAGTGGTACATTCTAGATTTTTTTCCCCACTACTTAAAAAGTCAGTGAGAAAATCAGTTGGGATTGAACTACTACTGAAGATGAAGAAAGTAAAAGGGGAACAAAGTATCTGACAGAATAATTTTTTTCTCATGCTATATTTTTTACTGGGAAAGAATTAAAAGAGTGCATTTAATTTTTTTTTTTATTATTGTATAAAAAAAATAATAGGGTCACCCATTTTGGAAAAGAAAGAGGGAAAAAGTAGAAGAAAGTCTGATGTAGAGTTGAAGTTATTTTTTAAAGGGTTTAAAATATTTTTGGGTTTTCCTTTTTTTTTTCTTTTTGGTTTAACAGACTGTAGTATTTAGTAGAGAAAACATCTACCTGTATTTTAATGTTACTTTGCAGAACCAGCAGCAAATACAGCAGAAAATTTATCAGTCATTTAAATTGTATATTATTAATTTATAAGTCACCTTACTGTAACTACCCTGGTTACTCCTTCCTCTAAAAACAAATTCTACCCTTTGACAAGACCAGCATCGTTGTACAATATGCCCCTTGAGGAGCCGTTATTTGAGAATGTAAATCTTTTGTCAGGTACACAGCCTAACCATAACATTTAGTCAACATTTACTTCAGTGAATTTTGCATACTGTTTTTCCAACACCAAATTTCTTTCCTTTTGTCTTGCTAGAGTTGTTCAACTGAAACTAGTGGAGCATGTGCATACAGGTTAATGGTTGAATAAGTAATCATTGCTCCAGATGAAATAAGTTTTTGTATAATGGTCTTTTCATATAATTTAATCACAGAGATGTATTTCTACTTCATCCTAAGCCTGTCTGATACTTAACAACCTGTAAACCTGCTCTACCTATATATTAAGATAATATAATTTCTCTTCTAGGCTTTTCTGCTAGGGAGTTTAAGGAAAATTAAAATTATTATTATTATTTTGATTGAATACTTGTCTTTTTTTTTTTTAATTGAGTTTAAATTTAGTCTAGATATAGTGAATCTAAATCAGTTATAAAATCAACTTTTGCTGGATTAAAATGTTATAAGCACTCTGCACTATCAATCTAGTTATAATTTCTAAACATATTTTCTTTATTTTAATTTTGATTACCAACTTAAAATTTAGATCTTTCTTCACTGGAAGAACTTCTAGTCTTCAACTAGTAGAATAACTAGCTACCACCACATGACATAGTTCACAGATAATAGGTTTTAGGTAAAAACATAGAAATAAAAAATTTTTATGGTCTTAAGAACAGATGAAATTTAAGAATTTTATTTTTTTACTTATCATCATTTTATTTTTGGATGTGTTTGTTTAAGCAAGACTCTCACCAGTAACCCTGAGAGATCTCTATTCTGTTAATCTCAGAAGAAATGTATTAGGAAATAGCCAGGTACTAGTGCAGTCTAGTAAGAGAATCTGTATGCTGCAATAATTTTCCCTATTCTTTTTCTTAGGACAAAACTCATTCTATCTGCCAAACAGAAAAACATACAACATAAAGGGTATCTTTCAAAGCAGCAGGTAAGTGAGAATGTAAATGTCTGCAGCATTCAGACTTGCACTTCTGAGTCATCTTTTCTCCTTTAGTTTAGGAGTTTTTCTGGTTGTTGCTGTTGTTGTAGTTGTTGTTTTCTTCCTAGTTTGTTCCAGCATGTACTTTGCACAGCAGCTCCATGTATTCTCTGAAGGGAATAGAAGATGTCATCTGACCATTTAAAACCATCTCATGATCCTTGTTTTAAAATAAATATGTGCATATTCTGAAAGTATCTGGAACTCACCTATTTGGATTTTTGTACAGACATACGTACAGCACAACCTATTTCAGTAGGCAGACCTGGAGTAGTGCCTTTCATCCATCATTGCTATGGATCTTTTCTGTAGATTAATTTTTGCTTAAAATGTAAAGATGAAACAGAATTCCAGTAAAAAGGAAGATGCCTGGCACCATTTCCCTAGTGATGTTTACCTATCATTTATTGAAATGGCCACAAAGTCTAACTTATTGTAAAAACATGTAGTACTACGAAGAGCTATTTTTTTACATGGTATATAAGTCAATCACTGCTTCAATATAAAGTTCAATACATATGATTTATAATTTCTATAGCAATCCACTGTCCTTGTTTTGCTTTGAAGCAATTGGTGTTGTAGGCTACTTTTGCTTACTTATTCAAATCATTACTGGGTACAGGTATTTCACCAGTTACTCTCATTATTTCAGCAATTTTCTTGTAGGCAGGGTTTTTATTAGCCCCACAGTGTGGGGGCTTAGCAACATGTAATGGATCAAGTAGTCTTCCTGTTATTGTTACTTGTATTCTCTTTATCATGGAGCAAAAAGGTAAGCCAGAAACTTGAAGATTGCTATTAAAATGCAATCTCCAGTGGTTCTGTTCTGTTAAAAATATGGGTAACCAAAGTCATTAGCATTAAAAGCTTTTGAAGATAATTCATTTCATATCCCTGCTACCTGCTACATGAGAAATCACATCCTTATGTTTTATTTAACAACCTGAGCCTTTTTAGTGGAAGGGCTGATAAAGAGCTGGCCTCTCACTACCCTGTGACAGTGATTATCCCCACTGCTCTTGTGTGAACACTTTCCAAATGTGGGTGAGTTAAGACTCATACTAACAAAACAGAATTCTCTGTTTTGTTTCCCCTGCAATATGTCTTTTTTTTTTTAATTGTTACTGGCACTCTAGTAATGTTTTGATACATACAAAGTGTTATTCTTGAGCAGTAATGGACAGCTCCAAGCCATTGTTTTACATGGGTGGGAACTAAGTGGAAGAGTGCATTGCTTTATGTTGATTTAAACAGAAATTATATTTCCTCTTTGTCAAAATCTGAACAAGATCAAACCTTTACTCTGAAACATACAATTCTATATTTTGGACATTGGAAAGAAAACAAGACAAAATGCAATGAAACAGGGAGTACAGATCCTTCAGCTTTTCTAGCACAGTCCATAGATATAACTGTAGAAGCACTTGCACAGATATGAAGTGTCTAAATTTGAGATGTAATGGATTTATGGCAGCAAATAAGTGTCTAAAGGTTCTATAGCTCAATGCCAGGGTGTACAGAGGAAAAAAACCTCTGAGATTATTTTATTGTAGAAGTGTTTACAGTGGACATTCAGTGAGATCTGCCTATAAATACTGTTTCTCTAACTACTGTGTCTTATTTTTAGCTGCATTTGGATAACATATTTGAAGCAACTGTCCTATTATAAGATTTTTTGTAGAGGAAGTTGTCCCAGGTCCCATACAAAAGAAGTAGACCTAGTTGTGAAAAGAATGGCAATATATTCATTCTAACTTGATCTGAAAGATATTCAAAGCATGAGAAGTAACTCCAAAGAAGACAAAGGGCAAGAATGTAGTACATTTGTATGTTATACTGCAGTTCAAATGTCAGTGTTTGCTGTTACTTGTTTTGTGATCAGAAGTGTACATCCATGAAGAACTGCAAGAAATTTCATCATGAGGCTCTGATTGACACTTGAAGATTTCAGGCCATACTCATGGTCCAAATGTTAAATGATGTCTTGCTTTGAGACAAGTTCAGGAGGAAGTGTCCTAAAATCTCCTCTGAAGAAGGCAGGTTTCAACATTCCCTCCCCCACCTCAGCAAGGAAAGGAATTTCTTGGTGGAAAGTGAAAAAAAACCTGTTTATTTAACAAGCAGAATGAACACAGGCACAGGGGAAAAAAAAGTATAAGTGTTAATATTTGAATCTTCTCACTGTGGAGAAAGCTGGTGTATTGAGAGTTCTGCTTGGCTTCTCCTGAGGTCTGTAGCTAGGATGCGGTGACCCTGCAGCTTCCCCTGCCGGGCCGTGGCATTGGGACTCATGGTGATGTTCTGGTGCTCGGACGGGAGCAAAGCTGAGCAGCTCCAGAAAAAGCAGCCACAATCCCGGGAAAAACTTCTTGCCTCAGCTAACAAAAAGAAGCTAGCTACAAGCAAAGAATTTAACTGTCCCTCTCTCTGCTGAGAAAAAAAACTGAAAAAAAGAAGAATAGTATTTCTGTTTGAATGCAGACTGCCAAAAGAATTCCGCTGGCTTCCCCCCTTCCCCCTAACTTAACTTAAAAATTTAACTTAGGGCCTAACTTAAAATTACAGGACCCCTTTCAGGGCATAAAGCAGATAATAGGAGACACATTATCATAAAGTCATAAAGACAAGTGAATTTTCCATTGTCAACTGGTATGCGCCTGATGGAGAAATTCAGTGAGGGAGCTATGCTTGCTATGAAATAAGCAAATAATACCAATGCAAAAGGGCAACTATATGTAGAAAATATTTTTAGCTGGAGAAATCCCATATTGTGCCACTATGTAGCATGACTCTCAGTTACAGATGCTGTAAGTCAGAATATTGATTAATAAAACTCTGAAAAAAAACCTGGGCAGACTTGTCAATGAAAGGGAAGAGAGGAAACATAGAGTAGGATCTGAGGTGAAATCCATACACGTTTAACAGTCTTTTTGGTACTCTCCTTATCAAACAAGAGAAATGGGTTAGGACAAAATATAATAATTCCGTTTTGGAGGAAATATCTATTGCTCAAAAATTATAAGTGAAATGTTTAGGTTGCCACTAACTAATGTATTAGTTATGAAACTATGACACAGTCTGTACTCAGCAGTGCAGCACCATACTGTGAAAAGAAATTTAAACACATGGACACTGAATGCAGTACAGAGAGGCATAGAGGAAATTGATTGATCCTTATAGGCCAATCCCTGACAAATATTGGCATTTTCCGCTTACGTGAAGAGGGGAGAGAAACCAACAAATGAATAATGCTCCTGTCTACCACACAGCACCTAACAGTACTCTCTAGATGTGGTGTGGTGTTACCTGGTGGAGTATTGAAAACCTGCGAATTAGTTGATTCCCTGAATCCTGGTGCTACCAAGTAACAGCCTATTGATTCCCTTTGAGAGGTGACAATAGTGGAAAGACAGCAATTTTATCCTTTGACAAGTCATTTGCAGGCTGTTGAAATGGCATTACTGGGTGCCCTGCCATTATAAATCTGCTTATACCTAAGAAGGAGGTAGTACTCATTAGCACAACAGTACAAATATGAGGACTAATATGCAAGGCCAAATTCAGCTGAAGGGGCAGCAATAATTTGTCTGTGTGATTTGTCTGATTGTGAAGGGCAGCAACAGTAAGTTCTCCTGACATATTGCTTCTTACATGTTTGTAGCAAAATATCTCTCTTTTTGTTTCTTATT